>NC_140802.1:31900109-32442046 GCF_037176805.1 Vigna unguiculata
AGAGATGTGAAGAAGTTCTGCAAGATATCTTACAAAAGCCAATTATTGGTCATGTTACAGAGGTGTTAATAACAAAGGTCAAATTTTAGGCATTGCCAAGGTGAAAAGTTCCTTTTCTATTGTGATATTGCAACTGATTATGGCTGTCTGCACTTTGATGTTAACCTGCGCTACTGATTTCACCCTGCTGCGTTGGTAGTAAATTGTCATACATTGTATGCCTATTGTGTTCAAACTGTGTAGCTGCTTGCCTAACCTTGGCCTTAATCCATTATCGTGCTCTATCTAAAGCCTAGTCTGTGTTAGTTCTGCATCACATAGTTTGCTACTTAATTTCTCAAAGGAGCCCGCTAATCCATTATGCGAAATTGCTATGCATTCTGGTTGTTATCCTGGTTGTTATGCATTATCTACTGCTGACATCTTTTACTTTGCTGTGCTATTTAGTTGTTTTTTTTCCTGTCCCATCTTGAAAATGTCTTTTTGCTACTGTCCAAAATAGGGGGAGAATTATTTTGCCACTAGCATTGATAGGCTATACTGATAGGGGGAGCATAAAATTAAAGTGATATCTGTTATATGCCTATGCTGTTGTTTTGCCTTGCGTGCTTGTACTGCTGTTGTGTTTGCTTATGTGCTGCAGGCAGCTTATCATAGTCCATGTTTTGGACATCATCAAAAAGGGGGAGATTGTTGAAAGGGGGAGCCTTTCATCCATAAATGAAGAACAATTTTGATGATGTCTACTGATCTGGGATAAAAACATAGCTTGGTCCAGTTAAGATATGCATTAGGATATTAGCTTCTCTTTATCAATTGTATTTCAGGCTTGCTGTGTAACTCTGTATATGATTAGCTCCTTGACTAATTGATTAGCTGTGAGTATTGTACTAAGTAAGTGAAAAATATACTCACGATAATCGATTAGGTAAATGGCTAATTGAATTAGTGACAGCAAAAAACCTTTGTATAAAAGCTGTTTTGTAATCTGTTTTGGGTCTGGAATTTTGAGAGAGATCACGCAGTCTTCATCTGAGAAAGAGCAATCTGAGAGACAGAAGAAGCTTCAGAAGATTCTGCAATAACCCCAAGCACAGATCCAAGAATGATTGATGGTTGACTCTACCATGAAGAGATCTTGCTTGATTCAAGGTGCATCAAGTCAAATCTGCACAACTTAGGTGTTTTCGTTTCTTGTTTTGTTTTCTGTGTCTTTGATTACAGTAGCTTCAGTGGTTGAAGTGTGGGACCTAGGTGCAATTGTGTGGATGCATTGCTCCTAGGGGAAGTTCTTGATTGTTGAATCAAGTTCTTGGGTTTTGGGGGTTAGAATTACATAGGTGTGCTTGTAATTCTTGGAACCTTTCTGTTTAATGGAATCCTCCTAAGTGTGTTACTTAGGAGAAGACTGGGATGTAGATTCTTTTTGAATCGAACCAGTATAAATTGTGTGTCTTGCTTCTTTCTTCTCTCTTTTAATTCTCCTTGATGTTTTAAAACAGTCCATTAACCCCAGAACTGTGTGATTGATTAACTAAGCTTTAAACCTTAAAGACTCCTTCAAGATACACTTTAAACAAGTGAGAAACTCATTAATCAACACAGATCCCTTTGTGGTTAAGAGTATTAGAGAAGATCTATTTTTAACAATTGGCACCAGAGCTGGCTAATCGCACGATAATCGATTAGAAAGATCCTGATATGTCTAATACATCTCAAACCTTTTGCTGAAGGGGCATCCATCAACAGGCCACCTCTGTTTGCTGGTGAACAACTACCCTTTTTGGAAAATTAGAATGAAAATTTTTCTTGAATCAGTGGACAAAGGGGGCTGGGATGCTGTAGTTTAATGGACCTTTTCAACCCATTAAAGTTGTGGAAGGCAAAACTGTTCTTAAAGAATTCTCACAATGGACTCTTGATGAAAATAAAAGGGCACACTATGATGTAGAGCCAAAAATATTATATCCTCTGCACTAACTTTGGATGAATTTTACAGGGTATCTGTTGTGTGAATCGCCAAAGAGATGTGGGATGTTTTGGAGGTCACCCATGAGGGCACAGAATGAAGTCAAAAGGGCAAGGAAGAATACTCTCATTCAAGAGTATGAGATGTTCAGAATGAAGGCTGGAGAAAGCATTTGTGATGTGCAGAAAAGATTTACACATATAGTAAATCACCTTCTAGCTCTTGGCAAGATCTTTGACAAAGAAGAATTGAATATCAAAATCTTGAAGAGCTTAAACAGGGACATGGCAGCCCAAAGTCACTGCAATTTCAGAATCCAAAGACCTCACTAGCTATGAACATAGCTACACTCTTTGGAAAGCTAAGAGAACACGAACTAGAGCTTGGAAGACTCAAGGAAGAAGAGGATGGAGAAAAGAGGCACACAATAGCCTTGGAAGAGTGCTGTAAAATCTGCAGCAAAACTGAAGAAAGCAGAAATTGTAGATGAATCTAATGATGATTACAACTCTGACAGTGAAGCCTTGAGACTAATGGTAAAGGGGTTCTCAAAAATTATAAAATACAAGAACAAAGCTACCAGTAATTCTGCAGAATTAAAAGATCCTCTAGGAAGCAAGAAAAACATGTTCCAACTTGCTATGAGTGTGGAAAAATGGGACACATCAAACCTGAATGCCCTGTCCTCAAGCTGAAGCAAAAATTAGAAGAGAAAGGTGAGACAGACAAGCACAAGAAGAAAAGGAAAGCTTACAATAGTGACTCCAGCTCATCTAGTGAATCTGATGGAAGCATTGAGGAACGAGACCAACCTCTGTCTTTATGGCTGGAACAAGCTCTTCTCAGAGTAGTGTGAGTAGTTCAACTCCAATGATGATGAAAATATTACTATGAATTACTTGATGCTTTTAATGAATTGCATAAGGAAGCTACAAAATTGCAAAAGTCAAATAATAAGCGTAGAGGAGAAATTAAATGGCTTGAAGGTAGAGTAAAGCAACTAGAAGAGGAAAATGAAAATCTGATAACAAGTCTTGAAAAACTAGAGAAATCTAAGAAACACTCTAGAGTCCAAAGATGACACAAGCTCTCCCCAATGTGAAAAATGCCCAGGACAGCTAGAAAAGATAGATTATCTAATGAAAACTCTCTCAAAATTCACTTTGGGAAGATCAAATCTTGATGCAGTGTTAGGATCTCAAAGGAGTGTGCTTAATAAGAGGGAATAGGTTACAGTGGCAAATCTAATGCCATTAGGCACCAGAAGTTTTCTAGATATGAGTAAACCAACATCTGTCATTTGCTCCTACTGTTCTGAACCTGGCCATGTTTTCTAATTCCTGCTACTTTAAAAATTGTGGGGTTCCTAAAGGAGAGTACAGATGGGTACCTAAAGGAACACCTCAAACCACTAACATGAAAGGACCCAAGTTCAATTGGGTACCTGCATCTTCTCTTTAATCTTTGTTTCAGGTGTGTCTTGATGCAAGTCTTGATGCAAGGAAAACAATGTAGCTTTTATATATATGGATGCTCAAGACACAATGAAAGGAGATGGTGAAGAAGTTCTGCAAGATATCTTACAAAGCCAATTATTGGTCATGTTACAAGAGGTGTTAATAACAAAAGGTCAAATTTTTAGGCATTGCCAAGGTGAAAAGTTCCTTTTTCTATTGTGATATTGCAACTGATTATGGCTGTCTGCACTTTGATGTTAACCTGCGCTACTGATTTCACCTGCTGCGTTGGTAGTATTGTCATACATTGTATGCCTATTGTGTTCAAACTGTGTAGCTGCTTGCCTAACCTTGGCCTTAATCCATTATCGTGCTCTATCTAAAGCCTAAGTCCTGTGTTAAGTTCTGCATCACATAGTTGCTACTTAATTTCTCAAACGGAGCCCGCTAATCCATTATGCGAAATTGCTATGCATGTCTGGTTGTTATCCTGGTTGTTATGCATTATCTACTGCTGCATCTTTTACTTTGCTGTGCTATTTAGTTGTTTTTTTTCCTGTCCCATCTTGAATATGTCTTTTTGCTACTGTCCAAAAAGGGGGGAGAATTATTTTGCCACTGCATTGATAGGCTATACTGATAGGGGGAGCATAAAATTAAAGTGATATCTGTTATATGCCTATGCTGTTGTTTGCCTTGCGTGCTTGTACTGCTGTTGTGTTTGCTTAATGTGCTGCAGGCAGGCTTATCATAGTCCATGTTTTGGACATCATCAAAAAGGGGGAGATTGTTGAAAGGGGGAGCCTTTCATCCATAAATGAAGAACAATTTTGATGATGTCTACTGATCTGGGATAAAACATAGCTTGGTCCAGTTAAGATATGCATTAGGATATTAGCTTCTCTTTATCAATTGTATTTCAGGCTTGCTGTGTAACTCTGTATATGATTAGCTCCTTGACTAATTGATTAGCTGTGAGTATTGTACTAAGTAAGTGAAAATATACTCACGATAATCGATTAGGTAAATGGCTAATTGAATTAGTGACAGCAAAAACCTTTGTATAAAAGCTGTTTTGTAATCTGTTTTGGGTCTGGAATTTTTGAGAGAGATCACGCAGTCTTCATCTGAGAAAGAGCAATCTGAGAGACAGAAGAGCTTCAGAAGATTCTGCAATAACCCAAGCACAGATCCAAGAATGATTGATGGTTGACTCTACCATGAAGGATCTTGCTTGATTCAAGGAGCATCAAGTCAAATCTGCACAACTTAGGTGTTTTCGTTTCTTGTTTTGTTTTCTGTGTCTTTGATTACAGTAGCTTCAGTGGTTGAAGTGTGGACCTAGGTGCAATTGTGTGGATGCATTGCTCCTAGGGGAAGTTCTTGATTGTTGAATCAAGTTCTTGGGTTTTGGGGGTTAGAATTACATAGGTGTGCTTGTAATTCTTGGAACCTTTCTGTTTAATGGAATCCTCCTAAGTGTGTTACTTAGGAGAAGACTGGATGTAGATTCTTTTTGAATCGAACCAGTATAAATTGTGTGTCTTGCTTCTTTCTTCTCTCTTTTAATTCTCCTTGATTGTTTTAAAACAGTCCATTAACCCAGAACTGTGTGATTGATTAACTAAGCTTTAAACCTTAAAGACTCCTTCAAGATACACTTTAAACAAGTGAGAAACTCATTAATCAACACAGATCCCTTTGTGGTTAAGAGTATTAGAAAGATCTATTTTTAACAATTGGCACCAGAGCTGGCTAATCGCACGATAATCGATTAGAAAGATCCTGATATGTCTAATACATCTCAAACCTTTGCTGAAGGGGCATCCATCAACAGGCCACCTCTGTTTGCTGGTGAAAACTACCCTTTTTGGAAAATTAGAATGAAAATTTTTCTTGAATCAGTGGACAAAGGGGTCTGGGATGCTGTAGTTAATGGACCTTTTCAACCCATTAAAGTTGTGGAAGGCAAAACTGTTCTTAAAGAATTCTCACAATGGACTCTTGATGAAAATAAAAGGGCACACTATGATGTTAGAGCCAAAAATATTATATCCTCTGCACTAACTTTGGATGAATTTTACAGGGTATCTGTGTGTGAATCCGCCAAAGAGATGTGGGATGTTTTGGAGGTCACCCATGAGGGCACGAATGAAGTCAAAAGGGCAAGGAAGAATACTCTCATTCAAGAGTATGAGATGTTCAGAATGAAGGCTGGAGAAAGCATTTGTGATGTGCAGAAAAGATTTACACATATAGTAAATCACCTTCTAGCTCTTGGCAAGATCTTTGACAAAGAAGAATTGAATATCAAAATCTTGAAGAGCTTAAACAGGACATGGCAGCCCAAAGTCACTGCAATTTCAGAATCCAAAGACCTCACTAGCATGAACATAGCTACACTCTTTGGAAAGCTAAGAGAACACGAACTAGAGCTTGGAAGACTCAAGGAAGAAGAGGATGGAGAAAAGAGGCACACAATAGCCTTGAAGAGTGCTGTAAAATCTGCAGCAAAACTGAAGAAAGCAGAAATTGTAGATGAATCTAATGATGATTACAACTCTGACAGTGAAGCCTTGAGACTAATGGTAAAGGGGTTCTCAAAATTTATAAAATACAAGAACAAAGCTACCAGTAATTCTGCAGAAATTAAAAGATCCTCTAGGAAGCAAGAAAAACATGTTCCAACTTGCTATGAGTGTGGAAAAATGGGACACATCAAACCTGAATGCCCTGTCCTCAAGCTGAAGCAAAAATTAGAAGAGAAAGGTGAGACAGACAAGCACAAGAAGAAAAGGAAAGCTTACAATAGTGACTCCAGCTCATCTAGTGAATCTGATGGAAGCATTGAGGAAGAGACCAACCTCTGTCTTATGGCTGGAACAAGCTCTTCTAAGAGTAGTGTGAGTAGTTTCAACTCCAATGATGATGAAAATAATTACTATGAATTACTTGATGCTTTTAATGAATTGCATAAGGAAGCTACAAAATTGCAAAAGTCAAATAATAAGCGTAGAGGAGAAATTAAATGGCTTGAAGGTAGAGTAAAGCAACTAGAAGAGGAAAATGAAAATCTGATAACAAGTCTTGAAAAACTAGAGAAATCTAAGAAACACTCTAGGTCCAAAGATGACACAAGCTCTCCCCAATGTGAAAAATGCCCAGGACAGCTAGAAAAGATAGATTATCTAATGAAAACTCTCTCAAAATTCACTTTGGGAAGATCAAATCTTGATGCAGTGTTAGGATCTCAAAGGAGTGTGCTTAATAAAGAGGGAATAGGTTACAGTGGCAAATCTAATCCATTAGGCACCAGAAGTTTTCTAGATATGAGTAAACCAACATCTGTCATTTGCTCCTACTGTTCTGAACCTGGCCATTTTTCTAATTCCTGCTACTTTAAAAATTGTGGGGTTCCTAAAGGAGAGTACAGATGGGTACCTAAAGGAACACCTCAAACCACTAACATGAAAGGACCCAAGTTCAATTGGGTACCTGCATCTTCTCTTTAATCTTTGTTTCAGGTGTGTCTTGATGCAAGTCTTGATGCAAGGAAAACAATGTAGCTTTTATATAATGGATGCTCAAGACACATGAAAGGAGATGTGAAGAAGTTCTGCAAGATATCTTACAAAGCCAATTATTGGTCATGTTACAAGAGGTGTTAATAACAAAGGTCAAATTTTAGGCATTGCCAAGGTGAAAAGTTCCTTTTCTATTGTGATATTGCAACTGATTATGGCTGTCTGCACTTTGATGTTAACCTGCGCTACTGATTTCACCTGCTGCGTTGGTAGTATTGTCATACATTGTATGCCTATTGTGTTCAAACTGTGTAGCTGCTTGCCTAACCTTGGCCTTAATCCATTATCGTGCTCTATCTAAAGCCTAGTCTGTGTTAAGTTCTGCATCACATAGTTGCTACTTAATTTCTCAAAAGGAGCCCGCTAATCCATTATGCGAAATTGCTATGCATTCTGGTTGTTATCCTGGTTGTTATGCATTATCTACTGCTGCATCTTTTACTTTGCTGTGCTATTTAGTTGTTTTTTTTCCTGTCCCATCTTGAATATGTCTTTTTGCTACTGTCCAAAAAGGGGGAGAATTATTTTGCCACTGCATTGATAGGCTATACTGATAGGGGGAGCATAAAATTAAAGTGATATCTGTTATATGCCTATGCTGTTGTTTGCCTTGCGTGCTTGTACTGCTGTTGTGTTTGCTTAATGTGCTGCAGGCAGGCTTATCATAGTCCATGTTTTGGACATCATCAAAAAGGGGGAGATTGTTGAAAGGGGGAGCCTTTCATCCATAAATGAAGAACAATTTTGATGATGTCTACTGATCTGGGATAAAACATAGCTTGGTCCAGTTAAGATATGCATTAGGATATTAGCTTCTCTTTATCAATTGTATTTCAGGCTTGCTGTGTAACTCTGTATATGATTAGCTCCTTGACTAATTGATTAGCTGTGAGTATTGTACTAAGTAAGTGAAAATATACTCACGATAATCGATTAGGTAAATGGCTAATTGAATTAGTGACAGCAAAAACCTTTGTATAAAAGCTGTTTTGTAATCTGTTTTGGGTCTGGAATTTTTGAGAGAGATCACGCAGTCTTCATCTGAGAAAGAGCAATCTGAGAGACAGAAGAGCTTCAGAAGATTCTGCAATAACCCAAGCACAGATCCAAGAATGATTGATGGTTGACTCTACCATGAAGGATCTTGCTTGATTCAAGGAGCATCAAGTCAAATCTGCACAACTTAGGTGTTTTCGTTTCTTGTTTTGTTTTCTGTGTCTTTGATTACAGTAGCTTCAGTGGTTGAAGTGTGGACCTAGGTGCAATTGTGTGGATGCATTGCTCCTAGGGGAAGTTCTTGATTGTTGAATCAAGTTCTTGGGTTTTGGGGGTTAGAATTACATAGGTGTGCTTGTAATTCTTGGAACCTTTCTGTTTAATGGAATCCTCCTAAGTGTGTTACTTAGGAGAAGACTGGATGTAGATTCTTTTTGAATCGAACCAGTATAAATTGTGTGTCTTGCTTCTTTCTTCTCTCTTTTAATTCTCCTTGATTGTTTTAAAACAGTCCATTAACCCAGAACTGTGTGATTGATTAACTAAGCTTTAAACCTTAAAGACTCCTTCAAGATACACTTTAAACAAGTGAGAAACTCATTAATCAACACAGATCCCTTTGTGGTTAAGAGTATTAGAAAGATCTATTTTTAACAATTGGCACCAGAGCTGGCTAATCGCACGATAATCGATTAGAAAGATCCTGATATGTCTAATACATCTCAAACCTTTGCTGAAGGGGCATCCATCAACAGGCCACCTCTGTTTGCTGGTGAAAACTACCCTTTTTGGAAAATTAGAATGAAAATTTTTCTTGAATCAGTGGACAAAGGGGTCTGGGATGCTGTAGTTAATGGACCTTTTCAACCCATTAAAGTTGTGGAAGGCAAAACTGTTCTTAAAGAATTCTCACAATGGACTCTTGATGAAAATAAAAGGGCACACTATGATGTTAGAGCCAAAAATATTATATCCTCTGCACTAACTTTGGATGAATTTTACAGGGTATCTGTGTGTGAATCCGCCAAAGAGATGTGGGATGTTTTGGAGGTCACCCATGAGGGCACGAATGAAGTCAAAAGGGCAAGGAAGAATACTCTCATTCAAGAGTATGAGATGTTCAGAATGAAGGCTGGAGAAAGCATTTGTGATGTGCAGAAAAGATTTACACATATAGTAAATCACCTTCTAGCTCTTGGCAAGATCTTTGACAAAGAAGAATTGAATATCAAAATCTTGAAGAGCTTAAACAGGACATGGCAGCCCAAAGTCACTGCAATTTCAGAATCCAAAGACCTCACTAGCATGAACATAGCTACACTCTTTGGAAAGCTAAGAGAACACGAACTAGAGCTTGGAAGACTCAAGGAAGAAGAGGATGGAGAAAAGAGGCACACAATAGCCTTGAAGAGTGCTGTAAAATCTGCAGCAAAACTGAAGAAAGCAGAAATTGTAGATGAATCTAATGATGATTACAACTCTGACAGTGAAGCCTTGAGACTAATGGTAAAGGGGTTCTCAAAATTTATAAAATACAAGAACAAAGCTACCAGTAATTCTGCAGAAATTAAAAGATCCTCTAGGAAGCAAGAAAAACATGTTCCAACTTGCTATGAGTGTGGAAAAATGGGACACATCAAACCTGAATGCCCTGTCCTCAAGCTGAAGCAAAAATTAGAAGAGAAAGGTGAGACAGACAAGCACAAGAAGAAAAGGAAAGCTTACAATAGTGACTCCAGCTCATCTAGTGAATCTGATGGAAGCATTGAGGAAGAGACCAACCTCTGTCTTATGGCTGGAACAAGCTCTTCTAAGAGTAGTGTGAGTAGTTTCAACTCCAATGATGATGAAAATAATTACTATGAATTACTTGATGCTTTTAATGAATTGCATAAGGAAGCTACAAAATTGCAAAAGTCAAATAATAAGCGTAGAGGAGAAATTAAATGGCTTGAAGGTAGAGTAAAGCAACTAGAAGAGGAAAATGAAAATCTGATAACAAGTCTTGAAAAACTAGAGAAATCTAAGAAACACTCTAGGTCCAAAGATGACACAAGCTCTCCCCAATGTGAAAAATGCCCAGGACAGCTAGAAAAGATAGATTATCTAATGAAAACTCTCTCAAAATTCACTTTGGGAAGATCAAATCTTGATGCAGTGTTAGGATCTCAAAGGAGTGTGCTTAATAAAGAGGGAATAGGTTACAGTGGCAAATCTAATCCATTAGGCACCAGAAGTTTTCTAGATATGAGTAAACCAACATCTGTCATTTGCTCCTACTGTTCTGAACCTGGCCATTTTTCTAATTCCTGCTACTTTAAAAATTGTGGGGTTCCTAAAGGAGAGTACAGATGGGTACCTAAAGGAACACCTCAAACCACTAACATGAAAGGACCCAAGTTCAATTGGGTACCTGCATCTTCTCTTTAATCTTTGTTTCAGGTGTGTCTTGATGCAAGTCTTGATGCAAGGAAAACAATGTAGCTTTTATATAATGGATGCTCAAGACACATGAAAGGAGATGTGAAGAAGTTCTGCAAGATATCTTACAAAGCCAATTATTGGTCATGTTACAAGAGGTGTTAATAACAAAGGTCAAATTTTAGGCATTGCCAAGGTGAAAAGTTCCTTTTCTATTGTGATATTGCAACTGATTATGGCTGTCTGCACTTTGATGTTAACCTGCGCTACTGATTTCACCTGCTGCGTTGGTAGTATTGTCATACATTGTATGCCTATTGTGTTCAAACTGTGTAGCTGCTTGCCTAACCTTGGCCTTAATCCATTATCGTGCTCTATCTAAAGCCTAGTCTGTGTTAAGTTCTGCATCACATAGTTGCTACTTAATTTCTCAAAAGGAGCCCGCTAATCCATTATGCGAAATTGCTATGCATTCTGGTTGTTATCCTGGTTGTTATGCATTATCTACTGCTGCATCTTTTACTTTGCTGTGCTATTTAGTTGTTTTTTTTCCTGTCCCATCTTGAATATGTCTTTTTGCTACTGTCCAAAAAGGGGGAGAATTATTTTGCCACTGCATTGATAGGCTATACTGATAGGGGGAGCATAAAATTAAAGTGATATCTGTTATATGCCTATGCTGTTGTTTGCCTTGCGTGCTTGTACTGCTGTTGTGTTTGCTTAATGTGCTGCAGGCAGGCTTATCATAGTCCATGTTTTGGACATCATCAAAAAGGGGGAGATTGTTGAAAGGGGGAGCCTTTCATCCATAAATGAAGAACAATTTTGATGATGTCTACTGATCTGGGATAAAACATAGCTTGGTCCAGTTAAGATATGCATTAGGATATTAGCTTCTCTTTATCAATTGTATTTCAGGCTTGCTGTGTAACTCTGTATATGATTAGCTCCTTGACTAATTGATTA
Organism: Vigna unguiculata; assembly: GCF_037176805.1. Lineage (NCBI taxonomy): Eukaryota > Viridiplantae > Streptophyta > Magnoliopsida > Fabales > Fabaceae > Vigna > Vigna unguiculata. The sequence goes on from NC_140802.1 coordinate 31,911,503, forward strand.
GCTGTGAGTATTGTACTAAGTAAGTGAAAATATACTCACGATAATCGATTAGGTAAATGGCTAATTGAATTAGTGACAGCAAAAACCTTTGTATAAAAGCTGTTTTGTAATCTGTTTTGGGTCTGGAATTTTTGAGAGAGATCACGCAGTCTTCATCTGAGAAAGAGCAATCTGAGAGACAGAAGAGCTTCAGAAGATTCTGCAATAACCCAAGCACAGATCCAAGAATGATTGATGGTTGACTCTACCATGAAGGATCTTGCTTGATTCAAGGAGCATCAAGTCAAATCTGCACAACTTAGGTGTTTTCGTTTCTTGTTTTGTTTTCTGTGTCTTTGATTACAGTAGCTTCAGTGGTTGAAGTGTGGACCTAGGTGCAATTGTGTGGATGCATTGCTCCTAGGGGAAGTTCTTGATTGTTGAATCAAGTTCTTGGGTTTTGGGGGTTAGAATTACATAGGTGTGCTTGTAATTCTTGGAACCTTTCTGTTTAATGGAATCCTCCTAAGTGTGTTACTTAGGAGAAGACTGGATGTAGATTCTTTTTGAATCGAACCAGTATAAATTGTGTGTCTTGCTTCTTTCTTCTCTCTTTTAATTCTCCTTGATTGTTTTAAAACAGTCCATTAACCCAGAACTGTGTGATTGATTAACTAAGCTTTAAACCTTAAAGACTCCTTCAAGATACACTTTAAACAAGTGAGAAACTCATTAATCAACACAGATCCCTTTGTGGTTAAGAGTATTAGAAAGATCTATTTTTAACAATTGGCACCAGAGCTGGCTAATCGCACGATAATCGATTAGAAAGATCCTGATATGTCTAATACATCTCAAACCTTTGCTGAAGGGGCATCCATCAACAGGCCACCTCTGTTTGCTGGTGAAAACTACCCTTTTTGGAAAATTAGAATGAAAATTTTTCTTGAATCAGTGGACAAAGGGGTCTGGGATGCTGTAGTTAATGGACCTTTTCAACCCATTAAAGTTGTGGAAGGCAAAACTGTTCTTAAAGAATTCTCACAATGGACTCTTGATGAAAATAAAAGGGCACACTATGATGTTAGAGCCAAAAATATTATATCCTCTGCACTAACTTTGGATGAATTTTACAGGGTATCTGTGTGTGAATCCGCCAAAGAGATGTGGGATGTTTTGGAGGTCACCCATGAGGGCACGAATGAAGTCAAAAGGGCAAGGAAGAATACTCTCATTCAAGAGTATGAGATGTTCAGAATGAAGGCTGGAGAAAGCATTTGTGATGTGCAGAAAAGATTTACACATATAGTAAATCACCTTCTAGCTCTTGGCAAGATCTTTGACAAAGAAGAATTGAATATCAAAATCTTGAAGAGCTTAAACAGGACATGGCAGCCCAAAGTCACTGCAATTTCAGAATCCAAAGACCTCACTAGCATGAACATAGCTACACTCTTTGGAAAGCTAAGAGAACACGAACTAGAGCTTGGAAGACTCAAGGAAGAAGAGGATGGAGAAAAGAGGCACACAATAGCCTTGAAGAGTGCTGTAAAATCTGCAGCAAAACTGAAGAAAGCAGAAATTGTAGATGAATCTAATGATGATTACAACTCTGACAGTGAAGCCTTGAGACTAATGGTAAAGGGGTTCTCAAAATTTATAAAATACAAGAACAAAGCTACCAGTAATTCTGCAGAAATTAAAAGATCCTCTAGGAAGCAAGAAAAACATGTTCCAACTTGCTATGAGTGTGGAAAAATGGGACACATCAAACCTGAATGCCCTGTCCTCAAGCTGAAGCAAAAATTAGAAGAGAAAGGTGAGACAGACAAGCACAAGAAGAAAAGGAAAGCTTACAATAGTGACTCCAGCTCATCTAGTGAATCTGATGGAAGCATTGAGGAAGAGACCAACCTCTGTCTTATGGCTGGAACAAGCTCTTCTAAGAGTAGTGTGAGTAGTTTCAACTCCAATGATGATGAAAATAATTACTATGAATTACTTGATGCTTTTAATGAATTGCATAAGGAAGCTACAAAATTGCAAAAGTCAAATAATAAGCGTAGAGGAGAAATTAAATGGCTTGAAGGTAGAGTAAAGCAACTAGAAGAGGAAAATGAAAATCTGATAACAAGTCTTGAAAAACTAGAGAAATCTAAGAAACACTCTAGGTCCAAAGATGACACAAGCTCTCCCCAATGTGAAAAATGCCCAGGACAGCTAGAAAAGATAGATTATCTAATGAAAACTCTCTCAAAATTCACTTTGGGAAGATCAAATCTTGATGCAGTGTTAGGATCTCAAAGGAGTGTGCTTAATAAAGAGGGAATAGGTTACAGTGGCAAATCTAATCCATTAGGCACCAGAAGTTTTCTAGATATGAGTAAACCAACATCTGTCATTTGCTCCTACTGTTCTGAACCTGGCCATTTTTCTAATTCCTGCTACTTTAAAAATTGTGGGGTTCCTAAAGGAGAGTACAGATGGGTACCTAAAGGAACACCTCAAACCACTAACATGAAAGGACCCAAGTTCAATTGGGTACCTGCATCTTCTCTTTAATCTTTGTTTCAGGTGTGTCTTGATGCAAGTCTTGATGCAAGGAAAACAATGTAGCTTTTATATAATGGATGCTCAAGACACATGAAAGGAGATGTGAAGAAGTTCTGCAAGATATCTTACAAAGCCAATTATTGGTCATGTTACAAGAGGTGTTAATAACAAAGGTCAAATTTTAGGCATTGCCAAGGTGAAAAGTTCCTTTTCTATTGTGATATTGCAACTGATTATGGCTGTCTGCACTTTGATGTTAACCTGCGCTACTGATTTCACCTGCTGCGTTGGTAGTATTGTCATACATTGTATGCCTATTGTGTTCAAACTGTGTAGCTGCTTGCCTAACCTTGGCCTTAATCCATTATCGTGCTCTATCTAAAGCCTAGTCTGTGTTAAGTTCTGCATCACATAGTTGCTACTTAATTTCTCAAAAGGAGCCCGCTAATCCATTATGCGAAATTGCTATGCATTCTGGTTGTTATCCTGGTTGTTATGCATTATCTACTGCTGCATCTTTTACTTTGCTGTGCTATTTAGTTGTTTTTTTTCCTGTCCCATCTTGAATATGTCTTTTTGCTACTGTCCAAAAAGGGGGAGAATTATTTTGCCACTGCATTGATAGGCTATACTGATAGGGGGAGCATAAAATTAAAGTGATATCTGTTATATGCCTATGCTGTTGTTTGCCTTGCGTGCTTGTACTGCTGTTGTGTTTGCTTAATGTGCTGCAGGCAGGCTTATCATAGTCCATGTTTTGGACATCATCAAAAAGGGGGAGATTGTTGAAAGGGGGAGCCTTTCATCCATAAATGAAGAACAATTTTGATGATGTCTACTGATCTGGGATAAAACATAGCTTGGTCCAGTTAAGATATGCATTAGGATATTAGCTTCTCTTTATCAATTGTATTTCAGGCTTGCTGTGTAACTCTGTATATGATTAGCTCCTTGACTAATTGATTAGCTGTGAGTATTGTACTAAGTAAGTGAAAATATACTCACGATAATCGATTAGGTAAATGGCTAATTGAATTAGTGACAGCAAAAACCTTTGTATAAAAGCTGTTTTGTAATCTGTTTTGGGTCTGGAATTTTTGAGAGAGATCACGCAGTCTTCATCTGAGAAAGAGCAATCTGAGAGACAGAAGAGCTTCAGAAGATTCTGCAATAACCCAAGCACAGATCCAAGAATGATTGATGGTTGACTCTACCATGAAGGATCTTGCTTGATTCAAGGAGCATCAAGTCAAATCTGCACAACTTAGGTGTTTTCGTTTCTTGTTTTGTTTTCTGTGTCTTTGATTACAGTAGCTTCAGTGGTTGAAGTGTGGACCTAGGTGCAATTGTGTGGATGCATTGCTCCTAGGGGAAGTTCTTGATTGTTGAATCAAGTTCTTGGGTTTTGGGGGTTAGAATTACATAGGTGTGCTTGTAATTCTTGGAACCTTTCTGTTTAATGGAATCCTCCTAAGTGTGTTACTTAGGAGAAGACTGGATGTAGATTCTTTTTGAATCGAACCAGTATAAATTGTGTGTCTTGCTTCTTTCTTCTCTCTTTTAATTCTCCTTGATTGTTTTAAAACAGTCCATTAACCCAGAACTGTGTGATTGATTAACTAAGCTTTAAACCTTAAAGACTCCTTCAAGATACACTTTAAACAAGTGAGAAACTCATTAATCAACACAGATCCCTTTGTGGTTAAGAGTATTAGAAAGATCTATTTTTAACAATTGGCACCAGAGCTGGCTAATCGCACGATAATCGATTAGAAAGATCCTGATATGTCTAATACATCTCAAACCTTTGCTGAAGGGGCATCCATCAACAGGCCACCTCTGTTTGCTGGTGAAAACTACCCTTTTTGGAAAATTAGAATGAAAATTTTTCTTGAATCAGTGGACAAAGGGGTCTGGGATGCTGTAGTTAATGGACCTTTTCAACCCATTAAAGTTGTGGAAGGCAAAACTGTTCTTAAAGAATTCTCACAATGGACTCTTGATGAAAATAAAAGGGCACACTATGATGTTAGAGCCAAAAATATTATATCCTCTGCACTAACTTTGGATGAATTTTACAGGGTATCTGTGTGTGAATCCGCCAAAGAGATGTGGGATGTTTTGGAGGTCACCCATGAGGGCACGAATGAAGTCAAAAGGGCAAGGAAGAATACTCTCATTCAAGAGTATGAGATGTTCAGAATGAAGGCTGGAGAAAGCATTTGTGATGTGCAGAAAAGATTTACACATATAGTAAATCACCTTCTAGCTCTTGGCAAGATCTTTGACAAAGAAGAATTGAATATCAAAATCTTGAAGAGCTTAAACAGGACATGGCAGCCCAAAGTCACTGCAATTTCAGAATCCAAAGACCTCACTAGCATGAACATAGCTACACTCTTTGGAAAGCTAAGAGAACACGAACTAGAGCTTGGAAGACTCAAGGAAGAAGAGGATGGAGAAAAGAGGCACACAATAGCCTTGAAGAGTGCTGTAAAATCTGCAGCAAAACTGAAGAAAGCAGAAATTGTAGATGAATCTAATGATGATTACAACTCTGACAGTGAAGCCTTGAGACTAATGGTAAAGGGGTTCTCAAAATTTATAAAATACAAGAACAAAGCTACCAGTAATTCTGCAGAAATTAAAAGATCCTCTAGGAAGCAAGAAAAACATGTTCCAACTTGCTATGAGTGTGGAAAAATGGGACACATCAAACCTGAATGCCCTGTCCTCAAGCTGAAGCAAAAATTAGAAGAGAAAGGTGAGACAGACAAGCACAAGAAGAAAAGGAAAGCTTACAATAGTGACTCCAGCTCATCTAGTGAATCTGATGGAAGCATTGAGGAAGAGACCAACCTCTGTCTTATGGCTGGAACAAGCTCTTCTAAGAGTAGTGTGAGTAGTTTCAACTCCAATGATGATGAAAATAATTACTATGAATTACTTGATGCTTTTAATGAATTGCATAAGGAAGCTACAAAATTGCAAAAGTCAAATAATAAGCGTAGAGGAGAAATTAAATGGCTTGAAGGTAGAGTAAAGCAACTAGAAGAGGAAAATGAAAATCTGATAACAAGTCTTGAAAAACTAGAGAAATCTAAGAAACACTCTAGGTCCAAAGATGACACAAGCTCTCCCCAATGTGAAAAATGCCCAGGACAGCTAGAAAAGATAGATTATCTAATGAAAACTCTCTCAAAATTCACTTTGGGAAGATCAAATCTTGATGCAGTGTTAGGATCTCAAAGGAGTGTGCTTAATAAAGAGGGAATAGGTTACAGTGGCAAATCTAATCCATTAGGCACCAGAAGTTTTCTAGATATGAGTAAACCAACATCTGTCATTTGCTCCTACTGTTCTGAACCTGGCCATTTTTCTAATTCCTGCTACTTTAAAAATTGTGGGGTTCCTAAAGGAGAGTACAGATGGGTACCTAAAGGAACACCTCAAACCACTAACATGAAAGGACCCAAGTTCAATTGGGTACCTGCATCTTCTCTTTAATCTTTGTTTCAGGTGTGTCTTGATGCAAGTCTTGATGCAAGGAAAACAATGTAGCTTTTATATAATGGATGCTCAAGACACATGAAAGGAGATGTGAAGAAGTTCTGCAAGATATCTTACAAAGCCAATTATTGGTCATGTTACAAGAGGTGTTAATAACAAAGGTCAAATTTTAGGCATTGCCAAGGTGAAAAGTTCCTTTTCTATTGTGATATTGCAACTGATTATGGCTGTCTGCACTTTGATGTTAACCTGCGCTACTGATTTCACCTGCTGCGTTGGTAGTATTGTCATACATTGTATGCCTATTGTGTTCAAACTGTGTAGCTGCTTGCCTAACCTTGGCCTTAATCCATTATCGTGCTCTATCTAAAGCCTAGTCTGTGTTAAGTTCTGCATCACATAGTTGCTACTTAATTTCTCAAAAGGAGCCCGCTAATCCATTATGCGAAATTGCTATGCATTCTGGTTGTTATCCTGGTTGTTATGCATTATCTACTGCTGCATCTTTTACTTTGCTGTGCTATTTAGTTGTTTTTTTTCCTGTCCCATCTTGAATATGTCTTTTTGCTACTGTCCAAAAAGGGGGAGAATTATTTTGCCACTGCATTGATAGGCTATACTGATAGGGGGAGCATAAAATTAAAGTGATATCTGTTATATGCCTATGCTGTTGTTTGCCTTGCGTGCTTGTACTGCTGTTGTGTTTGCTTAATGTGCTGCAGGCAGGCTTATCATAGTCCATGTTTTGGACATCATCAAAAAGGGGGAGATTGTTGAAAGGGGGAGCCTTTCATCCATAAATGAAGAACAATTTTGATGATGTCTACTGATCTGGGATAAAACATAGCTTGGTCCAGTTAAGATATGCATTAGGATATTAGCTTCTCTTTATCAATTGTATTTCAGGCTTGCTGTGTAACTCTGTATATGATTAGCTCCTTGACTAATTGATTAGCTGTGAGTATTGTACTAAGTAAGTGAAAATATACTCACGATAATCGATTAGGTAAATGGCTAATTGAATTAGTGACAGCAAAAACCTTTGTATAAAAGCTGTTTTGTAATCTGTTTTGGGTCTGGAATTTTTGAGAGAGATCACGCAGTCTTCATCTGAGAAAGAGCAATCTGAGAGACAGAAGAGCTTCAGAAGATTCTGCAATAACCCAAGCACAGATCCAAGAATGATTGATGGTTGACTCTACCATGAAGGATCTTGCTTGATTCAAGGAGCATCAAGTCAAATCTGCACAACTTAGGTGTTTTCGTTTCTTGTTTTGTTTTCTGTGTCTTTGATTACAGTAGCTTCAGTGGTTGAAGTGTGGACCTAGGTGCAATTGTGTGGATGCATTGCTCCTAGGGGAAGTTCTTGATTGTTGAATCAAGTTCTTGGGTTTTGGGGGTTAGAATTACATAGGTGTGCTTGTAATTCTTGGAACCTTTCTGTTTAATGGAATCCTCCTAAGTGTGTTACTTAGGAGAAGACTGGATGTAGATTCTTTTTGAATCGAACCAGTATAAATTGTGTGTCTTGCTTCTTTCTTCTCTCTTTTAATTCTCCTTGATTGTTTTAAAACAGTCCATTAACCCAGAACTGTGTGATTGATTAACTAAGCTTTAAACCTTAAAGACTCCTTCAAGATACACTTTAAACAAGTGAGAAACTCATTAATCAACACAGATCCCTTTGTGGTTAAGAGTATTAGAAAGATCTATTTTTAACAATTGGCACCAGAGCTGGCTAATCGCACGATAATCGATTAGAAAGATCCTGATATGTCTAATACATCTCAAACCTTTGCTGAAGGGGCATCCATCAACAGGCCACCTCTGTTTGCTGGTGAAAACTACCCTTTTTGGAAAATTAGAATGAAAATTTTTCTTGAATCAGTGGACAAAGGGGTCTGGGATGCTGTAGTTAATGGACCTTTTCAACCCATTAAAGTTGTGGAAGGCAAAACTGTTCTTAAAGAATTCTCACAATGGACTCTTGATGAAAATAAAAGGGCACACTATGATGTTAGAGCCAAAAATATTATATCCTCTGCACTAACTTTGGATGAATTTTACAGGGTATCTGTGTGTGAATCCGCCAAAGAGATGTGGGATGTTTTGGAGGTCACCCATGAGGGCACGAATGAAGTCAAAAGGGCAAGGAAGAATACTCTCATTCAAGAGTATGAGATGTTCAGAATGAAGGCTGGAGAAAGCATTTGTGATGTGCAGAAAAGATTTACACATATAGTAAATCACCTTCTAGCTCTTGGCAAGATCTTTGACAAAGAAGAATTGAATATCAAAATCTTGAAGAGCTTAAACAGGACATGGCAGCCCAAAGTCACTGCAATTTCAGAATCCAAAGACCTCACTAGCATGAACATAGCTACACTCTTTGGAAAGCTAAGAGAACACGAACTAGAGCTTGGAAGACTCAAGGAAGAAGAGGATGGAGAAAAGAGGCACACAATAGCCTTGAAGAGTGCTGTAAAATCTGCAGCAAAACTGAAGAAAGCAGAAATTGTAGATGAATCTAATGATGATTACAACTCTGACAGTGAAGCCTTGAGACTAATGGTAAAGGGGTTCTCAAAATTTATAAAATACAAGAACAAAGCTACCAGTAATTCTGCAGAAATTAAAAGATCCTCTAGGAAGCAAGAAAAACATGTTCCAACTTGCTATGAGTGTGGAAAAATGGGACACATCAAACCTGAATGCCCTGTCCTCAAGCTGAAGCAAAAATTAGAAGAGAAAGGTGAGACAGACAAGCACAAGAAGAAAAGGAAAGCTTACAATAGTGACTCCAGCTCATCTAGTGAATCTGATGGAAGCATTGAGGAAGAGACCAACCTCTGTCTTATGGCTGGAACAAGCTCTTCTAAGAGTAGTGTGAGTAGTTTCAACTCCAATGATGATGAAAATAATTACTATGAATTACTTGATGCTTTTAATGAATTGCATAAGGAAGCTACAAAATTGCAAAAGTCAAATAATAAGCGTAGAGGAGAAATTAAATGGCTTGAAGGTAGAGTAAAGCAACTAGAAGAGGAAAATGAAAATCTGATAACAAGTCTTGAAAAACTAGAGAAATCTAAGAAACACTCTAGGTCCAAAGATGACACAAGCTCTCCCCAATGTGAAAAATGCCCAGGACAGCTAGAAAAGATAGATTATCTAATGAAAACTCTCTCAAAATTCACTTTGGGAAGATCAAATCTTGATGCAGTGTTAGGATCTCAAAGGAGTGTGCTTAATAAAGAGGGAATAGGTTACAGTGGCAAATCTAATCCATTAGGCACCAGAAGTTTTCTAGATATGAGTAAACCAACATCTGTCATTTGCTCCTACTGTTCTGAACCTGGCCATTTTTCTAATTCCTGCTACTTTAAAAATTGTGGGGTTCCTAAAGGAGAGTACAGATGGGTACCTAAAGGAACACCTCAAACCACTAACATGAAAGGACCCAAGTTCAATTGGGTACCTGCATCTTCTCTTTAATCTTTGTTTCAGGTGTGTCTTGATGCAAGTCTTGATGCAAGGAAAACAATGTAGCTTTTATATAATGGATGCTCAAGACACATGAAAGGAGATGTGAAGAAGTTCTGCAAGATATCTTACAAAGCCAATTATTGGTCATGTTACAAGAGGTGTTAATAACAAAGGTCAAATTTTAGGCATTGCCAAGGTGAAAAGTTCCTTTTCTATTGTGATATTGCAACTGATTATGGCTGTCTGCACTTTGATGTTAACCTGCGCTACTGATTTCACCTGCTGCGTTGGTAGTATTGTCATACATTGTATGCCTATTGTGTTCAAACTGTGTAGCTGCTTGCCTAACCTTGGCCTTAATCCATTATCGTGCTCTATCTAAAGCCTAGTCTGTGTTAAGTTCTGCATCACATAGTTGCTACTTAATTTCTCAAAAGGAGCCCGCTAATCCATTATGCGAAATTGCTATGCATTCTGGTTGTTATCCTGGTTGTTATGCATTATCTACTGCTGCATCTTTTACTTTGCTGTGCTATTTAGTTGTTTTTTTTCCTGTCCCATCTTGAATATGTCTTTTTGCTACTGTCCAAAAAGGGGGAGAATTATTTTGCCACTGCATTGATAGGCTATACTGATAGGGGGAGCATAAAATTAAAGTGATATCTGTTATATGCCTATGCTGTTGTTTGCCTTGCGTGCTTGTACTGCTGTTGTGTTTGCTTAATGTGCTGCAGGCAGGCTTATCATAGTCCATGTTTTGGACATCATCAAAAAGGGGGAGATTGTTGAAAGGGGGAGCCTTTCATCCATAAATGAAGAACAATTTTGATGATGTCTACTGATCTGGGATAAAACATAGCTTGGTCCAGTTAAGATATGCATTAGGATATTAGCTTCTCTTTATCAATTGTATTTCAGGCTTGCTGTGTAACTCTGTATATGATTAGCTCCTTGACTAATTGATTAGCTGTGAGTATTGTACTAAGTAAGTGAAAATATACTCACGATAATCGATTAGGTAAATGGCTAATTGAATTAGTGACAGCAAAAACCTTTGTATAAAAGCTGTTTTGTAATCTGTTTTGGGTCTGGAATTTTTGAGAGAGATCACGCAGTCTTCATCTGAGAAAGAGCAATCTGAGAGACAGAAGAGCTTCAGAAGATTCTGCAATAACCCAAGCACAGATCCAAGAATGATTGATGGTTGACTCTACCATGAAGGATCTTGCTTGATTCAAGGAGCATCAAGTCAAATCTGCACAACTTAGGTGTTTTCGTTTCTTGTTTTGTTTTCTGTGTCTTTGATTACAGTAGCTTCAGTGGTTGAAGTGTGGACCTAGGTGCAATTGTGTGGATGCATTGCTCCTAGGGGAAGTTCTTGATTGTTGAATCAAGTTCTTGGGTTTTGGGGGTTAGAATTACATAGGTGTGCTTGTAATTCTTGGAACCTTTCTGTTTAATGGAATCCTCCTAAGTGTGTTACTTAGGAGAAGACTGGATGTAGATTCTTTTTGAATCGAACCAGTATAAATTGTGTGTCTTGCTTCTTTCTTCTCTCTTTTAATTCTCCTTGATTGTTTTAAAACAGTCCATTAACCCAGAACTGTGTGATTGATTAACTAAGCTTTAAACCTTAAAGACTCCTTCAAGATACACTTTAAACAAGTGAGAAACTCATTAATCAACACAGATCCCTTTGTGGTTAAGAGTATTAGAAAGATCTATTTTTAACAATTGGCACCAGAGCTGGCTAATCGCACGATAATCGATTAGAAAGATCCTGATATGTCTAATACATCTCAAACCTTTGCTGAAGGGGCATCCATCAACAGGCCACCTCTGTTTGCTGGTGAAAACTACCCTTTTTGGAAAATTAGAATGAAAATTTTTCTTGAATCAGTGGACAAAGGGGTCTGGGATGCTGTAGTTAATGGACCTTTTCAACCCATTAAAGTTGTGGAAGGCAAAACTGTTCTTAAAGAATTCTCACAATGGACTCTTGATGAAAATAAAAGGGCACACTATGATGTTAGAGCCAAAAATATTATATCCTCTGCACTAACTTTGGATGAATTTTACAGGGTATCTGTGTGTGAATCCGCCAAAGAGATGTGGGATGTTTTGGAGGTCACCCATGAGGGCACGAATGAAGTCAAAAGGGCAAGGAAGAATACTCTCATTCAAGAGTATGAGATGTTCAGAATGAAGGCTGGAGAAAGCATTTGTGATGTGCAGAAAAGATTTACACATATAGTAAATCACCTTCTAGCTCTTGGCAAGATCTTTGACAAAGAAGAATTGAATATCAAAATCTTGAAGAGCTTAAACAGGACATGGCAGCCCAAAGTCACTGCAATTTCAGAATCCAAAGACCTCACTAGCATGAACATAGCTACACTCTTTGGAAAGCTAAGAGAACACGAACTAGAGCTTGGAAGACTCAAGGAAGAAGAGGATGGAGAAAAGAGGCACACAATAGCCTTGAAGAGTGCTGTAAAATCTGCAGCAAAACTGAAGAAAGCAGAAATTGTAGATGAATCTAATGATGATTACAACTCTGACAGTGAAGCCTTGAGACTAATGGTAAAGGGGTTCTCAAAATTTATAAAATACAAGAACAAAGCTACCAGTAATTCTGCAGAAATTAAAAGATCCTCTAGGAAGCAAGAAAAACATGTTCCAACTTGCTATGAGTGTGGAAAAATGGGACACATCAAACCTGAATGCCCTGTCCTCAAGCTGAAGCAAAAATTAGAAGAGAAAGGTGAGACAGACAAGCACAAGAAGAAAAGGAAAGCTTACAATAGTGACTCCAGCTCATCTAGTGAATCTGATGGAAGCATTGAGGAAGAGACCAACCTCTGTCTTATGGCTGGAACAAGCTCTTCTAAGAGTAGTGTGAGTAGTTTCAACTCCAATGATGATGAAAATAATTACTATGAATTACTTGATGCTTTTAATGAATTGCATAAGGAAGCTACAAAATTGCAAAAGTCAAATAATAAGCGTAGAGGAGAAATTAAATGGCTTGAAGGTAGAGTAAAGCAACTAGAAGAGGAAAATGAAAATCTGATAACAAGTCTTGAAAAACTAGAGAAATCTAAGAAACACTCTAGGTCCAAAGATGACACAAGCTCTCCCCAATGTGAAAAATGCCCAGGACAGCTAGAAAAGATAGATTATCTAATGAAAACTCTCTCAAAATTCACTTTGGGAAGATCAAATCTTGATGCAGTGTTAGGATCTCAAAGGAGTGTGCTTAATAAAGAGGGAATAGGTTACAGTGGCAAATCTAATCCATTAGGCACCAGAAGTTTTCTAGATATGAGTAAACCAACATCTGTCATTTGCTCCTACTGTTCTGAACCTGGCCATTTTTCTAATTCCTGCTACTTTAAAAATTGTGGGGTTCCTAAAGGAGAGTACAGATGGGTACCTAAAGGAACACCTCAAACCACTAACATGAAAGGACCCAAGTTCAATTGGGTACCTGCATCTTCTCTTTAATCTTTGTTTCAGGTGTGTCTTGATGCAAGTCTTGATGCAAGGAAAACAATGTAGCTTTTATATAATGGATGCTCAAGACACATGAAAGGAGATGTGAAGAAGTTCTGCAAGATATCTTACAAAGCCAATTATTGGTCATGTTACAAGAGGTGTTAATAACAAAGGTCAAATTTTAGGCATTGCCAAGGTGAAAAGTTCCTTTTCTATTGTGATATTGCAACTGATTATGGCTGTCTGCACTTTGATGTTAACCTGCGCTACTGATTTCACCTGCTGCGTTGGTAGTATTGTCATACATTGTATGCCTATTGTGTTCAAACTGTGTAGCTGCTTGCCTAACCTTGGCCTTAATCCATTATCGTGCTCTATCTAAAGCCTAGTCTGTGTTAAGTTCTGCATCACATAGTTGCTACTTAATTTCTCAAAAGGAGCCCGCTAATCCATTATGCGAAATTGCTATGCATTCTGGTTGTTATCCTGGTTGTTATGCATTATCTACTGCTGCATCTTTTACTTTGCTGCGCTATTTAGTTGTTTTTTTTCCTGTCCCATCTTGAATATGTCTTTTTGCTACTGTCCAAAAAGGGGGAGAATTATTTTGCCACTGCATTGATAGGCTATACTGATAGGGGGAGCATAAAATTAAAGTGATATCTGTTATATGCCTATGCTGTTGTTTGCCTTGCGTGCTTGTACTGCTGTTGTGTTTGCTTAATGTGCTGCAGGCAGGCTTATCATAGTCCATGTTTTGGACATCATCAAAAAGGGGGAGATTGTTGAAAGGGGGAGCCTTTCATCCATAAATGAAGAACAATTTTGATGATGTCTACTGATCTGGGATAAAACATAGCTTGGTCCAGTTAAGATATGCATTAGGATATTAGCTTCTCTTTATCAATTGTATTTCAGGCTTGCTGTGTAACTCTGTATATGATTAGCTCCTTGACTAATTGATTAGCTGTGAGTATTGTACTAAGTAAGTGAAAATATACTCACGATAATCGATTAGGTAAATGGCTAATTGAATTAGTGACAGCAAAAACCTTTGTATAAAAGCTGTTTTGTAATCTGTTTTGGGTCTGGAATTTTTGAGAGAGATCACGCAGTCTTCATCTGAGAAAGAGCAATCTGAGAGACAGAAGAGCTTCAGAAGATTCTGCAATAACCCAAGCACAGATCCAAGAATGATTGATGGTTGACTCTACCATGAAGGATCTTGCTTGATTCAAGGAGCATCAAGTCAAATCTGCACAACTTAGGTGTTTTCGTTTCTTGTTTTGTTTTCTGTGTCTTTGATTACAGTAGCTTCAGTGGTTGAAGTGTGGACCTAGGTGCAATTGTGTGGATGCATTGCTCCTAGGGGAAGTTCTTGATTGTTGAATCAAGTTCTTGGGTTTTGGGGGTTAGAATTACATAGGTGTGCTTGTAATTCTTGGAACCTTTCTGTTTAATGGAATCCTCCTAAGTGTGTTACTTAGGAGAAGACTGGATGTAGATTCTTTTTGAATCGAACCAGTATAAATTGTGTGTCTTGCTTCTTTCTTCTCTCTTTTAATTCTCCTTGATTGTTTTAAAACAGTCCATTAACCCAGAACTGTGTGATTGATTAACTAAGCTTTAAACCTTAAAGACTCCTTCAAGATACACTTTAAACAAGTGAGAAACTCATTAATCAACACAGATCCCTTTGTGGTTAAGAGTATTAGAAAGATCTATTTTTAACAATTGGCACCAGAGCTGGCTAATCGCACGATAATCGATTAGAAAGATCCTGATATGTCTAATACATCTCAAACCTTTGCTGAAGGGGCATCCATCAACAGGCCACCTCTGTTTGCTGGTGAAAACTACCCTTTTTGGAAAATTAGAATGAAAATTTTTCTTGAATCAGTGGACAAAGGGGTCTGGGATGCTGTAGTTAATGGACCTTTTCAACCCATTAAAGTTGTGGAAGGCAAAACTGTTCTTAAAGAATTCTCACAATGGACTCTTGATGAAAATAAAAGGGCACACTATGATGTTAGAGCCAAAAATATTATATCCTCTGCACTAACTTTGGATGAATTTTACAGGGTATCTGTGTGTGAATCCGCCAAAGAGATGTGGGATGTTTTGGAGGTCACCCATGAGGGCACGAATGAAGTCAAAAGGGCAAGGAAGAATACTCTCATTCAAGAGTATGAGATGTTCAGAATGAAGGCTGGAGAAAGCATTTGTGATGTGCAGAAAAGATTTACACATATAGTAAATCACCTTCTAGCTCTTGGCAAGATCTTTGACAAAGAAGAATTGAATATCAAAATCTTGAAGAGCTTAAACAGGACATGGCAGCCCAAAGTCACTGCAATTTCAGAATCCAAAGACCTCACTAGCATGAACATAGCTACACTCTTTGGAAAGCTAAGAGAACACGAACTAGAGCTTGGAAGACTCAAGGAAGAAGAGGATGGAGAAAAGAGGCACACAATAGCCTTGAAGAGTGCTGTAAAATCTGCAGCAAAACTGAAGAAAGCAGAAATTGTAGATGAATCTAATGATGATTACAACTCTGACAGTGAAGCCTTGAGACTAATGGTAAAGGGGTTCTCAAAATTTATAAAATACAAGAACAAAGCTACCAGTAATTCTGCAGAAATTAAAAGATCCTCTAGGAAGCAAGAAAAACATGTTCCAACTTGCTATGAGTGTGGAAAAATGGGACACATCAAACCTGAATGCGCTGTCCTCAAGCTGAAGCAAAAATTAGAAGAGAAAGGTGAGACAGACAAGCACAAGAAGAAAAGGAAAGCTTACAATAGTGACTCCAGCTCATCTAGTGAATCTGATGGAAGCATTGAGGAAGAGACCAACCTCTGTCTTATGGCTGGAACAAGCTCTTCTAAGAGTAGTGTGAGTAGTTTCAACTCCAATGATGATGAAAATAATTACTATGAATTACTTGATGCTTTTAATGAATTGCATAAGGAAGCTACAAAATTGCAAAAGTCAAATAATAAGCGTAGAGGAGAAATTAAATGGCTTGAAGGTAGAGTAAAGCAACTAGAAGAGGAAAATGAAAATCTGATAACAAGTCTTGAAAAACTAGAGAAATCTAAGAAACACTCTAGGTCCAAAGATGACACAAGCTCTCCCCAATGTGAAAAATGCCCAGGACAGCTAGAAAAGATAGATTATCTAATGAAAACTCTCTCAAAATTCACTTTGGGAAGATCAAATCTTGATGCAGTGTTAGGATCTCAAAGGAGTGTGCTTAATAAAGAGGGAATAGGTTACAGTGGCAAATCTAATCCATTAGGCACCAGAAGTTTTCTAGATATGAGTAAACCAACATCTGTCATTTGCTCCTACTGTTCTGAACCTGGCCATTTTTCTAATTCCTGCTACTTTAAAAATTGTGGGGTTCCTAAAGGAGAGTACAGATGGGTACCTAAAGGAACACCTCAAACCACTAACATGAAAGGACCCAAGTTCAATTGGGTACCTGCATCTTCTCTTTAATCTTTGTTTCAGGTGTGTCTTGATGCAAGTCTTGATGCAAGGAAAACAATGTAGCTTTTATATAATGGATGCTCAAGACACATGAAAGGAGATGTGAAGAAGTTCTGCAAGATATCTTACAAAGCCAATTATTGGTCATGTTACAAGAGGTGTTAATAACAAAGGTCAAATTTTAGGCATTGCCAAGGTGAAAAGTTCCTTTTCTATTGTGATATTGCAACTGATTATGGCTGTCTGCACTTTGATGTTAACCTGCGCTACTGATTTCACCTGCTGCGTTGGTAGTATTGTCATACATTGTATGCCTATTGTGTTCAAACTGTGTAGCTGCTTGCCTAACCTTGGCCTTAATCCATTATCGTGCTCTATCTAAAGCCTAGTCTGTGTTAAGTTCTGCATCACATAGTTGCTACTTAATTTCTCAAAAGGAGCCCGCTAATCCATTATGCGAAATTGCTATGCATTCTGGTTGTTATCCTGGTTGTTATGCATTATCTACTGCTGCATCTTTTACTTTGCTGCGCTATTTAGTTGTTTTTTTTCCTGTCCCATCTTGAATATGTCTTTTTGCTACTGTCCAAAAAGGGGGAGAATTATTTTGCCACTGCATTGATAGGCTATACTGATAGGGGGAGCATAAAATTAAAGTGATATCTGTTATATGCCTATGCTGTTGTTTGCCTTGCGTGCTTGTACTGCTGTTGTGTTTGCTTAATGTGCTGCAGGCAGGCTTATCATAGTCCATGTTTTGGACATCATCAAAAAGGGGGAGATTGTTGAAAGGGGGAGCCTTTCATCCATAAATGAAGAACAATTTTGATGATGTCTACTGATCTGGGATAAAACATAGCTTGGTCCAGTTAAGATATGCATTAGGATATTAGCTTCTCTTTATCAATTGTATTTCAGGCTTGCTGTGTAACTCTGTATATGATTAGCTCCTTGACTAATTGATTAGCTGTGAGTATTGTACTAAGTAAGTGAAAATATACTCACGATAATCGATTAGGTAAATGGCTAATTGAATTAGTGACAGCAAAAACCTTTGTATAAAAGCTGTTTTGTAATCTGTTTTGGGTCTGGAATTTTTGAGAGAGATCACGCAGTCTTCATCTGAGAAAGAGCAATCTGAGAGACAGAAGAGCTTCAGAAGATTCTGCAATAACCCAAGCACAGATCCAAGAATGATTGATGGTTGACTCTACCATGAAGGATCTTGCTTGATTCAAGGAGCATCAAGTCAAATCTGCACAACTTAGGTGTTTTCGTTTCTTGTTTTGTTTTCTGTGTCTTTGATTACAGTAGCTTCAGTGGTTGAAGTGTGGACCTAGGTGCAATTGTGTGGATGCATTGCTCCTAGGGGAAGTTCTTGATTGTTGAATCAAGTTCTTGGGTTTTGGGGGTTAGAATTACATAGGTGTGCTTGTAATTCTTGGAACCTTTCTGTTTAATGGAATCCTCCTAAGTGTGTTACTTAGGAGAAGACTGGATGTAGATTCTTTTTGAATCGAACCAGTATAAATTGTGTGTCTTGCTTCTTTCTTCTCTCTTTTAATTCTCCTTGATTGTTTTAAAACAGTCCATTAACCCAGAACTGTGTGATTGATTAACTAAGCTTTAAACCTTAAAGACTCCTTCAAGATACACTTTAAACAAGTGAGAAACTCATTAATCAACACAGATCCCTTTGTGGTTAAGAGTATTAGAAAGATCTATTTTTAACAATTGGCACCAGAGCTGGCTAATCGCACGATAATCGATTAGAAAGATCCTGATATGTCTAATACATCTCAAACCTTTGCTGAAGGGGCATCCATCAACAGGCCACCTCTGTTTGCTGGTGAAAACTACCCTTTTTGGAAAATTAGAATGAAAATTTTTCTTGAATCAGTGGACAAAGGGGTCTGGGATGCTGTAGTTAATGGACCTTTTCAACCCATTAAAGTTGTGGAAGGCAAAACTGTTCTTAAAGAATTCTCACAATGGACTCTTGATGAAAATAAAAGGGCACACTATGATGTTAGAGCCAAAAATATTATATCCTCTGCACTAACTTTGGATGAATTTTACAGGGTATCTGTGTGTGAATCCGCCAAAGAGATGTGGGATGTTTTGGAGGTCACCCATGAGGGCACGAATGAAGTCAAAAGGGCAAGGAAGAATACTCTCATTCAAGAGTATGAGATGTTCAGAATGAAGGCTGGAGAAAGCATTTGTGATGTGCAGAAAAGATTTACACATATAGTAAATCACCTTCTAGCTCTTGGCAAGATCTTTGACAAAGAAGAATTGAATATCAAAATCTTGAAGAGCTTAAACAGGACATGGCAGCCCAAAGTCACTGCAATTTCAGAATCCAAAGACCTCACTAGCATGAACATAGCTACACTCTTTGGAAAGCTAAGAGAACACGAACTAGAGCTTGGAAGACTCAAGGAAGAAGAGGATGGAGAAAAGAGGCACACAATAGCCTTGAAGAGTGCTGTAAAATCTGCAGCAAAACTGAAGAAAGCAGAAATTGTAGATGAATCTAATGATGATTACAACTCTGACAGTGAAGCCTTGAGACTAATGGTAAAGGGGTTCTCAAAATTTATAAAATACAAGAACAAAGCTACCAGTAATTCTGCAGAAATTAAAAGATCCTCTAGGAAGCAAGAAAAACATGTTCCAACTTGCTATGAGTGTGGAAAAATGGGACACATCAAACCTGAATGCCCTGTCCTCAAGCTGAAGCAAAAATTAGAAGAGAAAGGTGAGACAGACAAGCACAAGAAGAAAAGGAAAGCTTACAATAGTGACTCCAGCTCATCTAGTGAATCTGATGGAAGCATTGAGGAAGAGACCAACCTCTGTCTTATGGCTGGAACAAGCTCTTCTAAGAGTAGTGTGAGTAGTTTCAACTCCAATGATGATGAAAATAATTACTATGAATTACTTGATGCTTTTAATGAATTGCATAAGGAAGCTACAAAATTGCAAAAGTCAAATAATAAGCGTAGAGGAGAAATTAAATGGCTTGAAGGTAGAGTAAAGCAACTAGAAGAGGAAAATGAAAATCTGATAACAAGTCTTGAAAAACTAGAGAAATCTAAGAAACACTCTAGGTCCAAAGATGACACAAGCTCTCCCCAATGTGAAAAATGCCCAGGACAGCTAGAAAAGATAGATTATCTAATGAAAACTCTCTCAAAATTCACTTTGGGAAGATCAAATCTTGATGCAGTGTTAGGATCTCAAAGGAGTGTGCTTAATAAAGAGGGAATAGGTTACAGTGGCAAATCTAATCCATTAGGCACCAGAAGTTTTCTAGATATGAGTAAACCAACATCTGTCATTTGCTCCTACTGTTCTGAACCTGGCCATTTTTCTAATTCCTGCTACTTTAAAAATTGTGGGGTTCCTAAAGGAGAGTACAGATGGGTACCTAAAGGAACACCTCAAACCACTAACATGAAAGGACCCAAGTTCAATTGGGTACCTGCATCTTCTCTTTAATCTTTGTTTCAGGTGTGTCTTGATGCAAGTCTTGATGCAAGGAAAACAATGTAGCTTTTATATAATGGATGCTCAAGACACATGAAAGGAGATGTGAAGAAGTTCTGCAAGATATCTTACAAAGCCAATTATTGGTCATGTTACAAGAGGTGTTAATAACAAAGGTCAAATTTTAGGCATTGCCAAGGTGAAAAGTTCCTTTTCTATTGTGATATTGCAACTGATTATGGCTGTCTGCACTTTGATGTTAACCTGCGCTACTGATTTCACCTGCTGCGTTGGTAGTATTGTCATACATTGTATGCCTATTGTGTTCAAACTGTGTAGCTGCTTGCCTAACCTTGGCCTTAATCCATTATCGTGCTCTATCTAAAGCCTAGTCTGTGTTAAGTTCTGCATCACATAGTTGCTACTTAATTTCTCAAAAGGAGCCCGCTAATCCATTATGCGAAATTGCTATGCATTCTGGTTGTTATCCTGGTTGTTATGCATTATCTACTGCTGCATCTTTTACTTTGCTGTGCTATTTAGTTGTTTTTTTTCCTGTCCCATCTTGAATATGTCTTTTTGCTACTGTCCAAAAAGGGGGAGAATTATTTTGCCACTGCATTGATAGGCTATACTGATAGGGGGAGCATAAAATTAAAGTGATATCTGTTATATGCCTATGCTGTTGTTTGCCTTGCGTGCTTGTACTGCTGTTGTGTTTGCTTAATGTGCTGCAGGCAGGCTTATCATAGTCCATGTTTTGGACATCATCAAAAAGGGGGAGATTGTTGAAAGGGGGAGCCTTTCATCCATAAATGAAGAACAATTTTGATGATGTCTACTGATCTGGGATAAAACATAGCTTGGTCCAGTTAAGATATGCATTAGGATATTAGCTTCTCTTTATCAATTGTATTTCAGGCTTGCTGTGTAACTCTGTATATGATTAGCTCCTTGACTAATTGATTAGCTGTGAGTATTGTACTAAGTAAGTGAAAATATACTCACGATAATCGATTAGGTAAATGGCTAATTGAATTAGTGACAGCAAAAACCTTTGTATAAAAGCTGTTTTGTAATCTGTTTTGGGTCTGGAATTTTTGAGAGAGATCACGCAGTCTTCATCTGAGAAAGAGCAATCTGAGAGACAGAAGAGCTTCAGAAGATTCTGCAATAACCCAAGCACAGATCCAAGAATGATTGATGGTTGACTCTACCATGAAGGATCTTGCTTGATTCAAGGAGCATCAAGTCAAATCTGCACAACTTAGGTGTTTTCGTTTCTTGTTTTGTTTTCTGTGTCTTTGATTACAGTAGCTTCAGTGGTTGAAGTGTGGACCTAGGTGCAATTGTGTGGATGCATTGCTCCTAGGGGAAGTTCTTGATTGTTGAATCAAGTTCTTGGGTTTTGGGGGTTAGAATTACATAGGTGTGCTTGTAATTCTTGGAACCTTTCTGTTTAATGGAATCCTCCTAAGTGTGTTACTTAGGAGAAGACTGGATGTAGATTCTTTTTGAATCGAACCAGTATAAATTGTGTGTCTTGCTTCTTTCTTCTCTCTTTTAATTCTCCTTGATTGTTTTAAAACAGTCCATTAACCCAGAACTGTGTGATTGATTAACTAAGCTTTAAACCTTAAAGACTCCTTCAAGATACACTTTAAACAAGTGAGAAACTCATTAATCAACACAGATCCCTTTGTGGTTAAGAGTATTAGAAAGATCTATTTTTAACAATTGGCACCAGAGCTGGCTAATCGCACGATAATCGATTAGAAAGATCCTGATATGTCTAATACATCTCAAACCTTTGCTGAAGGGGCATCCATCAACAGGCCACCTCTGTTTGCTGGTGAAAACTACCCTTTTTGGAAAATTAGAATGAAAATTTTTCTTGAATCAGTGGACAAAGGGGTCTGGGATGCTGTAGTTAATGGACCTTTTCAACCCATTAAAGTTGTGGAAGGCAAAACTGTTCTTAAAGAATTCTCACAATGGACTCTTGATGAAAATAAAAGGGCACACTATGATGTTAGAGCCAAAAATATTATATCCTCTGCACTAACTTTGGATGAATTTTACAGGGTATCTGTGTGTGAATCCGCCAAAGAGATGTGGGATGTTTTGGAGGTCACCCATGAGGGCACGAATGAAGTCAAAAGGGCAAGGAAGAATACTCTCATTCAAGAGTATGAGATGTTCAGAATGAAGGCTGGAGAAAGCATTTGTGATGTGCAGAAAAGATTTACACATATAGTAAATCACCTTCTAGCTCTTGGCAAGATCTTTGACAAAGAAGAATTGAATATCAAAATCTTGAAGAGCTTAAACAGGACATGGCAGCCCAAAGTCACTGCAATTTCAGAATCCAAAGACCTCACTAGCATGAACATAGCTACACTCTTTGGAAAGCTAAGAGAACACGAACTAGAGCTTGGAAGACTCAAGGAAGAAGAGGATGGAGAAAAGAGGCACACAATAGCCTTGAAGAGTGCTGTAAAATCTGCAGCAAAACTGAAGAAAGCAGAAATTGTAGATGAATCTAATGATGATTACAACTCTGACAGTGAAGCCTTGAGACTAATGGTAAAGGGGTTCTCAAAATTTATAAAATACAAGAACAAAGCTACCAGTAATTCTGCAGAAATTAAAAGATCCTCTAGGAAGCAAGAAAAACATGTTCCAACTTGCTATGAGTGTGGAAAAATGGGACACATCAAACCTGAATGCCCTGTCCTCAAGCTGAAGCAAAAATTAGAAGAGAAAGGTGAGACAGACAAGCACAAGAAGAAAAGGAAAGCTTACAATAGTGACTCCAGCTCATCTAGTGAATCTGATGGAAGCATTGAGGAAGAGACCAACCTCTGTCTTATGGCTGGAACAAGCTCTTCTAAGAGTAGTGTGAGTAGTTTCAACTCCAATGATGATGAAAATAATTACTATGAATTACTTGATGCTTTTAATGAATTGCATAAGGAAGCTACAAAATTGCAAAAGTCAAATAATAAGCGTAGAGGAGAAATTAAATGGCTTGAAGGTAGAGTAAAGCAACTAGAAGAGGAAAATGAAAATCTGATAACAAGTCTTGAAAAACTAGAGAAATCTAAGAAACACTCTAGGTCCAAAGATGACACAAGCTCTCCCCAATGTGAAAAATGCCCAGGACAGCTAGAAAAGATAGATTATCTAATGAAAACTCTCTCAAAATTCACTTTGGGAAGATCAAATCTTGATGCAGTGTTAGGATCTCAAAGGAGTGTGCTTAATAAAGAGGGAATAGGTTACAGTGGCAAATCTAATCCATTAGGCACCAGAAGTTTTCTAGATATGAGTAAACCAACATCTGTCATTTGCTCCTACTGTTCTGAACCTGGCCATTTTTCTAATTCCTGCTACTTTAAAAATTGTGGGGTTCCTAAAGGAGAGTACAGATGGGTACCTAAAGGAACACCTCAAACCACTAACATGAAAGGACCCAAGTTCAATTGGGTACCTGCATCTTCTCTTTAATCTTTGTTTCAGGTGTGTCTTGATGCAAGTCTTGATGCAAGGAAAACAATGTAGCTTTTATATAATGGATGCTCAAGACACATGAAAGGAGATGTGAAGAAGTTCTGCAAGATATCTTACAAAGCCAATTATTGGTCATGTTACAAGAGGTGTTAATAACAAAGGTCAAATTTTAGGCATTGCCAAGGTGAAAAGTTCCTTTTCTATTGTGATATTGCAACTGATTATGGCTGTCTGCACTTTGATGTTAACCTGCGCTACTGATTTCACCTGCTGCGTTGGTAGTATTGTCATACATTGTATGCCTATTGTGTTCAAACTGTGTAGCTGCTTGCCTAACCTTGGCCTTAATCCATTATCGTGCTCTATCTAAAGCCTAGTCTGTGTTAAGTTCTGCATCACATAGTTGCTACTTAATTTCTCAAAAGGAGCCCGCTAATCCATTATGCGAAATTGCTATGCATTCTGGTTGTTATCCTGGTTGTTATGCATTATCTACTGCTGCATCTTTTACTTTGCTGCGCTATTTAGTTGTTTTTTTTCCTGTCCCATCTTGAATATGTCTTTTTGCTACTGTCCAAAAAGGGGGAGAATTATTTTGCCACTGCATTGATAGGCTATACTGATAGGGGGAGCATAAAATTAAAGTGATATCTGTTATATGCCTATGCTGTTGTTTGCCTTGCGTGCTTGTACTGCTGTTGTGTTTGCTTAATGTGCTGCAGGCAGGCTTATCATAGTCCATGTTTTGGACATCATCAAAAAGGGGGAGATTGTTGAAAGGGGGAGCCTTTCATCCATAAATGAAGAACAATTTTGATGATGTCTACTGATCTGGGATAAAACATAGCTTGGTCCAGTTAAGATATGCATTAGGATATTAGCTTCTCTTTATCAATTGTATTTCAGGCTTGCTGTGTAACTCTGTATATGATTAGCTCCTTGACTAATTGATTAGCTGTGAGTATTGTACTAAGTAAGTGAAAATATACTCACGATAATCGATTAGGTAAATGGCTAATTGAATTAGTGACAGCAAAAACCTTTGTATAAAAGCTGTTTTGTAATCTGTTTTGGGTCTGGAATTTTTGAGAGAGATCACGCAGTCTTCATCTGAGAAAGAGCAATCTGAGAGACAGAAGAGCTTCAGAAGATTCTGCAATAACCCAAGCACAGATCCAAGAATGATTGATGGTTGACTCTACCATGAAGGATCTTGCTTGATTCAAGGAGCATCAAGTCAAATCTGCACAACTTAGGTGTTTTCGTTTCTTGTTTTGTTTTCTGTGTCTTTGATTACAGTAGCTTCAGTGGTTGAAGTGTGGACCTAGGTGCAATTGTGTGGATGCATTGCTCCTAGGGGAAGTTCTTGATTGTTGAATCAAGTTCTTGGGTTTTGGGGGTTAGAATTACATAGGTGTGCTTGTAATTCTTGGAACCTTTCTGTTTAATGGAATCCTCCTAAGTGTGTTACTTAGGAGAAGACTGGATGTAGATTCTTTTTGAATCGAACCAGTATAAATTGTGTGTCTTGCTTCTTTCTTCTCTCTTTTAATTCTCCTTGATTGTTTTAAAACAGTCCATTAACCCAGAACTGTGTGATTGATTAACTAAGCTTTAAACCTTAAAGACTCCTTCAAGATACACTTTAAACAAGTGAGAAACTCATTAATCAACACAGATCCCTTTGTGGTTAAGAGTATTAGAAAGATCTATTTTTAACAATTGGCACCAGAGCTGGCTAATCGCACGATAATCGATTAGAAAGATCCTGATATGTCTAATACATCTCAAACCTTTGCTGAAGGGGCATCCATCAACAGGCCACCTCTGTTTGCTGGTGAAAACTACCCTTTTTGGAAAATTAGAATGAAAATTTTTCTTGAATCAGTGGACAAAGGGGTCTGGGATGCTGTAGTTAATGGACCTTTTCAACCCATTAAAGTTGTGGAAGGCAAAACTGTTCTTAAAGAATTCTCACAATGGACTCTTGATGAAAATAAAAGGGCACACTATGATGTTAGAGCCAAAAATATTATATCCTCTGCACTAACTTTGGATGAATTTTACAGGGTATCTGTGTGTGAATCCGCCAAAGAGATGTGGGATGTTTTGGAGGTCACCCATGAGGGCACGAATGAAGTCAAAAGGGCAAGGAAGAATACTCTCATTCAAGAGTATGAGATGTTCAGAATGAAGGCTGGAGAAAGCATTTGTGATGTGCAGAAAAGATTTACACATATAGTAAATCACCTTCTAGCTCTTGGCAAGATCTTTGACAAAGAAGAATTGAATATCAAAATCTTGAAGAGCTTAAACAGGACATGGCAGCCCAAAGTCACTGCAATTTCAGAATCCAAAGACCTCACTAGCATGAACATAGCTACACTCTTTGGAAAGCTAAGAGAACACGAACTAGAGCTTGGAAGACTCAAGGAAGAAGAGGATGGAGAAAAGAGGCACACAATAGCCTTGAAGAGTGCTGTAAAATCTGCAGCAAAACTGAAGAAAGCAGAAATTGTAGATGAATCTAATGATGATTACAACTCTGACAGTGAAGCCTTGAGACTAATGGTAAAGGGGTTCTCAAAATTTATAAAATACAAGAACAAAGCTACCAGTAATTCTGCAGAAATTAAAAGATCCTCTAGGAAGCAAGAAAAACATGTTCCAACTTGCTATGAGTGTGGAAAAATGGGACACATCAAACCTGAATGCCCTGTCCTCAAGCTGAAGCAAAAATTAGAAGAGAAAGGTGAGACAGACAAGCACAAGAAGAAAAGGAAAGCTTACAATAGTGACTCCAGCTCATCTAGTGAATCTGATGGAAGCATTGAGGAAGAGACCAACCTCTGTCTTATGGCTGGAACAAGCTCTTCTAAGAGTAGTGTGAGTAGTTTCAACTCCAATGATGATGAAAATAATTACTATGAATTACTTGATGCTTTTAATGAATTGCATAAGGAAGCTACAAAATTGCAAAAGTCAAATAATAAGCGTAGAGGAGAAATTAAATGGCTTGAAGGTAGAGTAAAGCAACTAGAAGAGGAAAATGAAAATCTGATAACAAGTCTTGAAAAACTAGAGAAATCTAAGAAACACTCTAGGTCCAAAGATGACACAAGCTCTCCCCAATGTGAAAAATGCCCAGGACAGCTAGAAAAGATAGATTATCTAATGAAAACTCTCTCAAAATTCACTTTGGGAAGATCAAATCTTGATGCAGTGTTAGGATCTCAAAGGAGTGTGCTTAATAAAGAGGGAATAGGTTACAGTGGCAAATCTAATCCATTAGGCACCAGAAGTTTTCTAGATATGAGTAAACCAACATCTGTCATTTGCTCCTACTGTTCTGAACCTGGCCATTTTTCTAATTCCTGCTACTTTAAAAATTGTGGGGTTCCTAAAGGAGAGTACAGATGGGTACCTAAAGGAACACCTCAAACCACTAACATGAAAGGACCCAAGTTCAATTGGGTACCTGCATCTTCTCTTTAATCTTTGTTTCAGGTGTGTCTTGATGCAAGTCTTGATGCAAGGAAAACAATGTAGCTTTTATATAATGGATGCTCAAGACACATGAAAGGAGATGTGAAGAAGTTCTGCAAGATATCTTACAAAGCCAATTATTGGTCATGTTACAAGAGGTGTTAATAACAAAGGTCAAATTTTAGGCATTGCCAAGGTGAAAAGTTCCTTTTCTATTGTGATATTGCAACTGATTATGGCTGTCTGCACTTTGATGTTAACCTGCGCTACTGATTTCACCTGCTGCGTTGGTAGTATTGTCATACATTGTATGCCTATTGTGTTCAAACTGTGTAGCTGCTTGCCTAACCTTGGCCTTAATCCATTATCGTGCTCTATCTAAAGCCTAGTCTGTGTTAAGTTCTGCATCACATAGTTGCTACTTAATTTCTCAAAAGGAGCCCGCTAATCCATTATGCGAAATTGCTATGCATTCTGGTTGTTATCCTGGTTGTTATGCATTATCTACTGCTGCATCTTTTACTTTGCTGTGCTATTTAGTTGTTTTTTTTCCTGTCCCATCTTGAATATGTCTTTTTGCTACTGTCCAAAAAGGGGGAGAATTATTTTGCCACTGCATTGATAGGCTATACTGATAGGGGGAGCATAAAATTAAAGTGATATCTGTTATATGCCTATGCTGTTGTTTGCCTTGCGTGCTTGTACTGCTGTTGTGTTTGCTTAATGTGCTGCAGGCAGGCTTATCATAGTCCATGTTTTGGACATCATCAAAAAGGGGGAGATTGTTGAAAGGGGGAGCCTTTCATCCATAAATGAAGAACAATTTTGATGATGTCTACTGATCTGGGATAAAACATAGCTTGGTCCAGTTAAGATATGCATTAGGATATTAGCTTCTCTTTATCAATTGTATTTCAGGCTTGCTGTGTAACTCTGTATATGATTAGCTCCTTGACTAATTGATTAGCTGTGAGTATTGTACTAAGTAAGTGAAAATATACTCACGATAATCGATTAGGTAAATGGCTAATTGAATTAGTGACAGCAAAAACCTTTGTATAAAAGCTGTTTTGTAATCTGTTTTGGGTCTGGAATTTTTGAGAGAGATCACGCAGTCTTCATCTGAGAAAGAGCAATCTGAGAGACAGAAGAGCTTCAGAAGATTCTGCAATAACCCAAGCACAGATCCAAGAATGATTGATGGTTGACTCTACCATGAAGGATCTTGCTTGATTCAAGGAGCATCAAGTCAAATCTGCACAACTTAGGTGTTTTCGTTTCTTGTTTTGTTTTCTGTGTCTTTGATTACAGTAGCTTCAGTGGTTGAAGTGTGGACCTAGGTGCAATTGTGTGGATGCATTGCTCCTAGGGGAAGTTCTTGATTGTTGAATCAAGTTCTTGGGTTTTGGGGGTTAGAATTACATAGGTGTGCTTGTAATTCTTGGAACCTTTCTGTTTAATGGAATCCTCCTAAGTGTGTTACTTAGGAGAAGACTGGATGTAGATTCTTTTTGAATCGAACCAGTATAAATTGTGTGTCTTGCTTCTTTCTTCTCTCTTTTAATTCTCCTTGATTGTTTTAAAACAGTCCATTAACCCAGAACTGTGTGATTGATTAACTAAGCTTTAAACCTTAAAGACTCCTTCAAGATACACTTTAAACAAGTGAGAAACTCATTAATCAACACAGATCCCTTTGTGGTTAAGAGTATTAGAAAGATCTATTTTTAACAATTGGCACCAGAGCTGGCTAATCGCACGATAATCGATTAGAAAGATCCTGATATGTCTAATACATCTCAAACCTTTGCTGAAGGGGCATCCATCAACAGGCCACCTCTGTTTGCTGGTGAAAACTACCCTTTTTGGAAAATTAGAATGAAAATTTTTCTTGAATCAGTGGACAAAGGGGTCTGGGATGCTGTAGTTAATGGACCTTTTCAACCCATTAAAGTTGTGGAAGGCAAAACTGTTCTTAAAGAATTCTCACAATGGACTCTTGATGAAAATAAAAGGGCACACTATGATGTTAGAGCCAAAAATATTATATCCTCTGCACTAACTTTGGATGAATTTTACAGGGTATCTGTGTGTGAATCCGCCAAAGAGATGTGGGATGTTTTGGAGGTCACCCATGAGGGCACGAATGAAGTCAAAAGGGCAAGGAAGAATACTCTCATTCAAGAGTATGAGATGTTCAGAATGAAGGCTGGAGAAAGCATTTGTGATGTGCAGAAAAGATTTACACATATAGTAAATCACCTTCTAGCTCTTGGCAAGATCTTTGACAAAGAAGAATTGAATATCAAAATCTTGAAGAGCTTAAACAGGACATGGCAGCCCAAAGTCACTGCAATTTCAGAATCCAAAGACCTCACTAGCATGAACATAGCTACACTCTTTGGAAAGCTAAGAGAACACGAACTAGAGCTTGGAAGACTCAAGGAAGAAGAGGATGGAGAAAAGAGGCACACAATAGCCTTGAAGAGTGCTGTAAAATCTGCAGCAAAACTGAAGAAAGCAGAAATTGTAGATGAATCTAATGATGATTACAACTCTGACAGTGAAGCCTTGAGACTAATGGTAAAGGGGTTCTCAAAATTTATAAAATACAAGAACAAAGCTACCAGTAATTCTGCAGAAATTAAAAGATCCTCTAGGAAGCAAGAAAAACATGTTCCAACTTGCTATGAGTGTGGAAAAATGGGACACATCAAACCTGAATGCCCTGTCCTCAAGCTGAAGCAAAAATTAGAAGAGAAAGGTGAGACAGACAAGCACAAGAAGAAAAGGAAAGCTTACAATAGTGACTCCAGCTCATCTAGTGAATCTGATGGAAGCATTGAGGAAGAGACCAACCTCTGTCTTATGGCTGGAACAAGCTCTTCTAAGAGTAGTGTGAGTAGTTTCAACTCCAATGATGATGAAAATAATTACTATGAATTACTTGATGCTTTTAATGAATTGCATAAGGAAGCTACAAAATTGCAAAAGTCAAATAATAAGCGTAGAGGAGAAATTAAATGGCTTGAAGGTAGAGTAAAGCAACTAGAAGAGGAAAATGAAAATCTGATAACAAGTCTTGAAAAACTAGAGAAATCTAAGAAACACTCTAGGTCCAAAGATGACACAAGCTCTCCCCAATGTGAAAAATGCCCAGGACAGCTAGAAAAGATAGATTATCTAATGAAAACTCTCTCAAAATTCACTTTGGGAAGATCAAATCTTGATGCAGTGTTAGGATCTCAAAGGAGTGTGCTTAATAAAGAGGGAATAGGTTACAGTGGCAAATCTAATCCATTAGGCACCAGAAGTTTTCTAGATATGAGTAAACCAACATCTGTCATTTGCTCCTACTGTTCTGAACCTGGCCATTTTTCTAATTCCTGCTACTTTAAAAATTGTGGGGTTCCTAAAGGAGAGTACAGATGGGTACCTAAAGGAACACCTCAAACCACTAACATGAAAGGACCCAAGTTCAATTGGGTACCTGCATCTTCTCTTTAATCTTTGTTTCAGGTGTGTCTTGATGCAAGTCTTGATGCAAGGAAAACAATGTAGCTTTTATATAATGGATGCTCAAGACACATGAAAGGAGATGTGAAGAAGTTCTGCAAGATATCTTACAAAGCCAATTATTGGTCATGTTACAAGAGGTGTTAATAACAAAGGTCAAATTTTAGGCATTGCCAAGGTGAAAAGTTCCTTTTCTATTGTGATATTGCAACTGATTATGGCTGTCTGCACTTTGATGTTAACCTGCGCTACTGATTTCACCTGCTGCGTTGGTAGTATTGTCATACATTGTATGCCTATTGTGTTCAAACTGTGTAGCTGCTTGCCTAACCTTGGCCTTAATCCATTATCGTGCTCTATCTAAAGCCTAGTCTGTGTTAAGTTCTGCATCACATAGTTGCTACTTAATTTCTCAAAAGGAGCCCGCTAATCCATTATGCGAAATTGCTATGCATTCTGGTTGTTATCCTGGTTGTTATGCATTATCTACTGCTGCATCTTTTACTTTGCTGCGCTATTTAGTTGTTTTTTTTCCTGTCCCATCTTGAATATGTCTTTTTGCTACTGTCCAAAAAGGGGGAGAATTATTTTGCCACTGCATTGATAGGCTATACTGATAGGGGGAGCATAAAATTAAAGTGATATCTGTTATATGCCTATGCTGTTGTTTGCCTTGCGTGCTTGTACTGCTGTTGTGTTTGCTTAATGTGCTGCAGGCAGGCTTATCATAGTCCATGTTTTGGACATCATCAAAAAGGGGGAGATTGTTGAAAGGGGGAGCCTTTCATCCATAAATGAAGAACAATTTTGATGATGTCTACTGATCTGGGATAAAACATAGCTTGGTCCAGTTAAGATATGCATTAGGATATTAGCTTCTCTTTATCAATTGTATTTCAGGCTTGCTGTGTAACTCTGTATATGATTAGCTCCTTGACTAATTGATTAGCTGTGAGTATTGTACTAAGTAAGTGAAAATATACTCACGATAATCGATTAGGTAAATGGCTAATTGAATTAGTGACAGCAAAAACCTTTGTATAAAAGCTGTTTTGTAATCTGTTTTGGGTCTGGAATTTTTGAGAGAGATCACGCAGTCTTCATCTGAGAAAGAGCAATCTGAGAGACAGAAGAGCTTCAGAAGATTCTGCAATAACCCAAGCACAGATCCAAGAATGATTGATGGTTGACTCTACCATGAAGGATCTTGCTTGATTCAAGGAGCATCAAGTCAAATCTGCACAACTTAGGTGTTTTCGTTTCTTGTTTTGTTTTCTGTGTCTTTGATTACAGTAGCTTCAGTGGTTGAAGTGTGG
The DNA here is from genome assembly GCF_037176805.1 of Vigna unguiculata. Classification (NCBI taxonomy): domain Eukaryota; kingdom Viridiplantae; phylum Streptophyta; class Magnoliopsida; order Fabales; family Fabaceae; genus Vigna; species Vigna unguiculata. Next base: position 31,943,353 of record NC_140802.1, read on the forward strand.
ACCTAGGTGCAATTGTGTGGATGCATTGCTCCTAGGGGAAGTTCTTGATTGTTGAATCAAGTTCTTGGGTTTTGGGGGTTAGAATTACATAGGTGTGCTTGTAATTCTTGGAACCTTTCTGTTTAATGGAATCCTCCTAAGTGTGTTACTTAGGAGAAGACTGGATGTAGATTCTTTTTGAATCGAACCAGTATAAATTGTGTGTCTTGCTTCTTTCTTCTCTCTTTTAATTCTCCTTGATTGTTTTAAAACAGTCCATTAACCCAGAACTGTGTGATTGATTAACTAAGCTTTAAACCTTAAAGACTCCTTCAAGATACACTTTAAACAAGTGAGAAACTCATTAATCAACACAGATCCCTTTGTGGTTAAGAGTATTAGAAAGATCTATTTTTAACACAAAGGAAGTACTCAATTTAGGTCGACCACCTTAAAATACTCAGTAAAATCAAGGCCCTCCTAATATCCAGCAAAGCCCCAACAGTCAAGACTAAAGGCCTGGGCCAAGGCCAAGGCCCAGGCCCACCTATAACCCAAACCAGGGCCCAACCCATACGATGGGCAAACATAATTAATAATCTATAAATATACATGGACCCCGCAAATTAAAGGTACGCATTCATTACTCTATTAATCACCTGATTTGACTTTTGAAAGCTTTGACTGACTTAAGTTTCGGAGTCCCTTCTGCAGGTAACCCCTCCCGGGTCCAAGCCGATATATGCCAAAGGGGAAGAAGTCAACCGAGGAGATAACGGATATGGGTAAGGTGATACTTGTGCCTAACTGATCTTATTTGTTCTCTGTAGGAACAATAGATATAACAATTTAGTGTAGTGGACAATTACTTGGTAGAACTTGTATATGTTTATGAAGCTTTATTTAGAACTATGTTTATTAATCTTTATTTAAAACTATGTTCATTAATCTTTGTTTAGAATTTATATATGTTTATTAAGCTTTGCTTATAATTTATTGAAATGTTGTCCTGAATAATTGAAAAAAGAATATGTATTTGGAAATTTATGCAGGATTGTGGCTCTCACAAAAATAATCTTTCAATTTAAGAAATATCATTTTTAACGACGATTAAGACATGAATCATCGTCGTTTCATAATTTTTACGACAGTTATAAAGTGAATTGTCATGTTATATTGCATTTTTTTCTTTTTTTGATTGACTTTTAATAACGGTTTATCGTAGAATCATTGCCATATATTTTAGCTAGCAAAACTTATTTTTTGTTTTTTTTTTACTTTTTAATGACAGACAAGACCAAAGTATCGTGACTTGTAATCTTTTAACGATGGTCATTTAATCATCGTTGTTTAATCAAACTTTTAAAAACAATTATATCTACAAAGATTCAAAAATCGTTATTGTATGATTGTTTTAGGTATAATTACTGATTTGGTAGGCCAATTTTTTGGTTAAGTTCAATTTGGTCCTCAAACTTTTGATTTTTTCAATTATCTAAAAAGATTCAATTTGGTCATCTCCGTTAAGTTAGAGTTAACATCGTGTCCATACAGAACACGTGTCAAGCCGTGGAATTTTTGATTTTTTTGATTGTTTTTAATTTTTTTAAAAAAATTTATAAACTGTCACATGTCAGTTTACCGTCGTGCCTGGTGACAGCTTACAATCATGACACATGACAATGGTAATAGTTATTTTCAATTTAGTCCTTTATTTAAATTTTTTGTTCAATTTAGTACCTCAATTCTTAAAACGATTCAATTTCGTCCTCTCGAATTTGAGATCAAATTAGTAAATAAGCTTAATTACAACTTATATATACATGTTACAATAACTTTTTTTAATATATACATCAAATCATTTCACTTAAATTATTTTATTCTTTTACATTTTTTACCTTTGTAATTTTTTACACTTGTAAAAAAGAAAATAATTTGAATATTTAGGTGTAGTGATTTGATGTATAAATTCAAAACACTTATTTTAACATGTATATATAAGTTAATTAAACTTAGTTACTAATTTGGTCTCAAATTGGAAAGGACGAAATTGGATCGTTTTAAAGAATTAGGGTACTAAAATGAACCAAACATTTAAATAGAGGACTAAATTGAAAACAATTATTACCATTGTCACATGTCATGATTGTAAGCTGCCACGTGGCACGATTGTAAACTGACACGTAGCATTTTTTAAAACTTTTTGAAAAAAAATTAGAATTTAAAAAAAATTAAAAAATAAAAAATTTCATGGCTTGACACGTTCTTTTCGGACACTATGTTAACTCCAACTTAACGGAGATGACCAAATTGAATTATTTTAAATAATTTGGATACTAAATTGAACAAATCAAAAGTATGGGAACAAAATTAAACTTAACCAAAAAATTGGGGTACAAAATCAGTAATTATACCATTATTTTAACCATCATGAAAAATTCATTTTGTAGCAATAGCATCTCGACTACTCATGTGGATGCAACACAAATTTGTGGTTGAATCTCTTATAAAATTTTATTTATAAGCGTGTCTCACACTTAAATAGACAAACACGAATGCTATGTATATATTTTCTTTGTATAATGATTTTATATAAGATAATGACAATTCCATTGTTTATTCATATAGATCACATTTTTCATTATAGTTTATAACTTCATTATATTAAGTGAGTCTCCATAATAACAATATAGATAAAATTACATTTTAAAATTTAATAAAAGTTACTTTCTCAAAAGATAAATAAGTACTATATGCAGATTTTATTTTTTGTATAATTGCTTAAATTTACATAAAACAATGCAAATATTCATTGTTTTTCATTAAAAATGATACAAAAAAATTCAATATCTCATATCATACACTATAATAACAAAATTTGAATATCTGCATTTATGATGTTATTATTTATTCAATCTTTTATTACATATTATATACTTTTTATGTGTCATTAATAAATAGTTACTTTTATGTATTTTCTTAAAAATCAATAAATTATATTTTTTACTTAAATAATATAAATCTACTCAATTATTTATACTTTAAATAAATTTATTAGCAACAACTTTATGTATAAATGACACGGAAATTCAACTACCTGGACATCCATTTTAAGAAAGAATTTATGTTTGCAAAATCATAAAACTTCAGATTAAGGTATATCTAATTATTATTGATTTTATTATTTTTATATTGAAAGTTGTAATTATTAACTCTATTAATTAATTATGTTATAAATTCATATAACAATTTTTATAAAGACAAAAAGACCTTTTAAAATTATGTGAAGATTTGAAAAATTGAAAACTAGGATCTTTAAATTTGAAAAAAAAAATTCTTTGAAATTTTTAACTACATTAAAATATAGTTTTTTTATTATTTAATTTATTTTTTTAAAATTTTTAGATTTTAATACTATTTTTTATTGATTTTTTTATTAATTTAAACTTTTTTATGTTTAATTATATTTTAAATTTTATTAATATTAAAATATAGTTATTTTATTATTTTTTAATTTTTTTATTAGTGTGTATCAAATAAAATACTATAGATTTAAATAATACTTATTAATATTTTTATCTTTTAAATAAAATAAAAAATACATTAATTATTAAATTATAATTTATTTGATATTATAATTAACTATGAATTTTTCTAAAATTTAATACGTATTAAATATCACGGTTAAGATATGTGTAAGAAATATGTGTTGAAATATGTAACGACATTAGTAAATTAATCTTATATGTTACTTCAACAAAATTACAAATAAACTCAGCCGTAAAGTTGCATATAATATTTTTAATAATTATATTACTAATATATTATAATGAATATAGAAGTATAAATCTTTTTCACTAAAAAAGCGTAATAAACTAAATAAAATAAAATAAAATAAATTAACTTAAATGTGGATTTAATTTTTTAAGCAAATTTTATACGTTTCAAACGTATTCTATGATAACATTTGAGTTGTATTTATATTATGATAGATTTTCTTTAATAACATCTTCATGAATTTCTTTTCTTCTTTTATTTTAAGAATAGTTTCTTGTCCATGATAATATTGTTTTAATTAGTATGGACTCTATAATTATATTATCTCAAAATTGAAAATATTCTTTTCTATATAAATAATTCTTTTTAATTTTAAAAGTCCTTATTTTTTTAGTTTCATATTAGAAATTAGTGTAAAATTAGTTTAATAATTAAAATTATTTATATAACTAGTTAATTTATATTTCTTATCAAAATATTTTTATCAAGAAAACCATTCTTATAAAAAAATTGGATATGCTTTAAGATTTCATTATATCATTAATATGTTCTATCTTCTTTAAGCCCTTTCCAACTTTAACAGGATCAAACACTAACATATATACAAAAAGTAAATACTAATTTGTAGGTTTTAAGAGGAACCGATAATTATTATCTTTATCTCTTTACTAACATAAATACAGCAGGTATTATAATGTATGTGTATATGATTTTTTTTAAATATTAATAAGTTAATATACAATATACATTTATATTTATTAAAATAAAGTAAAATGAATGGAGAAAATTATAATTGTCAAAATAGGTTGGAATCCGTGAGTCAACCTGACTCACCATGGGTTCAGGCTAGGTTAGGTTGAAAGTTTTTTACAAATTTAAATACGGGTTAATTTTTGATCCGGTTCATCTAGGACCCGGCTCATTCTGGTTGAACCCGTGGTGAGCCGGATTGGCTCACCAACCCGCAGATAAAAGGGTCACACAAGTGTTTTTTATTAAATTGAGCTTTACATTTGGTCATGTTAGTTTTTTTTAGCCAACACATAAATAATTTGTATTTTTTTTATTTTGGTTTGTATTAGAATTATAATTTAGTTTTGACTAAAAAATAAAAAAAAATTGTATTTTTTTTTAATTAAATGAATTTGTGAGCCAATCCGTTTAACCCGCCAATCCATGGTGGGTCGGGCCGAATTCGAATTTTTTTGGCTCGCTAAAAAGGGAGTCAAATTGGGTTAGCTCACTAAATCATCAACCCGTGGTGAATTGAGTCGGATCGGACCAGATTACCCATTTTGATAACTCTAGAGAAAAGATTAGTAATATAAAAAAAAAGAAAGGAGAGAAGTTAAAGAGTTATATAGAAAACATCTAAAAATAACTGTTAATTTTCTAAAATTTAACAAATAATCATAATGTAAAGGGTAAAATGAAATTTTCTTTATATATAATTATAAATTTAGAGTCCATATATAACATTTTTGTCATAATGGTATCAGTGTTTAGAATTTATATTATTATTATTATTATTATTATTATTATTATTATTATTATTATTATTATTATAAACACTTGTATGTGTGCATGATCTTTTAAAAATTTAAAGATTATTTAAATTTTAAAAAATAATAATTAAAAGGGTAAAATTAAAAAAAAATGTAAATATTCATAGATATAGTTATAGAAATAAAATAAATTTTACTTATTAAAATAAAAAAAAATATTATAAGTAAAATGATAAAATTGTAAATATGTCTTAAGTAAATAATTATTTGAATTTAAAAAAAAATAATAAAATTAAAAAATTGGATAATAGTTTTTTTTTCTTATTTATACTTATATACAAAGGGAATTTTTATTTATTTATACATCTATAATCTATAATCTATAACTATATATAAAGGGGATTCCCTCTTTTGTGTCCACATTTCATAATTCCAACTTTACCCTTTACAATTTAATTATTTATTAAATTTTTGAAAATGGCATGTTACTTTTACAAACTTTTTTATAAAATCGTCTATATTTGTTGTTCTCTTTTTTCTCTATTTATCAACAGTTATTCTCTCATCTTTTCTGATATATTTCACTTTACTTTTAATAAATATAATTTTATTTTATATATTAACTTAATAACATTACATTATCATCACCTACTAAATAATATCACGTATATTTAAAAAATGTGTATACATATGCGCGACAGCCTGTGTGTACCCTAGTGTATATAAAGGAGATTCACTTACTAACTAAATAAAAAACATTTACTTAAATTATAAAACTTGCTTATATTTATTTTCATAATTATAGTTTCATTATTTTTTGTTGTAAAAAAATAAAGCATACATACTTTGCACATGTATTTTCACTAATAAATAATTATTTAAATTTAAAAAATAATTATTAAAAGGATAAAATTAAAAACACAAAAAATTTACAAAAAAAAAAAATATATCATCTTTATATATAAATATAAATTATTAATATTTTTATTTTCAAACGGCACTCTTATTCTTCTTTATGCGAAACTTTTCTTAGAAACGTAATTCTCAAATATTTTTTATTATTATACGTAAAAACTAATAAAAATAATAATTCTCACGTACTAAATTATTTTCGCTATCTATAAAATAGTTTAAAATGTTTCCGTGTATACAGGATAATCAAATCATACCAAGTGCAAAATAATTTAATAATTTAAATTTATTATAAAATATTAAGAGTTTACTACAAAATTTTAGTATATCATCACTACAACTTTTAAAATAAGTAAATAGATGGTACCTAACTATTAGATTTATAAATTTTCAAACGATAGAAAATTTTATTTATAGTTTCTTATTAGAGAAGAAAAAAAGTTATTGCGGGTTATAGGGTAAACTATTGACACATGATTAATCCACAAACACCATGTTTCCCTGCTGTTGTAAGCAAAAATCATCGCAATTAACCCTATATTTTTCTTTCAAAATGTCTTTGTTGTCATAAGATATATGAATACAAAGATACTGTGTGCTGTGCTGTGCTTGTTTTCGCTATGATCTCAACTATGCAAGAGAGTTGGATGATCTTTCTTAGAGAAGATTTATGTTACCAAAATTTGAAAATTTGGTATTGATGAGTGATGAATTAATTTATATAAAAAATATAATTTTAACTTCAATTACAAAAGAAAGAATAAATTATATGAGTAAAATATAGAAAAAGAAAGAAGTAAAAGTTAGATGGAAGAGAAAAGAAAATAGGCTTAATTACTGATTTAGTCATCTAGTTTATTGGTTTAGTTCATTTTGGTCCTTTTATTATTTTTTTTGTTCAATTAGTCCCTATTGTTATGAATTAATGGTCGTCCATTGATTTATACAATTACTCATATGATTGATAATCATATTATTCATTACTCTTTATGATGTAATATTTTGTATTTACTATTTGATTTTATATCCTTTCTGGGTTACCATATTGTACCTATAAATAGGACTCGTCCTATCAGTAATAAGATAGACATACAAACAGAAGTTGCTCCCTACTCTCTCATTCTCTATTCTTCCTCTCCTTTGTCTCTCTTATTACCTTTATTTTATAACACGTTATCAGCACGAGGGTTATCCAACTGAGCGTGAAGGCATATTTTTTTTTTCTCCCTAAGAACAACGCTCTATATTCCTTAACCGAGGTTCTTTCTAATCTTTTTCTCATTCACAAACTTTATCTCATTTTCTTTTTTTTTGTGTAATGATAATTGTTTGATTTATTTTTCTCTGTCATATTATTATTATTATTATTATTTGATTTTAATAATTTCATACATGAAATTTGATTATATTAATATTTTATGTGCTAGTTTTAAACACGCGAAACGTTGCAAAATTCTCTGTCATAATATTTTTATTATGACGATGATTATTATTAATATTATTATTTTGATGATGATGATTATTATTAATATTATTATTTTATGTGTTAGTTTTAAACACGCGAAACGTTGCAAAATTTGGATTTGTGACCCTTGATATTGTAAGGAAGAATTCCTTATATTGGATTTTAAATGTTGAAATATATTTAGATGCAATGGATATTGGGATACCATTAAATAAAGAAATAAAGCAACTAATTTGCTCATAACAAAAATATTGTGAAAAGAGACTTCACAAATATTGTGAATTTATTTCATGCCTATGCATGGCTGGCTAGACAAAGCAATAAAGCTTTTGATGAAAAATCATGAGATCCGCCTAATCTGCTCCATTCCCAGAAGTGAATGGAGCAATCAATATTATGAATTGATTTCATGCCTTCTTGTGGCTGAACAAAATAATGAGCTCTTGATGAAAAATCATGAGGCCCGACCAACTGGTTCTGCTCCATTCCCAGAAGTGAATGCAGCAACATCTGATCCATATAATCATGGACGAGGTCAAGACCATAATAATAATCGTGGTCGTAATTTTGGCCGTGGTCGTAGCCATGGTCGTGGTCGTGGTCGTGCTATTAATCATGGTCGTGGACATGGTTATAAAGGAAATTTCAAAGAGAAACTTCATCAACAGAAGTGGAACAAGAATGCGAAAAAGGAAAAAGAAAGGGGTGAAAATAATGGCAAAAAGGCTGAAAATATATGTTACCGTTGTGGTAGTAAAGGTCATTGGACCCGTGCCTGTTATACACCAAAGCATCTTGTTGAACTCTACCAAGAATCACTTAAAAAGAAGAATGTAGAAACACACTTTGCTTATGAAGATGGTGATTCTGATTATGGTCATATGGATACTACTCATCTTGATATTGGTGATTTCTTTTCTAAACCCGATGGAAGCATTGATCACCTTATTGGTGATGGGAGTGTTAGAAAATAGTTTTATTTTATGATTAATTTTTAAGACAATGTTTTATATTTAATTCATGTTGCTTTTATATGTACAAGTTTTTATGTTTTTATGAATAAAATCCTCTATTTTATTTTTATTTTTTTTTTCTTTCTCTCCTCTTACAAAGTAATCTCTAATATTGATATTTATGTTTATATGAAGAATGAATATTGGCATTAACACCAATGATGAGGATCTGTGCCTTGCTGATAGTGCAACAACTCATACAATTCTCAAGAGTAATAAATTTTTCTCTACTTTGGTAATGCGAGAAGTCAATGTTAGTACTATTTCTGGTACTACAAATATAATTGAAGGCTCTGGAAGAGCTACAGTACTTCTGCCAAGAGGTACAAGATTGCATATTAAAAATGCATTTTATTCTCCTAAGTCCAATAGAAACTTATTAAGTTTCAAGGATATTCGTCTAAATGGATATCATATTGAGACAAATAATGAAGGAGATGTTGAATATCTTTATATCACTCAAATTGAGTCAAATAAAAAATGTGTATTGGAGAAATTATCAGCCTTCTCTTATGGCTTGTACTACACATATATTAATGCGATTGAGACGCATGTTATTGTAAGCCAGAAGCTTACAAATAAGAATGAATTTCTTGTTTGGCATGATCGGTTGGGTCATCCTGGATATATCATGATGCGAAAAATAGCTGAAAACTCATGTGGACATCCACTTAAAAGCTTCTTCAGTCCAATGATTTCTCATGTACTGCATGTTCGCAGGGAAAATTGATAATAAGACCATCACCAGAAAAAATTAGAAATGAGTCAATCTCATTTTTAGAACGAATACAAGGTGATATTTGTGGTCCAATACACCCACCATGTGGATCATTTAGATATTTCATGGTATTAATTGATGCGTCCACTAGATGGTCACATATTTGTTTACTATCAACTCGAAATCAAGCATTTGCTAAGTTATTAGCACAATTGATCAAGTTAAGAGCCCACTTCCCAGATTATCCAATTAAGAAAATTCGTCTTGATAATGCTGGTGAATTTACATCTCATGCTTTTAATGAGTATTGTATGTCAATTGGAATTGAAGTTGAACATCCAGTAGCACATGTTCATACTCAAAATGGACTTGCAGAATCATTGATAAAACGTCTAAAATTGATTGCACGACCTTTACTTATGAAAGCTAATCTTCCAATGACTACTTGGGGATATGCAATTCTGCATGCTGCAGTATTGATTCGCATCAGACCAACAAGTTATCACAAATACTCTCCTTTACAGTTGGTTTTTGGTCAACAACCAAATATTTCTCATTTAAGAATTTTTGGGTGTGCTGTATATGTCCCAATTTCCCCACCAAAAAGGACTATGATGGGTCCTCAAAGACGTTTGGGAATATATGTTGGATATGATTCTCCATCGATAATAAAATATCTTGAACCATCAACAGGTGACTTATTTACAGCTCGATTTGCTGATAGTCATTTTGATGAATCAATTTTTCCAACGTTAGGGGGAGAAAGAAAGAAACTGGAAAAAGATATTGGTTGGAATGAATTATCATTATCTCATCTTGATCCTCGTACAAAAGAGTGTGAACTAGAAGTTCAACGGATAATTCATTTACAAAAATTGGCCAACCAATTACCAGATGCTTTTACTGACACAAAAAGGGTAACTAAGTCGCATATACCCGCTGCTAATACTCCAATCAGAATTGATATTCCTGTTGGACAATCTAATATAGCAAATGAATCTCAAACACGCCTAAAGCGTGGTAGGCCTTTGGGTTCCAAAGATAAAAATCCTCGTGTGAGAAAAAGGGAAAAAAAGGCAAGATGGCCTAATCGAGGGGGTAAAAGTCCCAAAAGATTCTTTTGACATAATCAATGATTCGGTTCTAGAAGAACCTCAGGTACCTGAAATTGTTGAAAATGATGAGATCTCAATAAATTATGTCATGAATCATAAAATATGGAATCGAAATAAAGTCAATATTGACGAGGTTTTTGCATATAATGTAGCAAAGGATGTCATAAGTGACAATGATGATCAAGAACCAATGACAATTGAAGATTGTCGGCAAAGAAATGATTGGCCAAAATGGAAAGATGCAATCCAAGCAGAATTAGATTCGCTTGCTAAACGAAAGGTTTTTGGACCGGTAGTTCGCACACCTGAGGGTGTAAAACCTATTGGGTACAGATGGGTTTTTGTACAAAAACGAAATGAGAATGGTGAAATTGTTAGATACAAAGCACGGTTAGTTGCTCAAGGTTTTTCACAAAGACCTGGTATTGATTTTGAGGAGACATATTCTCCAGTATTGGATGCAACAACATTTAGATATTTAATTAGCCTTGTTGCACAAGAAGGTTTGAATTTGCACCTCATGGATGTTGTTACAGCCTATTTGTATGGCTCTTTGGAAAATGATATTTATATGAAACTCCCTGAAGGATTTAATGTGCCCAACAAAGCAAATTCTAAAAAGGATTATTCAATAAAATTGAATAAGTCCCTTTATGGATTGAAACAATCAGGACGTATGTGGTATAACCGTCTAAGTGAGTACTTATTAAAGGAAGGGTATAAAAATGACCCTATTTGTCCTTGTATTTATATGAAAAGATCCGAGAATGAATTTGCCATAATTGCTGTTTATGTAGATGACATAAACATAGTTGGAACTCCTAATGAGCTCACAAAGGCAATTGATTGTTTAAAGAAAGAATTTGAGATGAAGGATCTTGGAAGGACAAAATTTTGTTTGGGATTACAAATTGAGTATTTAAACAAAGGTGTTCTTGTACATCAAGAAGCTTATATAACGAAAGTGCTTAAAAAGTTCTATATGGACAAATCACATTCACTATGCACTCCAATGGTGGTGAGTCATTAGATGTTGATAAAGACCCTTTTAGACCTCAAGAAAAAGATGAAGAACTACTTGGTCCTGAAGTACCATATCTTAGTGCTATAGGAGCACTAATGTATCTTGCTAATTATACTCGACCCGATATAGCATTTGCTGTAAATTTGTTAGCAAGATATAGTTCTTCACCTACAAGAAGACATTGGAATGGAGTAAAACAAATACTTCGTTACCTTAAAGGCACTATGAATATGGGCTTGTTTTACCCAAATGATTCAAAATTAGATCTAATGGGTTATGCAGATGCAGGTTATTTATCAGATCCTCATAATGGTCGATCACAAACAGGATATTTGTTCACATGTGGTGGCACAGCGATTTCATGGCGATCTGTGAAACAAACAATAACAGCAACATCGTCAAATCATGCAGAAATTTTAGCATTACATGAGGCAAGTCGTGAATGCGTTTGGTTAAGGTCTATAATTCAACATGTGCGACAAACTTGTGGTTTATCCTTGGGAAAAATGAAACCAACAACGATATATGAAGACAATAGTGCATGCATTGCTCAATTGAAAGAAGGATATATTAAAGGAGACAGAACAAAACATATTCTTCCAAAATTCTTTTTCACTCATGATCTTCAAAGAAATGGTGATGTAGAGATCCAAAAGATTCGCTCATGTGAAAATCTAGCAGATTTATTTACAAAATCTTTACCAAGGAGAACTTTTGAGCAATTGGTTCATAGGATTGGACTCCGCCATCTTAATGATGTAAGTTTACATGAGGGGGAGAAATAGAAGATGCAAAGAACAATATTATATAGAATGATGTACTCTTTTTCCTTCACTAGGTTTTTATCCCAAAGGGTTTTTCCTAGTAAGGTTTTAACGAGGCACATTCTTTTATCAATGGACACCCAAGGGGGAGTGTTATGAATTAATGGTCGTCCATTGATTTATACAATTACTCATATGATTGATAATCATATTATTCATTACTCTTTATGATGTAATATTTTGTATTTACTATTTGATTTTATATCCTTTCTGGGTTACCATATTGTACCTATAAATAGGACTCGTCCTATCAGTAATAAGATAGACATACAAACAGAAGTTGCTCCCTACTCTCTCATTCTCTATTCTTCCTCTCCTTTGTCTCTCTTATTACCTTTATTTTATAACACCTATATCTTTTAAGATGATATAATTTTGTCTTCTCCAATTTAAGATTGAATTGATAATTAAGTTTAATATTACAACTTATATATACATGTTAAAAAAATTAGAATTTATATATCAAATCACTTCACTTAAATGTAAAATATTTGAGTATTTAGATGGAATGTTAAAAATAAAATAATTTAAGTACTTAGTGAGTGATTTGATGTATAAATTATAAAAATATTATTTTAACATTTATATATAAATTATAACTAAGCTTAATTACTAATTTGATTTTAAATTGAAGAGTGTAAAATTTGATTATTTTAAGAAGTAAGAGAACTAAATTGAATCAAAATTTTCAATAAATAAATTAAATTAAAAAAATTTAAAAAATTGAACATTTTTAAACAATTAGAGAATCAAATGAGTTTTATTTTACATAATAGAATTTTTTATTTTATATAGTATTTAAATTTGTGATTTTTATCCGTGAGACTTTGACTCATTCTTAAATTATTCTTAAAAATATCCTTTCTATTAAAAATAATTGTTAAGAAATATTTCAATTTTCAAATTATCTTTCGGTCTTATAAATGTGTTATTATTTTAAATTTAGATTAAGATCGATATTATAGATTTAGATTAATATTAAGATATTATAAATATTTTATATTAGATATTACATTCTGTTGTATATCTATATCTATATATATAGTTATATATAAAATATATCAATCAAATACGTACCTCGATAAAATATATCTTTTATATCTCTAGTGTAGCTCATACTTTTCATATTTCCAAAAGCTATAAAATTCCCAACCGAGTTTAGGTGTTTAGAGACCCTCGCCAGTATAAATTACTTTTAGTTGCAACAGCCTTTGCTCCAAACTTGACCAATCCCTTTTTGTGTATGTAAAAGACAATACTTCAACAACCCTACTCTAAACCCAATCTTCTGACTACATGATGACTTCATCTAGCCAAAACAGCAATATTTTAGTTTTGTTGCTTGTTTTCACTTTGTGGACATGCCATGCAGTGTCTCGCAGGTTGCCCGAGGCCTTCTTATCGGAGAGACATGAAAAGTGGATGGCACAACATGGTAAGGTGTACAAGGATGCTGCTGAGAGGGAAAAACGGTTCCAAATATTCAACAACAATTTGCAGTTCATCGACTCCTTCAATGCTGCTGGGGACAAACCTTTCAATCTCAGCATTAACCGGTTTGCTGACCTCCATAATCATGAGTTTAAGGCTTTACTGATTAATGATCAGAAGAAGGAACGTAGCGTGTGGACAGCAAAAGAAACAGAAACATCGTTTATGTATGACAGTGTCACTAACATTCCTGCTAGCATGGACTGGAGGGAAAGAGGTGCTGTTACTCCAATCAAGGACCAAGGCACATGTCGTAAGATTCTGTTTTCCATTAGTTCCATTTATATTCCATTAAATAATGTTTGATATACATGAACTCGGTTTTTTTTTTGTGCAAACAGGAAGTTGTTGGGCCTTTTCAGCTGTGGCTACAATCGAGGGTCTCCATCATATAACGAAAGGTGAATTGGTGTCGCTGTCAGAACAAGAACTGGTAGATTGTGTGAGAGGTGGCAGCGACGGATGCAACGGTGGTTATGTGGAAGATGCCTTTGAATTTCTTGCAAAGAAAGGAGGAATAGCAAGTGAAACAAACTACCCCTACAAAGGGGTGAACAAGAATTGTAAGGTTAAGAAGGAAAGTGATGGTGTAGCTAAGATCAAAGGTTACGAGGCAGTTCCAGCAAACAGTGAAAAAGCACTGCTGAAAGCGGTGGCACATCAACCAGTGTCAGTTTCTATTGAAGCTGGAGGATCTGCTTTCCAGTTTTATTCAGGTGGGATATTTACAGGAGAGTGTGGAACTGAAATTGATCATTCAGTTACAGTGGTTGGTTATGGAAAAGGTGGTGATGGTACTAAGTATTGGCTGGTGAAGAATTCATGGGGAACTGAATGGGGTGAGAAAGGGTACATAAGGATGAAGAGAGATATACATGCCAAGGAAGGTTTGTGTGGAATTGCTACCGGTCCCTCTTATCCAGTTGTACAATGCGGACACCTGAAACAGAAACAGATAGATAATCATAATTCGTTCTGCAGAGGACGGGCTAACAAGTCGGCCAAACTAGTCCGTTACTTTTTACTTTTAATTTTTTTAATTTATTTTCAAATTTTTAAATTTTTTTAATTTGAAAACTGCTTATATGTATATATAAATTAATATTAAAACATATTTAATTGTATAAAATATTTTTTAAATTTTTTAATTAATTTGTTAATGTTTTAATTAGATAAATTGAAATACTTATTACATTTACATGTTAAATTACTCTACTATAATTAATAATTGAACTTTAGTTTGTAAGTGTTAATGATTTAAATTACGGTATTATTATAAATTTACACATTTAAAAAATATAATATAATAAAACTATTCTTAAATTATTTTTTATTTTCATTTTTATTTAAAAATGGATCAACAGGTCAGACTGAGTTTGTCAAATTGATGTGTTGGACGGGATAAATTAGAACATATTAACAAATTAAAATATTCTTCAACACAACTCATTCTCCTTTAATACAAGTAGACGGACTAGTCTTTTGGACCCAATCCCGTTTTATCATCCCTAACTTTTTTCACCAATAATTAAACCTATAATCTTTGCATTAAAAATTTTTATTTTTATTTTATTTTGAACTTTTTTTAAAAAATGAAGAATTTTTTTAAAAAAAATGTTAAATGTATATAAGATGAAATAATAATTATATGTATAGTAGGATTTTGTAAAATAATATATCTAAATGTATTTTTATTTAGGTAAAGTACATGACTTGATGAGTTAAAAAAATGAAACCAATTTATAATAAAATGAATGTGTATTTTAATTAAAAATTATTTTTATTGACATAAATTGAGTTAAAATAATAATAAAAATAATTATTTAATTGTAATTTTTTTTAAGTGTCAATACTTAATTTTGTCACGGTAAATAAGTTTGTTAAAAACAAATCTCCAAAAATATGATGTACTTTTCTGATTTTTAACTTTAATTTAAATAACTAATAACTTAAACAAATAATTATCTATTTCGAATTTAAAAATTTGATTTTTGAATTGTATATCTTTGTATTTTAAATTTTTTATAAAATTTTATTAAGAAATTTTATATTTTGCTACATTTTAAATTTTTATCTTTTTTTTTTAAATAAAACTTTTTTTAAAAAAAAAAATCTTTATTTTTTTAATATTTACTTAAATAAGTTTTTGTAAATAAACCTAAATGTTTTTTATTCATGTTACCAATGTTTAACTTTAGATTAATTTTTTTTTAAATATTTCCAAGAATCATCTTATTATTATTTTATTTTATTTTTCTAACTTATTACACACAAAAAAGTTTATTACATAAATTATTTTAATCAAATAAATATTTGTTTATCAAAATTAATTTTACAAAAAGCAACCATAATTACAATATTTTATTGTGATTTTCTATTACCATAATTATAATATATTTAAATTTATATTATTTATTATAATCCGTCTTCAAATATTTTATTCCCAATTAATTTATGAATATTAAATTAAATATATTTTTCAAATTTATATTCAAATGAGTTTATAAAAAAATATTAAATTTGAATAAAATAATTTATTATAAATAAATATACAAATCTATATGTATTGTACTTGGTCCCACAAGCTACACAACCTAGTTGAGTACATGTTGTCCTCTAGGACATGATTGTTGTTCAAAATAATTAATTGTTTTAATCTGATTATCAAGTACTTAGGTCACTTAAACCAAAGTTTAACCAAGTAAGATCCATGAATCATAGTATAAAAAACACATTTTACGTTCTATTAGTTTTAGGTTTCTATGCAAGGTGACTTTTTTTGGAGGCCATGAAAGTTTTTAGGGTGACTTTCTAGGAAGGATGTGTAGGAAGCAATAGCGTGGTCATGTGAGAAGGGTCATGTTTTCCTTGGTACTGAGATTCTCATTCAACATATGAGCTATATAATATAAGCATTGTCATCTTTTGGTTTTTCATGTCTTAAGCGTTTAGTTTAAGGGTTTAGTTTATGATATGTAATTGGATTAGTTTATGATATAGTAACTTATCATATAGTGCATATTTCCTCTGATTGACCACAATACTAGATGAAGAACGTGATATTTCAAGCCCCAAAAAATAACGAAATTGTCCTAGATTTTTAATGCTGAATTCATTGTCCAAATGTGTCTTGACATATTCAATTTCTATAGGATCATTGTCTGCAAGAACTATGTCATCAACATAGATTAATAAAGTAGTGAAAGATGCCCATGTATTCTTTATGAAGAGAGAATGATCAGCCGATAATTGGGTGAATTTAAGAGCTAATAAGGCTATGGTGAGCTTGGCATACCACTGTCTACTAGCTTTTTTCAGCCCATACAAGGACTTTTACAATTTACAGACCTTATTTGGATGGGAAGGTGCCATGCTAGGGGGTAAATTCATGTAGACTTCTTCATGTAGGTCACCATGCAAAAAAGCATTATTAACATCTAACTGTTCAAGGAACTAGTTTTTGGCAGCAACTATGGCAAGGATGACCCTTACTGTTATGAGTTTTGCAACAGGAGAAAAAGTATCAAAATAATCCACCCCTCAAGTTGTGTATATCCTTTAGCGACCAATCGAGCCTTGTGCCTTTCCATACTACCATCAACATGAAATTTGATCTTATAAACCCACTTACAATCAACAGGCCTTTTATTAAGGGGAAGATCAACTATTTCCCAAGTGTGGTTTTGCTCCAGAGCTGCAATCTCAAAATTCATAGCTTGCACCCAGCAGTCCAATTTAGAAGCTTGAGTATATGTTTTTAGCTCAATTAAAGAAGATACAAAAGTACAAAAAATTTTGGGAGAGCATTTTTTATAAGATAAAAAAGAAAGATAAAGATAAGGAAGGGAAGAAGAATTGTTACCAGATGACATATCAATATTGTAAGCAACAGACAAGTAGCAGTGATAATCTCTCAAGTAGTGTGGTCTTTGTTTTTGTCACATGGAGTGTCAAGGTGTTTGTGGAGCAGGGAGGTGTGATGTTGGATCAGTTGTATGATTTGAGTCATCTACTTCTTCTTCTGGATTAGGAAAAATGATGGATTCATTTGTATCAAAGAAGACAATATTATCACAAATTGGTTTTGGCATACTTTAACTAATCATATCAGATTCAACTTCTGATTTAAAAGGAAAAGAAGTTTCATAAAAAACCGCATTTCTTGAGAAAAATATTTGTCTACATTGAATATCAAACAACAAGTATCCTTTAGTCCCATCTTTATATCCAATAAAAACAGATTTTCTAGCCCTTGGAGATAATTTGGTTCCACCATGTTCCAAAGTGGTTGAGTAAGCCAAACAACCAAAAACTTTTAAGTGATTTAAGTCAGGTTGTTGTTTATAAAGAACAATATAAGGACATTTATTTTGTAGTAAAGGTGTAGGCAATCTATTAATGAGATGAACTGAATGAATGACAGCATAAGACCAAAGAGTTTTGGTAAATTAGCTTGAAACATCAAAGCCCTTGCAACATTCATGATATGTTGATGCTTTCGCTCAACAATACCATTTTGTTGTGGCGTTTCAACACATGTTGTTTGATGAGAAATTCCTTTGGCAAGATAAAAGTCAGTCATCCAAAATTCTGGTTCATTATCACTTCGGATTGCCTTAAGCTTTGCATCAAATTGGGTTTCAATGTAATTAACAAAATTCTTTAACTGATATATGGTTTCACTTTTATGTTTCATTAATTTAATCCATGTAAACCGTGAAAAATCATCAATGATGGTTAAAAAATATTTATAACCCGTAATGGAGGTGGTAGAACATGGTCCCCAAATATCAACATGTAAAAGTTCAAAGATTTGCATTGATTTAGTTGTACTAGAAATAAAAGGGAGCTTCCTTTGTCTAGCAAATTGGCATACATCACAAGGATATGAATTTTGGAAGGTTACTAAAGGAAGCTGTGTAGACAACAACTTTAATTTTGAATCTAAAACAGGATCAAGTTGTAGATGCCAAAGCCTATGACTAACAATAGTATTGCAGGCACAAAGGGAATTTGTTGAGTTGGTAAGAAGAGGATTAACTACTTGAGACATTAGCACATACAGTCCTTGGAGCTGCTTAGTTGTACCAATCATCTTTTGCTTGAGGGTCTGTTTGATAAAACAAAAAGCATAGTTAAAAATAAGATAACAGTTGGAGTCAGAAATAAGTTTTGTAGCAGATATTAAATTGACCTTGAAGTCAGGAATGTACATGACATTTTTTAAGGTTAAAGAAGGTAAAAGGTGCACAGTACCAAAAATATTTGCATGAGTTTTGGATCCATCATGTAAGGTAATGAGAATAGGGGAAATTTCAGAAAAAATGAGAAAGTTTGCAAGGTTAAAAGTTATGTGATCAGAGGCTCTTGTATCAATGAGTCATTGGTCACATTGTATACCTGCGGAAGAAGGAGAATGAGTGTGCAAAGCTGTGGTGTGGATAAGATTGGAAAGATAGGAAGAACCGCAACTATCTAAGTTGGACTGTTGAAGCAAGCTAAGAAGACCTTGATATTGCTCTTGTGTAAAACCAGAACTTGAGGCACTCATTCCTGACTGGGTTTGAAGGCCCTTTTCCGTGGCACAATTGTCATTGGAAGTTACAACATTAGCATTGCTTTGTCTCAGCTTGTAACCAGGAGGAAACCCATGTTTAAAATAGCATGTGTCACTACAACAAAATTGCAAATTTGCGGGGGAAAATATTTCTCGCTCTTTAGCGAGGGATTAGCGAAAAAAATATTTTGTAACTAATTTGTGAGGGAAATTAGCGAGAGAAATTATTTCTCACTATTTTCTCGCTATTTTGCGAGGGATCAGTGATAAAAAAAATTTTGTAGCTAATTTGCGAGAAAAATTAAC
Source organism: Vigna unguiculata (assembly GCF_037176805.1). Lineage (NCBI taxonomy): Eukaryota > Viridiplantae > Streptophyta > Magnoliopsida > Fabales > Fabaceae > Vigna > Vigna unguiculata. Next base: position 31,963,039 of record NC_140802.1, read on the forward strand.
GAGAAAATTATTTCTCACTATTTTCTCCTATTTAGCGAGAAATTAGTAACAAAAAGATTTCATAGCTAATTGGCGAGGGAAATTAGCGAGAGAAATTATTTCTCATTAATTTCTCGCTATTTAATGAGAGATTAACGATCAAAATATTTCGTAGCAAATTTGCGAGAAAAATTGGCTAGGGAAATTATTTTTCACTATTTAGCGATGGATCAGCGAAAAAATATTTTGTAGCTAATTTATGAGGAAAATTATTTTTCATTAATTTCTCGCTATTTGGCAACGGATTAGCAAAATTATTTATACATTTGCATGTTTTTAATTATTAGTGACGTTAAAATTTTTTTACATGTAAAAATTTCAAAATAAATATTGATTAAATTAATTTACATGACTAAAATTTTTATATTTGACATTACAATTTTTCATATCTTAATTCATTTGTAAAATTTAAAATAAATTATACATAACTATTTTATTTATAAAATATAAAATATTTAATTTAATTTAAGCATAGATTTAAAAATATTATAATATTTAACTATTTTATTGAATATTTATACTTATTTTATATTAGTTTTGAATTTATTAAGAATAGAAATAAAGAGTATTAAGTATAATATTAATATGTAATAATTAGTAATTTTAAAAGTATACCAGATGAACTCCTTCTCCCATTTCCTTTCACGAGACACCACAGCTAAACTTCTGCTCCCCTTTCACGATCGTCGTTTCTTTTTAGATTCCACTCTACGAAACCCTCAATTTCTTTGTGTCTTTGATGGCCCTCTCAAGATTCGTATCAATGTCCTCTAGAACCCTTTTTTTCAGGTTTCTAGTCTTCTCTCTCCCTCTCTCTTTGTTTATTTTTGAACGTTTAGGTTGACTTCGTAAGACTCATAGTGCCTTGTACCCGCACCTGTGCTGCGTTGTTGCATCTACCATTATTTTATCGAAGCTTAGATCGTTGCGGAAGCTAGAATTTAATTTGGTATGGTTGAATGAAAAAGTTAGGTTTCTTTTCTATTTCATTTGGATTTCTTTTATAACTTTCGTCTAGTTCTTCTATTCAAATTATTTTGCTTTATGGATTGTATTGTTCACGGGTTTCGATTCGGTTCATTTTTCTTTCTCCAGTTCAGGTGAAGGAGTTTCTTTCGAATTTTGCAGACGCCAATGGCGAACAAGGATGTGAGGAACTTCGCAGGCAGGACTGCGTACGACGTGGCGTCGAAGAACAAGCATGCGAGGTTGAGTGCGCTGACGAGGAGGGGAAAGGTGAGGAGCATCCAACGGCTGATTGAGGACGAGCGATGGTATATAGAAGGGACCAACAAGGTTTGGAAAGCCCAGGTATAAAGTTGGATTATTGTTAAGTTGTGTTTGAGCATCGGAGAGCATCAATGTTATAGGTGCTGCATTGACTTGGTAGTGAGAGGGATTATTATGCAAGGTTTTTTAATGCAGTCGCATGAGACTTACAAGAGGCCTTTCTCCTTGTTTCAATACCATAAGTGAATTCTCATCTGACCTGCACAATAAGCACTATCAGTGCATGTAAGTTTTTTTTTTCACTTCTAACAAATAGAGATTTTGACTATAGGAAAAAAGAGACATCAAAATGAAAGAGGTATCGAGCAAAGTACAGAATGTCTGATTTGCCTAGAGTCGGTGGTAAGAAGGACTATCTTATTTTTGCAATTTATTTATCCTTGAATTGTATGCATAATCCTTTTAAGTTGATGATTTGTATCATTATGCAGGATTATTCCAAAGTGAGGTGTGAATACACTTGCTTTGAGTATATTTATACCTTTGTATATTTACATGTGGAGTAGAATGAATGGGTCTGATATATCAAAGTTATTCCATCTACATCCATTGATATGATTCGATGGTTATTTTCCATCTGCTGCTAGTTGAGTCTGATTGGATAGTCTCCGGTACCTATAATCTAATTCCCAAGTTATTTTCTAGGGCAAATGTTTTGTTTTTGTATTGTAGTCTGGGTCATGTTTTTGGGCTTCTCTTAATGGCAGGGTTGTCTCGTAAGCATTTTGTTTGCCCTATTTGGAGTGAACTCTAAGAAAACCCTATGCAAGCAATACTGATTATTAGATATTCAACAGAAAAATCATTAGTTATCAGTAGTTAATTGGTTTTGATCTCACCGTTTAAAAATCATAAAAGGTTTATGTTGGGGTCTTGTGTGTGGAGAATATTAGTCATGAAAATGCAGGATTGTGTAGTAAAAATAGTTATAAACATAATTGGTAAGAAAAGAGTTAGAGTAGCACGTACAGGTAAGTCTCGAGGTTGGAGATTGGTATCCGAAATTGGAGATATTAAAAAACTGAACATAAGATATATTTAATTAAAATCTAAACAATGAGGTTGGAGATTGGTATCCGGAATTGGGGATATTAAAAAATTGAACATAAGATATATTTAATTAAAATCTAAACAAAAGTAGTTTTAGTTCAACTATTTTTTATTTGATTGAGTCATTTTTTAGATGAGTTTTAAATGTAGGTTTTATATGAGATGATAGTGAAGCATTGTTGAATCACTACAAAAATTATTTGCTTGAATTCTTCTTGTATAGGAAGATTTGTCTGTCCTGCACCTCGTGCTCTTGTTCTTGGAATGATCCAATTGATTAAGTATAGGTAAGTTTTAAGTGTTTTGAATATATAGTTTAAGCGCTTCACTAATTCTTTGATGTAAAGATAACTAACACTTTATTAAGTTTGCAATGCTATTTAGTACAATTGTTCAGGGTGGTATTTCTTATTTAAAAATTGTTAAAGCTTTCTAACACTTTATCACATTGTTCAATCTATGAAATGGTAACTACAATATTATTTGCTCTTTTAACTTTAACCATAATGTTCAAAATAAATTGAACGAAACATACACATAATTATACATTTCTGATGTTACTATAATGTTTATTTGCAGGTGCCAAGTACATAAACAATATTAAAGATACTATCATTAACATCAATCAACAAACATGGGGAGAAATACTCAAAATGATGATGTTTATTTTTGTTTTAATAATTGCTAGGGATTAGCTAGGAAAAAAATTGCTAGGGATCAGCTAGAGATTAGCTAGGGAAAAAATTGCTAGGGATCAGCTAGGGATTAGCTAGGGATATCAGCGAGGGAATCATTCTCTCACTATTTAGCTACATATAATTTAGCTACGGATAAATCCCTAGCTAATCCCTCGCTAAATCATTGTGAGGGATTAGCGAGGGATTAGCTAGAGATTATACCGTTGCAAATACATTGTTTTCTTGTAGTGTGTCAAATGTATGATTGGTCCTGCCACAATGAGTACATAGTTTGTTGGAGAAGACTCTACCTCTTCCAGTATTGTTACGACCTCTGCCTCTATTTCCACGACCTTTGCCATTTTCGGTGTATTGGTTTGGGTTCACAAGAAGACCCCTTCCAGAACCAATGTGTTGATCAGTTTTGACAACAAAAATTTTTGTATCAGATGGAGGTTCAATCATTCTTGTATTAGACATATGCCTTTCTTGTTGAGCAACCATAGAGAAAGTCTTGTTTATTGGAGGAAGAGGGTCCAGGAGCATGATCTGGGACCTAACATGTGAAAATTGTTTGTTTAACCCTTTGAGGAAACGAATGACATAGTCTTGATCTCTGTATTTCTTATACGCTTGGGTTGCTTCGCATGTGCAGGGTATTGAACACTTCCAAATGAGAATCGATCTATAATTGTCAAACTCATCCCATAGACTTTTCAGTTGAGTGAAATATTGACTAACATTGAGGGTGCCTTGCTGCAATCGAAAAATTTCTTCTTGAAGGTCAAAAACCCTAAATATATCAGCTTGAGAAAAGTGATCATGAAGATCCTGCCAAACCTCCGAAGTACTAGCTCAATTGGTTGAGAGTACTTAATTATGTGATAGGACTTGTGTTCAAGTTCTATGTATGCCAATTATGTGCTATTTAATTTATAATTATTTTAATAATGTGCTAGATCATGATGAGTGATAACATAATTATAGAATTATATGAATTATCATGAAACATGAATTTGTCGAATGGTTATGCATTAATTTGACATTGGTATGATTATGGGTTCGAATCTTGGTAGACCCACATTAAACTTTCTTTTTGGTAGAATTATGTTGTCATGAATATGAAAAGCCATAAAACCCTAGCATCCAAGGGAGGGCTAAAAAACCATGATAAGACAAACATTGAATGACCATTAAGCTAAGTTAAATGCCAATTTTCGTTTTAGAACATTAAAATATCGTTAAGGCACCATTAAAAGACAAATTTTGGGTGAGAAGAAGGGTTTTTATGCTTGTCATTGTGTCATAGTTAGAGGAATCCAAGTTAGGGGAGCTTTACGCGTTAATTTTATTTTAAGTTTGATTGGCATGCTAAATAGAGTAACCTTACGCGTTAGTTTCATGTTTAAATCTGATTGGCATGCTAAATAGAGTAATTTTACGCGTTAATTTTATTTTAAGTCTTATTGACATGCTAAATAGAGTAACTCTACGTGTTAATTTGATTTGAAGTTTGAAATGCTAAATAGAGTAACTTCATGCGTTAATTTTACAATTAAGTCTGATTGGCATGCTAAATTTAGTATGATTATGCTTAAGATTTTATTCCATTAAGTTAGTATTTTTGGAAATTTCCAGAAACTATCTTGTCGGTGATGATTTGTCGACAGACGACTCTTTCCTTTTTATGCTAACAACGAGTGCAGTGGTGGACAACAACGAGCATGGCTAGTTTGACGTTGAGCATGGCTGCGAGTGGTGTGCAGACTGTTGCAGATGAGGGCAGGCGCGAACTGTTCCAACGAGCTCGGGTGGTGCAGCCCTGGTGGTTTTCTGGTAGTGTGATAAATTAAAGGAGAAGGTGGCGCGAAGAGGAAGCCATGGAGTTTCGTTTTGGGCTGCTACAGACGGTGGAGATGATGGCACGACGGAAAGGGGGCTGTTCCGGTGTGTTGCAGGTGCGAAGGAGTAAGTCGACGGTGGTGTGGTGACGACCGACGTAGGGGCGGCGACTGCGGCATGGAGATGGTGGGAGAGAAGGAAAATTAAGGTTAGGGTTTTGGTTGTGTGAAAGAGAGAGGGTGATGAGGTGTCAATCTATGATTGGGTATTTTAGTGAGTGGAGGATTGAGGACGTGACAAACTTTAATTGGTTATTTTAGTAAGTGGAGGAATGCCACATGGCGTAATCTGGTTGAGTGGAGGTTAAGTGATATTAGGGGTGCAAATTAGTAAAAAGAAGGGGTGTAGAACAGAGTCAGAAGACCCAATTCCAGGAGGGGTGTGGAAAATAAAAACTGGAGGTGCATTTAGCTCAAGAAATATTCCTTTTCAGAATTAAATGGCTAATTCTAGAAGAAGGGTGTGAAAAGGAAAATTGGAGGTGCAAATAGCTTCAGAAATATCCCTTTTCAGAAATTATGACCCAATTGCAGAATGGGGTGTAAAATATGAAAACTGGAGGTGCATTTAGCTCCAGAAATATTCCCTTTCAGAAATAGATAGTCCAATTGCAGAAGGGTGTGTGAAAATGAAAACTGGGAGTGCATTTAGCACTTGAACTATTCCTTTCCAAAATTCTGATTTTGGGACCTATTTGATGACTTGAAATATTCCTAATTCACACTCTTAAGGACCTAAATTAAATTACAGTTGCATTATTAAACTCAAGAATATCCAATAATATAGTATGCAACTAAATATAATTCTTAAGAGTAAAAATGATATTAAATCCCCAAAATTTAACCACTTAATGAGAGCAAAGGTTCGACCCATCATACCCGCCAGACGGTCTGGAAATGGGCAGCGTTTGGTGGTACGTGTCCCCCGCCAGGCGATTTTACTGCAGCAGTATTGGTGTTCTTACTCTTGACGTGCGTGATCTACAAAGCTTTAGTGATGCCTTGAAGGTCGGCTTGTTGGTGTTCCATGAGTTGTGGCTCAGAACGTATCCCTTGAGTTGAGCTCATGATAGGGGTTAAGCACGTGGCATTCCTCGAGTGTGACTCAGAATGGTATCCCTCGAGTTGAGCTCGGGATGGAGGATGAACACGAGGAACCCTTGAGTTGAGCTCGGGTTAGCAAGTGTTGCCGGTGTGAGTGTGCTAATTGTGGCCAGTACGGATGGGTCCAGATGGATCTCCCTCCTCAGTGATTAGCTGACGAGTTTGGTAGTCTTGGGACGTTACGAACTATGTTCGTATTTGGGAACTCCACCTAGCTTTACGGTGTGTGATCCGTAGCATAGTTTCTTGTGCGTGCTCTATCGGTTGTGGTCTATTGGTATGGCAGCAAGACATCTTGAGGTAGTCACTAGAAGACGTAGAACACGGTTAACATGGTTGTGGCCAAGTGGTATGAAATCAAAGGATGGAATTCCTTTGGTGTGATTGTTGTGATATATGTGTGTGTGTGTGCTATAATATGGTTATTTTGTTAGCTCACCCTATATGCTTTTGTGTGGCGATGATCATATACACGGTATACGTGAGCAAATGATGTTACAAGTGAGACTGGTGAGGCGTAGAGCCGGAGAGGGGCTAATCTTGGGAGATTTTTATCAGAGCTTTTATGTAGTTTTATGATTTCAAATAAATTTTTATTATGGATATTACTGGACTTTTGGATAATAACGATCTTACTTATACTTATGGATTTTGGTTTATTATTGAAAGTAATAAAAGTTCTAAATTTCCCGTGTTTTTGGAAAATGAAGTTTTATTAATTGACATTAAATTATTATTTCTTTATTTTATTAATTAAATTCGTAATATCCGGCTAGGATGTTAGAAGAACCATATTGCTGCATCTCTCCCATGCTCCGTAGGAGGTATTTGTTGGTGACGGAGGTTGAAGGCTGCCATCTATAAGCTTCAACTTGTTTCTGGAGAGAAGAGCGAGCTTCATAGCTCTTGCCCAAGCATGGTAGTTTCATCAATTTAGAGGTGGTGAGACTAAAGCTTGTGAGGGTGATTCATTGGCATGAAGATAAAGAGGGTTTGAAGGGTTGGTGAGGTAATCACTGTCAGGAGACCTCTGGTAAGCCATCATGATTTAAGAAAAGAAAGGAAAGACAAAGACTTTAGAATATTTTGGCCACCAAAACTCCCATACCATCATAGAATTCATAGGTATCACAGATTTCACAAAGAAAACATTTCTCATTCATTAATGTTCTATCCTTTACATATATATCAAGATGAAGGAATCATCCGTACATAACAAACCTTATCTGTACGTAACGAACCTTACACATAGACATAGGATAAGATAAAATTGTAACAAATTGTAACAATAAAAAATATTTATTTGGTAATAGATTTAGTTTATGATATGTAATATTTTGTAAGGATTAGTTTATGATATTGGATATACGAATATTGCAGATGTTTATGATGTTGGATATACGAATATACAGATGGAATATGTCAATTTGACATTTCAATTTCAAAGGCTAGATGCCATTGCAAAACCTGAGCAACCAACACTATTCTGGAATCCTCAGAAAGACTATTACATGTATTTTGCTAATTTAATTTTTCTATAATCAATAAAATATTTGGTACTTACTTTTACTTCTATGTTTTTAGGCATTGAGTATAACTCATAGAATTGGACAAGAAGAAGTTGTTAACATGTACAAATGAAATTCTTTAGAAGGTTGATGAAAGGAAGCTGGAATAACTATATGGTTTTGTGATGTATTGGTAGTTAGTTCTTATTACGAAGGAGTTATTGAGTTGGTGACGTTGTCATTGAAGATGCACTCAACAATACTATAGAAGCATAGAAAAGCGCAAAACTTATGTAATATGAATGAATTAAAAAATCAACTATTATTTGTACTATGATATGATCATAAGTATATTACTATTCATTATTTATATTTATTAATAGTAATTATTAATATTATTCGTATATTAACTATTATCATTTATTATTACAAATTATATTGTTAGTATTTTTTATTAAAAAATAACGTGTCTACTTTTGAAGATTTATTTGAGGAAGAGGAAGAGAGATTTGTTTGATAAGTATGGGAGAGAGGTGACAGATTGGTGGTTCAACTCTTCACTAAATGTATTTGAATAAATGAATTAAGAAAATATATAAAATGTTTACATTTAAAAATACTTTAAGCATGTAAAGGAATATGTTAGTTTTATGAAAATAGAAAAAAATTAGAAAAAATATATAAATCTGCAGATGAATTGTTTTACTCAAATATTTAGTTCAATCTTTATCAAGAAAAATAATTTTCATCCCATAATTATAATTTAATTATATATTTTAAAAATCACACCTTTTATATATATACCGAAGAAATGAAATAAAACATGTTTTTTTATCAATTGTTTGATGTAAACAAAATTTGTTTACAACGTAAATTGATTTCTTTTTTTAGTTTTACCAACTTGCACTTACAATATATTACAATATATGGGTGCAACACTAATACTAAATGCAATTTTGTTTAATTAAAAATCATTATATATGATTAAATTTTGTCTGTTCATGCAAATGTTATTTTTGAAAAATAAATATGTTTACTATATTTATTAATAATCAAGTCAAGTAATTTATTATATATGGTGAAATAGTACAATGAATACGGTGAATAGATTTTTTTTTTTTCTTCAGGCAAATGTGAATTTGTAAAACCTTCTTTTTTTTGCCCTAAAATTTGAAGACCTAGTCTATCTGTTGGACCTAAGGGCTGGCCCATAGGGTGTCCAAGACCCTAAACTGTCATAATCATCTCACTCCACTCATTTTTCAAAAAAGCAACTTCTTCTCTTTCTCTTAGAGTTGCAGCCACCTTCTGCTAGGGTTTGGACTTTGGCAGTTTTCAAGTTAGCTCAACCATTTTTTCTGCCCACCTCTTGAATATGCCCCTAGAGCTGTTGTATTCCGTTGTTTGGTGTCGAAGTCTTATGTTAGCTCACTTCAGGTAAGGGAAGCTAGAACTCCTCTTTGTTTGAAATACAATGTATTTATTTTCGTTCTGGAATGAGTATGTTGGATTGATGTGACGCTACTTTTTTTTCTTCATTGCACATTTTTCGTAAAATGAATGTTCCTACTTCGTTAACCGTTGAATTGAGCTGAAATTTTAACAGCTGATCCTTAACACATAATTCTTGACTTTGATCGGTCGGATCTTGAATCGGAGCTCTGTAGTGATAGCAGATTTTATCACAAGGTCACTGTGGTTTGGTTGTTGACAACACAACATACGTTTCGTAAAATGAAGGTTCCTATTTCGTTAACCGTTGGATTGAGCTGATATTTTAAAATCGGATCCTTAACACATAGTTCCTGACTTAAACCGGTCCAATCTTGAATCAGAGCTCTGTAGTGAGAGAAGTTTGTATCGCAAGATCACTATAGTTTGGTTGTTAACAACATTGACCTTTGTTGCTTGTTTGGTGCATAACTTTCTTTATGGTTATTCAATTAAGTTGTTCTTGTTTCATTTGGTTCTTGATTCAATCATATTTAATTTGAATATAAATACAAAATTTTTGGAGTTTTACACAAGCTGTAGTTTTATTTCTAAAATCCCAAATTGTTTGCATAATGTGTTGTTAAGTTGGATTGGATAAAAAAATTTATAAGAATTAGTTATTTTCCAAGAGAGAAATATGTTGTATGATTTTAACATTTGTCTTCAAATGCTTGTGTGAGAATATAGGAGATTCCATGGGGGAGATCCTATTTGATTTAATTAGTAGTATCTTCATTGGTCGGGACATAATTCGATGAATCTCTATGTGAGATCTCATGGTGGTGCCTCAGTGGTCAGGACGTAATTCCACAATGGTTGCGTGGTGGTGCCTCATTGGTCAGGACATAATTCCATGACCCCTGTTAGTGGGAGCTCATGGTGATTCCTCATACTTAGGACATAATTTCATGAAGTTCGTGGTGATGCCTCATTATATAATTTAGTAAGGATTCAAGGTAAGGATTGCATCATGACACTCTAAAGAGTTAGTTAATCTCACGTAGAGTGTACTAACTCAAGTGGTGAGAGTAGTAGGAGGCCTATGACACTTTAAGGCTAACCTTGTGAGTGGTAGGATGAGACCCTTTGACAATTAGCTCGATAGAGCAGTAAAGGCTACCACATGTGCAAGTATCCGGTGAATCCGACTAATTATATGTATCCAGATAAGTTGCGTCTTGAGTCTTAATGTATTGTTTGCGAGTCATCATATGATTGGTTGATGTATGTATCTTTAACTATGAAAATGTATGAATTGTATGATAAAAAGTTTTTCTACGCTAGCTTACCCTTTCTGCTTATTTGTATGTTCTGTGTATGCTTTTCTCTTTTTGCGATGATCATCAATTTATTGATGTGAGCAGATGCGAGAACTCCTCGTGGTCAACAGGGTAATAGAGATCTCGCTACCTAGTTCATCTTGGATCAGATCCTGCTTGTATGAGTTTTCTTTAGGACTGTAACCCATGTATTTGTCTGTCTCTTAGGCAATTATTTTAATTATTTTATTACTTAAATGGGACGTTACAATTTTGTCTAATATATGAATTATTATAATTTTACCTACTTGAAATATTGATGAATATCAAATTGATTATAGGATACTAAACACCGATAATTAAATAATTATGTTTTGAGAAATTTTATTGAACTTAAAATATATCGTGAAAGTTAAAAATCTAATCCTAGAGTGATAATTATGTAGTGGTAAAATTGTTATTTGTAAGGTGATTTTAATCTAACTTTGGTTGTTGTTATAAAAGAATCAAGATGTGATATAGTCAAGTGATCAATACATTACTTTGAATCTTAAAAAAAATTGCAAAGCTTTAAATCTTAAATTGCAAAATGCATAAAACAATTGAAATCGAAACACACATAGTCAATCAGATGAAGATCACAAAATTCAAGCAAAATTCAAGCCGAATAGTTGATATTGAACTTTTTGAATGACAATAAATATTTAGGTTAAATTGAAAGTATAACTACAGTACTTTTAAAAACTACCCAATTAGACAAATGATATCTAATTGATAGTTGTAATAAAATAAAGTTGCAAGTAAATGATTTGAGCAACTGCTATTATAATTACAAGTAAAAATATCGAAAATAAAATATTGTATAATAAAAATTGATTTGATTTAGGATTGTCATTTAAACTTCATAGAAAATAATTTCCCACATATTTATATTTTTTGTGACAATAAATAAGAGCGAAAAATAAATCACTTTCTAAAGTTGAATTTATATTTATTCATAGTCCATTATACACATCTATATATAAATGTTTCTATAGTGGAAACAAAATTTTACAAATTATTTCATATTATTATAAGTTGTTCTAATTGATCCACCAAAACAAAATTCATTAAGTAGAAAGATTTTAAATTCTAAATGTCAATAACAACTTCAAAAAGATATCCATATCATCTATTAAGAGACAATTTAAATTTCTTTTTTATTTTCTACTGAAAAAAATTGAAAAAAAAATTTGAATCATTACAATTATTTGTTTATATTCTAAAAACATAATCATTATTACAAATAATCACTAACAAGGCCTTTAACGTCACCTCTTTAACATCTGTTCAAAAGAACACCAACATAAAAAATGATCGGTGGCGTTTTTGTAAATAAATGGACAATTTTAACGTATACTCTTGCACACCACGACATTACATAACATCGACACTGCATCACTCTCAAATGTGCGAAATTTAATGTCTCCATCATCCATCTCCAACGTTACTTAATATCTAGCTAGCACACCACCGACGTTACTTAACGTGGATATTTGCTTAGACATTAATTTTGACGTCACCTTATACGACATCGAAATCAGACGTTAAAAGGTTTTTTTGTGTTAATAAACACTGTTTAGAACACAAATATATTTTAATTATTCAAGTGGTTTTAAACTTAACATATTTATTTATATTAAATCATAATACTTAAAAACAATTTATATTATTATAAATAAAGTTAACATAATTTTTTATTATTCACTATTTTAATAATTATTATTATTTTAAATAAACATCACATAATTTTTTTTATTTTATATATAATAAAATATATTCTCATAAAATATATTTTGATTCGTTGCATGGATAAATGCTAGTAAAATTTTAAAACAATCAAAACAAAATATATCCGTGGCATCGATTTTTTCTATAAGCAGGTGTGGAACACGATGCCACATGATTGCACATGGTGACACGTGCCATTCTCATGTAAAACCAACTTGGATTCGTTTTCTCACTCTCTTAGATTCATATTTGGTTCGTCCAAATTCTGTGGATGTCATTGGTCGTCACAGCCACGTCAGCAACACAGCTTCTGATATTCTCAACCCAAATTTCTTCCTCCTTAAAAATTAGAACTAAAAATCTCCAATTATCAACCAAAAGAAAATATCAACAATTTATTAATTTAATTTATCTTTTTATGTGATTTGATTTCTAGTTTCAACTCTTCAATTCGAATTTCATCTGGAGAAGTTTCTCTTCTTGGTCTTTTGAATGGCCAAGTTACTCTCTCCAGTGTACACAGAACCTCTCAAACTGCATAACCCATCACAGAAATTTTGTTCCAGAAGCTCATGGAGGTTGCTGCCAAAAACTGCAACCCACATGAACTCTGTGACACACAATGGCAAACGAAGAGGGTGTGGCAGGGTAAGAGTTGCTGCTGAGGAAAAATCGTTTTCAACAAGTGACACTGTTGCAGATGATTACTATGCAGTTCTGGGTCTGGTAATGTATCACACTTTCTTCTTTCCTCTGTTTCATTCTGCCAAAAATATTCTTACACAGTGAAATGAATAAAAAATACTCTTTTTATGATTTGGTATTAGTGGATAGAGTAAAAAATTTATTGATAATACATCAAAATTAGACTCAACAGTTTTGTTGTTTGTTCCATTTCACCAGCTTCCAGATGCCACTCCTGCACAGATCAAGAAGGCCTATTACAATTGCATGAAAGCTTGCCACCCAGATTTGAGTGGCAATGATCCTGAGACAACCAACTTCTGCACGTTCATCAATGAAGTGTATGGGGTGGGTTTTTGATTTGAATATTAGAAAGTTTAAATCTTGTGAAAATTGTTATTCAAGTTTTTTGTTTATGTATATAGTAAACTGATAATTTCAGTGCAGGTGCTTAGTGATCCCATTCAGCGCATGATTTATGATGAAATTCATGGGTATTCTTTGACTTCCATTAACCCTTTTCGGGACGAGTCTAGTCCGAAGGATCATGTTTTTGTTGATGAATTCAGCTGCATAGGTACTGTTTCTCATTCTAGAAACTATAATGTTATCTTATATGTTCATATTGTTATGCATATGAAACTGTTCTTAATCTACCAGGAGTTGGTAAAGCCAAAGAGACAATACTGATATCTAAAATTTACAATGCTTCATGTCTTGATAGGCCTAGATGTTGCTTCATTGTGTTTGTTTGATCCTCGACTAGAACAATTCCAAGGCATGTTGTGTAATTGTACTTGAAATCCTTGACAGGATGCAAAAATTGTGCCAATGTAGCCTGTGATGTGTTTGGAATAGAGGAAGAGTTTGGAAGAGCCAGAGTGTACAGCCAATGCGGGAAACCTGACTTAGTTCAACAGGCTATTGATAGTTGGTATAATCCATAAGCATTATTTGCTCATATCACTCACTTTTTGTGTCCCTAGTTTCCATTAACATCATTAATTTTGAACACTTTAGATGTTATTTAAACCATCTTCTTCTCTTTAATGTTGTTTCAATGCATTTGATATTTTAGTTAAATATGTTTTTAATCCTTGAAGGTTATTGTAAAATTAGAATTCGTCCCTTAAACTTTGATAAATTTTGATCTTCAAATATGAAAAATGAATGGATATAGTCTTTTTAATACAATTAGGTTAAATGTTTTTGACAAGTTAGACGTGTTTCATGCTAGTATTTGAGTTGTTTATATTATTTGACACATTCCCACACCATAATGTTATTTGGGAAACATATTTTACATGTCTAAAAAAATTTAAAAATTGGGTTAAAAGAACTATATCAATTCATTTTTAAAGTTTGGAGACTAAAATGTATAATAGTTCAGACCGGAACGGATTCCAGATTTGTGTCAAAGTTTAAGGACTAAAAATATATTTAACCTTTTAAATCTCTACTGTTGTCATGGGGTACTTGAGTTTTCAGATCATTGGTATGAAAAAAGCACTGCTTTTGAACTTACTAGGCTAAAGGAGATTTCAGATAATAATTTAACAATAACTTTTTTGTGTTTTAGCCCTGTTGACTGCATTCATTGGACATCAGCCGCACAACTATCATTGCTTGAAGACGAAATGCGCCGTGTAGAAAGAGTCAATGTAAGGGAAAATTTACAAAGTTTGCTTCTTCTGGATCCTTTTGTCCTTGTAGTCTCTGTTCTTAATATTCTGTGGTCACTTCTTATTTTTCTTCTGTCAGATGGCTACTGATATAACAGAAACAGTTTAACCAAGCAGCATATGGTTTTAAGTTTTCAAACCTTAATATTTCTTGATTGTTTCTGATCAATTTTCGTAAGCCTCAATTTACCTAATGTAATTTTTTTTTTAAAAATGCATGCAGTTTGTCCCTCATAGTAATGTAATGATAATGCTCTTTCTGTAAACTGAAAGTTCAATCTTTTAGATAACCAATGGGGTAAAACAAAATTGTTCATGTTGTGGTTAAGCTTTTTGTATACCATTAATACATCTACTGAGCAGAGAAATATGAACAGGTTGCCCTGATGCTTTCAGGAATGGGATCAGCATCAAATGATGTTTTCAGAATGGTGAGAATAACTCTACTGGGTTATTTAAATGTTCAGAGATTTTTTTCTTTCCAAATTTTTAGCTACATTATGGCGGAGACTTTCTGACTTCTGAAACAATGGTTAAAAGGTCTTGAAAGCATGGCAGACGAAAGCATTTTTTTCACAATATTTCATGGTAGCAGTATTATTGTTGAAAATCTTTTAATCACTATGCTTAAGATTGTAGTTTTCTAGCATATATGTAATGTACTATTTGTGTACTTTTTCCTCTAACACAATTTAACCATACTAGGCAAGTTCGCGATGGGAAAAGAGGCAGGCAAAAGTCCTGGTAAGAACTCACTCTCAATCACCTTCTTTTCATAGTTTAGTGGGGAATCACTTATTTGCATGCTGTTATTTGCAAATTATCATTGTTTTGTCTAACTATCTTCTGAAAAATGTAGGTTCTTGTGGTATTAAGAATTAAAGATCACTGAAAAATTTGTTGACATTAGTTTGGTCTCTTAAGAAATTTTACTGACATTCATCTATTTCTTGAAAGATAGAAAGTGCCATTTGACAAAAGTATTTCACACCATCTGCAATATCTCTCTCTTGGGTAGAAAAAGTTGTGATTCTTTGTTAGTTTCACATCATAAAGCATTATGAGTGCTTTTGCAGGAACAAGCAAAATTGAGAATGATGAAGGAGAAAGGTTCTGAGAAAGCAGATATGTTCTGGAACAATCTTTGGGGTAAACAAAAAGACTTAAGTTCAGGTACTGGACGTGAAATTTCAAAAAGGTTTCTGCAAATATTATTGGAGATTATATACAGTTCTTATCTGCCAATGCATTCAGAACTTTATTTCAGCAAATCCTTATTAGTGGATGAAAATTTGCAGCTTCTAATCTTACTAGCTTGTAGCTATTACCAACATCACACTGTCAATCAATCAGAAAACTTTCTAGATGAAACATTAAAGCAGTTAATAAAAAATTAAACATTTTTAACACTGGAAATCTATGATTTGATGACAGGTGAAGAAACATATACATTATTAGTGGATTCAAATTAAATTAAATTTCTGAGTACTATTATGTGAAGGTTATATAGTGTTCATGACAGTTACAGTGTTGAAAATGTTAACCATTATGCAGAGGAGGAAATGAAAGAAAGAGCAAAGAGGGCTGCAGCTGCTGCTAGAAGATGGAGGGAATACTCAAGAAGGGGTGTTGATAAGCCTCCCACATTCAAACTTCCAGAGGCAGCTTCCACCATGGATTAGTTAGTGACTACTATCTTCCTTATACCATCCATTCCCATGTAATTAATTCATCCATAGCATCTCAATGAATCTCATAAGCTTAATTCCCATTTAACGATTCCTCATTGTATATGCTGCAACACTAATTAAAGTAAAATTAATACTAGTGGGTGATTTATAGAAAATACAAGGATAAAATAAAAGAAAGTTAAGTTCAAAGCAGTGGTACAATTCCTTTATCTATGGTGTTTCCTTTGAATTGCTGCTTCCTTCAGCGTAACTAAATCAAACTAACAAGCAGTGCAGCGAGATGTATTGCTGAAATGAGTAACAAAACATGAGAAATGCGGAACATTGCCCTTCAATCCTAAGGATATGACAAGTTCAACCGAAGAAGGAAAATTATTTGTTTGACAAATTTTTTTGATAAATTTAATAAAGTTTATATAAATAAAATTAAATAGATTAATTTTTTATTTTTAATAAAAATAAAGTAATAAATTAGTATTGTTTTACCTAAAAAAGTAGTTTGTTAAATTTTGTTAAAATTTTGTTTGTCAAAATATAATCACCCATCGAAGAATAAGATGATCTTACTCTTGTGGGTCTAACTCGATTTTTCTAGATATAGACTTTACTCGATATGTCCCATGTAAACTGGATTCAACTTGATGTGGATTTTATTAATTTTGGTTTGATCTAGACACAATTTGACCTAAATCAAATTTACTTACCTACTTGGATTAAATTCAACTTTATTTACCTTAACTTGAGATCGGTTTACACAGAACGATCCATCTGATCCATCTGACTCTAATTTATGGAAATTTTGTTGCTATTTTGATTTTGTGAATTTTTTCATTTGTAATTTTTTCTTTTAATTTTGTGATTTTTTTTTTTTTTTTACTTTCATCCATGTGGATCAGGATCGATCCTATGAACTGAGCCAAATGTGCAGATCTAGTAAGATCTGAGGAAAACCCTAAAAGACAGGAAATTTAGTTTTGATAACCCATATATAATAAAAGAAGAAAAATAAAGATGAGAATGTTAATTTCATAACAGTCTAAAGAATCAAGTGATGGTGTAATGGGTGACAAGTGTTAATCATTGATATGCTGGAACAATCTTTGATATTAAGGAACAACAAAGATACTTTATGGAGATGGGAAAGTAATGTTTTGTTTTATCTAGAAGAAAGTAGTCATATCGTAACGGTAGATATTTTGTTAAGGTTGATGGTGTTGTAAGGGTTTTGAAACTCTTGTGTTCTTTATCCTCTTATTTTTCTTTAATAAGTTTTCTAATGTGAATCATTGATTTAGCAATAAATTATTCTTAATATATTTTATTTTCTAAATTTCAGTTGCGAAACCTATATATATATATATATATATATATATATATATATATATATATATATATATATATATATATATATATATATATATATAAAAGATTGAAATTACAAATGTGATTACTAAGCACTTGTCTAATGTTCTTTGGAATCTCTTATTACTCGTCACTGGTCAGTGTGGATTATGAGATTTTATAGTTCTTGGTCGAAAGAAAATAAAATGAGATTATACATAAATATTTTAAAATATAATAAAGTTAACAATCACATTTTCTCTAATTTTATCTCTAGTATTTTTAGCAAAAAAAGACTTCTTATACTTTTAATAAAATGTTCTTTATTTTTTTATTTTATTCAAGAATAACATATTCATATATATATATATATATATATATATATATATATATATATATATATTGGCGGAACTTGGACAAAATATTTGGAGATGTCAAATTATATTATATATATATATATATATATATATATATATATATATATATATATATATATATATATATAGTTAGAAAAATATTTTCATTTTCTTTTCTCATTTCTTCTACTTAAAACAAGCACACATAATAAAAGAATTTAGAAAAATATGACTATCATTCATTATTATATCATAATACCAAACAATGAATACCATTTTAGATAAGCCCTTCGTACCTCATCAATTTTATTTGGTGAGTATTGTGAAATTTGAAGATACTTTTTCCGGATTGTGTTCTAATGAATTTTTAAATTCATTATATGTAACTCTAGGAACTTTAGATATTTGTTTTTAATTGTCTTGAATTTTTGGTTCTCATGAAATTTCTCAAGTTTAATTAACGTAGATGCAATTTTTTTTCACCTTTATCAAAAACTTTCCTCCTTAAAAAAAATAATTCTTTTACTCTTTATTACAATCTTTCTAATATAAATTTATCATCTCTCTTGTATAAATTCAAAACTTTACCAAATTTACCATAGGCACAAAATCCCTAAATTTCATAATTAAAGATTATACTAATTTGGAAAAAAAATTATAAGTAGGGTTCATACCAATTTCATAAAAGAATCCATAAAATCATAATTAGGGTTTATACTAATTTGGGATAAACATCCTAAGAAGAATCATAAATCTAACATACATAAATCATTATAAGATATTAAGCTTGATATGTGAGAGATCATACATAAATGTATATTTCAATCTCAATCTATGTGTTCTCTAAACTCTGTTTCTAATCTATCTCTTCATATTTTTTTCGCCTTCACACATTTTCATAATAACTTACATGGTAGAAAAATTTTATAACAAAAACAAAATCCTAATCTTTTTTATAAATCAATATTCCCATTACATTTATTATTTTATTTATTATTATTATTTTTCATAATATAAACTTAATATAAATAATATATAATTATAATTTAAAAAATATATGTAAATATATATTAAAAAAATCCAAAAAATTTTGGGGGAGCCGTGGCTCCCCCTGTCCCTCTGATGGTCTGCCGTTATATATATATATATATATATATATATATATATATATATATATATATATATATATATATATATATATATATATATATATATATATTCCTTAAAAGTTTTCAAACTAAAATTTACCTCTCTTGATAAAGAATCAAAATACATGTACATATACACATTTTTAAGAAATTGATATATTAATTACAAAATATATTTTTTTTATCAATTATCAACTCATCTCTTATGAGATTGTTCTCGTACAACATCATCTACTTTGTGTAACACATGATTCATAATTGATGAACAATACAATCACACGAAAGTGTAACTTATAATATTAAAAACTTTCATACATGTATATAATTGTGCACATATTACAATTACATCACATCTATATATACTCTAATGGATACAATTTGAATTCATTCATGAAATTAAAAGCCTAACTCTCAACTCATCGTCTACATCATGTTATAGGTTATTGACATCACATATCACAAACACTTGATTGTATTTCTAAAAGACTCATACGTTGATTTAGAATCAAAGATCTGCAGATATCATACTACACATGTTGTCACCACAACAAGGCTACACAATAGGAACTTAGTCCACTCATGGTAGGGTAAATTCCTATGACCCATTAGATACATTTCTTTTTCACAATGCAAACTAGGTAATAAGAACATCTTTCAACTCTCACCATTTGATATTTTCTTATTATGTAAGTCCCATATCAATAGAGTCAATATTTGTGAATCAAGGAAAAACAAGAATGAAGGGTTGAGTTGTGTTTTGAAAATATTTTAAACTCTTTTCACAAGTTTTGTTTGATTAATGTTGTTCAGACAATGGTTTTACACTTGCCAAGAAATAAGTCACATATTTTTTGTCTAATGAAGTTGATGTGATTTTAGTTAATTAACTAATATACTTGTTCGAAGAAACTTTTTGGTTTAAGTTATTAAGTAATGTTTTTCCTTATAAATTATTATAGATTAGTAGAATAACATGCAAAATGAAGAGATTAAAAGAGAAAGTCTACATAGCATTTTATATCGATTCATCTTATTACACAAACTACGGTCAATTATTAATTAAATAAGTGAGTTTCACTAAGTATAATAATGTTGTGAAGTACAATACAAGTATTCTTTGGACTCATAGTCGCTCTTGGCTAACCTTTGAGTATTGTTTCAGTTTATAGTCACTCATAACTAGCCCCTTTAATACTATGTCTACAAGTCACTCCTAGATCAAGCAAGTATTCTTTCTCAAGCCTACATTCTTGGCTCAACATGAGGATTATCTTAAGTCTCAAGTACTCTTAGATAATCCCATTCAAGTATTCTTTTTACAAGTATTTTTTTGGCTTAAGTAAGTATTTTTTGGCTTAAGTAAGTATAATTTCGCAAGCCACTTATGGCTTAATCCCGAGTATTCTTTTATTAAAGCATTCACTCTTGGCTAATAATCGAGCCTTGTTTTGCAAAACAACTGCTCCTAAATAAGTTGTATAAATTGAGCAATTTTTTATTACCAATCACATTTTAGCTTGCTTAGCTGGCTAGGTGAATACAACTGTTTTTTCATGTGTAGAATTTAAGGACTCTTATTTCTAATAACTTTTAGCTCTTTGTCTGAGAGATCTTCTTATGTGTTTCGTCTTTTGGCCAACAAATCTATTTGTCAAATAGAAGTAAGAAGGCATATATTTTTTTTCGTGAAATATGATGTTAGTTTACTTTTATATGTCTTATCACCTAAGAGCTTTCATGCTTTATCAAATGTAAACTAAGGTTGTGTAGTGTTGTATCATCTATAAAACAAAATTCTTGTGTCTCACATGATATGTTGTTTGTTTGTCACATCGTCTTCCAGATGAAGTATGATCATGTTTTACACTTGTTTGTTTTCAACGATTAATCAAAATCATAGGATGTTGAATTTTTTTTCTCTAACAGGATCATCTCCTTTAGAATCCCAAACTTAACACATAACTTAGTCATCTCACACAATATTCACTCCCTAGAAATAACTATGTTCACCACACACCATTTGTTATATCACAATCATAACATTCTACACTCTCATTTCATCTCTATTCAATTGTCAATATTGTCATTCATTCATCATTTATCATATTTAATAACATTCAACCTAATCTATTAATCAATGATATAATAATCTGACTAAAACATCCTTAATTAGACATTGAATTGAAATATTAAAAGTGAACTCAGGTACATATAGAAAATATTGAAAATTGTGAAATTCTTAGAAAATTGAATAGTACATGCATAATTTATCTATAAAATAAGAATCGTTTGGTAGCTTAACATGAACGAGTTTAATCTTATAAAAGGTAATAAAATGTGTTTCTGATGTGAGAAAGTTGCACTACTATATAAAAACTAAGAAATTTTACTTGTTTGTGATTCTTGTGCGGATTGTGTATCTAGTTCATATTATGATTGGATGATTCTTACATAAGATTAAAGAGCTTTTAAACTTGTTCACTAGTAAAAGGATTTCTTTCTTGTTTCAAGATTTTATGGTTACCTTGCACAAATGAATTTATTATGTTGAGATTGCACAATTGTTCATTTCCTTTTCTAAATTCTTTGCAGAATATTCAATTATCTACTTAGAGTAGCATTCACCTATAGTATGATTCATCTTGTGATACACTATTTTCATTATTAGAATAAAATTTTCTTTATATTCCCTGACTCCTCCAATTGTTTCCTCTTTCACATGATTTCCAATTGTTTTATGTTATTCCAATTGTTTTGTCTTTTTGCAACATTCACCAGAGAATGTAAAACACTTTCTCTAAGCTACCTCTTTTATGCTAAAGTAGACGAGCCCCATTAACCAATAAGGTTTTGACGATAACAAAAAAGCCACTTGACCAACAAGTAAGTCTCTGGTTAGAAGTGAAACAACATTGGACAACTAAGGGAGAAAGTCTAATATATATAATGAGGACGAGTCAGTGTGTTAGATGAGTACACCATGGTAATTAACAGGTTAAACCATTAGACAACCCAAGTCGCTAGACTACCTAAGTAAGTGAATAACATGAGGTGTTAGACGACCCAAACCAATAAAGTCATTAGACGATGAAGGTGCTAGACGACCTAACACTAGTGCGACGAAAGGGCTTTGGCATAGATTATTTTGGCCATTATACTTCGTTTCTACAACCAAAGCATATATAAGTGAGGTAAAAAAAGAGAGTTTAGGCTTTGGCTCTCAAATGAAGCCTATACTTTAGGAATAGGGAATGGTTGGTAAGACAACAAAAGCATAAAACAATTAAAAAAAAGCAATAGTTCCGATGAAATGCGAGCAAGAACGAGAACGAAAATGAGAGCAAGAGCGAGACCAACAATGAGAGAGACCAAGATTAACTGCTCAAACGCGAACCAACAATCAAGACAACAACAATGATGTGGCGTCCCAAACGCAACAGATCAAGACCAACACGAACCTGCAGTGTTGCAACGCCCCAACACAAAAAGATGACAATGAACACCAAAATGCACCGTCGACACCAAAATGAGAAGAAAAACAATGTTACGAGAAGGAAGAGAGAAAAAGGAACAAAAGAAAGAGATAACGTAATGACGATGTGCAACATGACCTTTGATGAAGAAGACAATGATCAACAACAAAAAAAACAAAGGTAACATAAAGATCAACATAAAAAAAAAAACTTAAAAAGACAAAAAGGTTTAATATAACAACATCGACAAAAACAAAAGGTTTAACACAAAATAACTAAAAAAACCAAACTTCTTTTTAAGAACAACATCTGTAAACGTATTCTAAAAAAAATACTAAAACACAGGTACAACATGCTAAACTAAAAAAAAAATTGTATAAAAACAAAACCTTTCATCATTGGCAACATAAAAAAGGTTTAATATAACAATACATGAAGAAGAAAAACCATGCTTAAAGAAGAAGGATGCATGAAGAATAATAAACAAGAAGTCAAAAATATTTAAGTTTCAATGAAAAATAACAAAGAAGTATGAAGAACAATGATCAATGGAGAAGAAGGATGTAAGAAGTTACTCAAATGAACTTACAGAGAAGAAGCATGAACGAAGAAGAAGGAGAAATGGAGAAGAAGGAGGAACATAGAAGAAAAGGTTACTTGAAGAAGAAGGATTCAGTTGACCTTGCCTTGGAGAAGATGGATTTTCAAATTTGTCAACTAACGTCTATCAAACCATTAAACATCCTTCACCGCCAAAACACTACAATTAGAAATTGACGAAAATACCATTCATTTAAAAAACGTGTCAATGAAGTATAATGTCTAGTTCAATAACTTCATTATACTTATATTTTCTTAGATATATAGTAGATTAGATTTTGAAAGAAGAAAAGTTTGAATCAAACATTCAAATCAAATGAATATTAAAAAATGAGTGATGAACAAATTGTTGATTGAATGTGAAACATTAGTGCTCTAATAATTCAAATGCAAAAGCATATTGCACAAAGATTCCTTAATTAATAGGTCATTTGTGACTTTTGAAGAAAGAGTATAATTCAAATCAAGTTTGTGATCAATTATAAAAGGAAATAATATATATTGAAGAGCATCAGCAGATTCAAAATTAAAGTCTTGAAGAATGGTGTTGAAGATTCGAGTTAAAAAATCAAATTAAAGAATTGATCAAGTCATTCCATATGAAG
This sequence comes from Vigna unguiculata, assembly GCF_037176805.1. Lineage (NCBI taxonomy): Eukaryota > Viridiplantae > Streptophyta > Magnoliopsida > Fabales > Fabaceae > Vigna > Vigna unguiculata. The sequence continues at coordinate 31,986,711 of NC_140802.1, forward strand.
AAGATTATGATAAAGAGCAGCAATTTGAATTCGGCTAGCAAATGCAATATTTATATAAAAGATGCAAGCCAAACGAGAAGAACAAGGAAAAAATGAAGTCGTTTACAAAAGATCAAATGTTGAGAAACTTTCATATCATTATCGATTAATGAATTTGGTTGTGAGCTCCCATACTGTATATCCTTCATTGGGTGAAGTTGTAACATGTGAATTGAATTGCACACTTCTATTGTGAGATTGTTTTATGATTATTCCTTGTAATTGAGAGTTTTTTTATCTCATGGTGAGATTGAGAAAGATACTTGAAGAGGTTGAAACTCGTGTAACCTAGAGAGAGTGATACTCGTTGCTATAAGTAAAAATTCTTAAGCAGATTGTTTAAGAGACCGGACGTAACCTCAGACGAAGGTGAATCAATATAAATCTCTGGTGCTACAATTAACCTGAGGGTCTATAAATTTGTTCAGCAAGTGCACTAGGTCAATTGTAGCACAACAAGGTCTTATCCACAAGGATTTGGTAAATAAAAAAATAATTTATAATCTACTTCAAGTTTGACAATGAAACAATAGCAAATATTTGGTTTAATAGCTTAAAAACATATTGAAATTAAAATTAAGAGAAGTGATGATGATTAAAGACGTTGGGATTGAACTTGGCATCTTTCACTCAATTGCACTACTCTTAATTATCTATAAATTATGTTCTTTATCTTAATGTTCTTGGAAGTATGCTTACTTGTAATTCTAACCTCATGTTTGAGAATTAGAGCCTAACGGTGTTAGATGTAAGATGTCCCCATCCAAGTGGAGGAACCCTTACATTAAGAACAAGACTCTTTAGACCAATTAAAGTTGCATATCCATTTCTGGTATATGCCAAACATTAGGAAATTTGATTGAATCTAAACACTAGACCAAATGTCTCTACATCTAGTGCTGATGAGTATGATGATTGACCAAGTCACTAAAGCAATAAAAGCAAATTAAATAACCAACAAATAAAACAAGAACATAATAAATATATAATCAAGTGCAGTATAGAGACTTCAGAAGTTACATTCAATCCCACCTAGAGAAGAAGTTAGCTGCTTATGATGATATATAGAATAAGAGCATGAATAACTTTCCTCCTTCCATAACTTTACAAAGATGTACAATAAGAACTAAAGCTAACTATGGAGTTTCTCTCTCAAATGATTTACAAAATCAACATGAAAATAACATAAATTTGTGTTTCTATCTTTACTTATAATTTTTTACGATAATATGAAAATGTTAAACTCTCATATTATCTTGTAAAATCTAACTAAAGAGGGGCAACTGTCAACACTCAATTTTGTTCGGATGAATAAATTTATTTTCGAAAAAATATAAAAAATGTTTTTAGTTAATGGTAAATAAAAAGAATGAAATAAAAGGTTTTATGAAAATTTTAAATTTCTATTAAAAAAAATTAAATTTTAATAAATAATAAAATACACAAATAATAATAATAATAATAATAATAATAAATATATATATATATATATATATATATATATATATATATATATATAATAAAAATAAATAAAAAAGAAAAAGAAAAAAGGAAAAAGAAAAAGGAAAAGTTTTTCGTTTGATTAAGCCTAATCTTTTCTTGACATTTCTAATCTTTCTTTTGTGTCTTCCTTTTACACTTTGATTTTTATTTTTTAGCCCATTTTTTTATTCACACACACCACCCTTTGTTTTTATACCACGTCTTTGATATTCTTACCCTACTCTTTGCTTTTCTACCCCTTTGTTCCGATAGAGAAAATAGTAATATGACTGCCAACATTCATTATGGTGTGTCACCCCTCACTCAACCTTTTACTTTAGCCTACAAAATTCATCCAAGACTAGGACCGTTGGTTGAGACAGAGGGGCTTATAGAAGAAGTAAAACAAGCCACTATAAGAGCTGGTGAAACTAATAAGAAATATGCTCTCGTTCAAGAAGAATTATGCTTGAAGATGGTACATCTCTATTTTTGTTCAAATTATGTATACACTTTTTAAAAATTTACTTTCTTAATTATATTATAGGATACTCATAGTGTAGCTTTAGAAATTATGGTTTCGATGTGGCTGCTACTAGGTTCTATAGGCTAAGTAGTATAGGCTAAGTATTAAAATTTAGAATGTAATGCCAATGTGACTATAATGATAATATCACTGGATTTGTCTTATTTGGATCATAGACTTATGGATTATATGTGACTATTGTAATTTAATCTAATTAAAGTCACATTGTACTTAATTTTATGTTTGCAATTTCAATTCTAAATGAATGAAATGATATTCTAGATTGTTGGATTACTTGAAATGTGTCTAGATGTAGGTTCCGAGATTGGATGCAGGTTTTGGTATGTTCCTAGAAATAAATAGTTTGCGTCGGCTTAACCCATTTAACACCCACTCAAATACATTAAATTCTCCATTCAAATATGTATTGATTTGAATCATTTGTGGGCTTGGCCCATGCATAAGGAATTATTATATTTTTATGCCTTTTCGTCTGCTTAGCCAATGAAAACCTCACTCGAATGACTTAATTTCTCCCCTTTTGCATCATTTTGATCAATGAAAACCTTTTTAAGTTTTTTTATTTATTTCAATCTTTCATGGGCTTGACCCACGCATAGAAAATTATTATTATTATAATTTTTATCCCTTTTCGTCTGTTAAGCCAACAATAAATAACCTGCAAATGTCCTTCCCCTTTTAGCCAGCACAAACAAACATTGTATCCATGTAATTGGCATGGACCACCTTATTGTCGCTAGACTGACGCAATATTCTTTTTAGTGGCGTCCGTTTTTGGCTGACGAAACAGGCTTACATGTGTGTGTGTGTGTGCATATATATATATATATATATATATATATATATATATATATATATATATATATATATATATATATATATACTCTTAGTCGACGCAGACAAGCATTGTATCCATGTAATCGGCGTAGGTCACCTTATTGTCGCTAGACTGACATGATCTTCTTTTTAGTGACATTTGTTTTTGGTTGACGAAGTAGGCCCACAATGTGTGTGTGTGTCTATATATATATATATATATATATATATATATATATATATATATATATATATATATATATATATATATAAGCAGAAAAACAGATATTGTGTTGCCAGTATCTTAACACAACTACCTCAATAAATTAGTTGAAATGAAAATGCTAAATTGATAAGGTTAGTTGATAGGGTATTACAGTAAACATTTACTTAAGTTCGCATTTTGATCTTGAGAGTTTGATGCTTAATTGAGATGCGAACATATAGAATTTTAAGAGTCATAGTACAATATAGAATGTTAGGTGTCATATAATTACAATATGGAATCTTGTGACTCTTGACAATTTGAAGGAATTGTAAAAATATGAGAGGTATAAGATATATGATAAATATAAAATGTATGTTACAGGAGAAACTTGTTATTTTATTTTATTCATATATTTTCTTTCACTCTATAACAAAATGTTACAGAAAATAAGTCAAATATTTTTACGTAATTTTTTATAAAAATAAAGTCATACAATTATTGATCCAATTTTTTTTCTTTTCAAATGCGGATTTATACCACTACAAGAATTTAATGTTTTTTTGTCGACAAAAAACGGATGCCACAAGCATAAAATCGACGAAAAAGGGATGAAGGCGTCGGTCCAACGATGGGAACATGACCACGCCCAATTCCTCGATGCAAAGCTTGTTAATGGGGACGAACCTTTGCCGTATATTTATCGTCGGCTCAACCGACGAAAACTAATAAAGAATATAATAAGATTTTTTTTTTTTGCGTGGGTCAAACCCACGAACACCAGAAAAACGTGAAAAAATTTCAAAAAAATTTCGTCGAACAGGACGACTCAAACATGGATAATTCAACGTATCTTCTCAGTTTTGCATGGGCTTTGCGTGGGTTAAACCCATGAAACATTGAAGTAATTTTATGTGCGTAGGCTAAGCCCACACATGATTGAATTAAAAATCTGAAACTAGGAGTTGTGCGTGGGTTAGACCGACGCAAACAATTGTCATTTTAATAGTTGGTGTCAGCCTAGCGTGGGTTTGGCCGACGCAAATACCTACTAAATTTTAAATGAAATGTCTATTTCCAGTTACATTCCAGACACAAAATTCCATCCATTTTTAGAACCCACTACTAGGATCCACTATCAGAACCTGCATCCAGATACATTTCAAACAATCCAACATTCCAGTAATCCAGGATATTATTTCATTCATTTTGAACTGAAATTGCAAACATAAAATCTAAGTAAATTGTGACTTTAATTAGGAAAACTCACTCAAGCTATCCTCATGCACCCTGTTCATTTAAATGCACATGGGCCGACTTTTCTCAACAAAAGTAAAAGACCTTGATGCATGGCGTATACAAAAATTATGAAAGAGAAACAATTGCAACAAAAGAAGTACTCATGCATTTACGCTGCACTCAAATGCTTAAACATCATTTCACTCAAATGTGAACCCCTGATTTATGCATACATAAAATAAAAACATGCAAAGCTACACAAAAGAAGTGATGACACCACTTAAGTAATTTGCTTCCAAGTTGAAACGGAACTCAAAAGTGGCTTTAACGATACTCAAACAAATATTAAAGAATTGAAGCAATTAATAAGATGAATTTAACTTGAAATATTGAATTAATGAAATTGGTGAGCTTTATGGAAAGTTACATAATTCAAAATTTAACACGAAATCAAGTAATTGTCAAAATTATCATAATGTGACAAAAAGCATAAAATAATTGTTATACTTTCTCCCCTGTCCCTCCAATTAAAAAGCAATAACAATTGCATTCATGTTCGTATAGAAAGAGAAAAAGAAGATTTTGCCTTTTGATAAACATGCTCCTTTTATTATATAATCTAGTTTTATAATCTCAGATTGCATTGAAAAAATTGTAGCCCCTTCTGTGATGGATATATAATAATCACAAATTTTAATCCAATCATTTACCTTATTCTGTAAATAATTTTTCACAAGAACAAGTAAAAAAAATTTCCAAGTGAAAATTTTTTACAAACATGCTAATAAACAATCTATCTTTTGGTGCACTCAAACAACCACATATCACACTGCTAGTTATAAACTATTCAAGAGTATTATCAGTAAAAGATAAAGTCAAAGACTCTTAGAAAAAGCTATACTGAAAGAAACACAGGTTGAAGTATCTTTAGGTGTCGATTCAACTCCACATGTTATTTAATTATTCAATCATGGATTTTGTATTTTACATTATATGCAAGCAAAACACACCAATTTTTTAAGAAAAAAAGGGCCTATAAACATCCAATTGTTAGCAGAAAAAGTTGGTTGAGGTCTCTGCTCAAGGTTCTTCATCTACTTTAACTCCAAGGGCTTTTATTTAACAAAGAGATAAAGATGAGACCCAAAATTGTTCTCTCAAGAAAAAGATTAATCGACTACTATGTGTCTACATTGACATGATTTTTAAATCAAAGGACGCGGAAAAAAAATATATGTATCCCACACAAGCACTAACATCGCACCTCACAGTTACTTATTTGTTGGGAAGCTAAAACAGAACCCACTAACACAAGCTTCCAACTTTTCTGCATAATCCATCATACAGGGAAAAAAAATAATCTAAAGCACCCATCAACCAAAAAATTAGTCACAAAAAAAAAGCTGACCTTGTGTAACTGCCAACACAACTTTGACATCCACTCCAAGTGTCTACTTCACCCCAATAGTTTGTAACACCCCCGGATCCTCTTGGGCTTACCAAGCATCCCACCTGCCACCCTCAAACCGATTGTGTTAGGTCTGCAGCCCAATACACCCCAACCCATCACCTTTCTCCGTCCATTCATACTGGGTGGGTTGTTGCCAGTGGGAATCGAACCCCCAACCTGACCTTTAACACCTCTGGCAAACCAGCAGATGCTACCATTTTATTAACCTAATAAAAAAGTTAACCTAATAATAAAATCATTTTATTAATTTCTAAAAGATATGCGTAGGCCATCCGATGCAAACAATTGCATTTTAAATGCGTCGGTCATCTGACGCCAACGATTTCAATTTTTTGCGTCGGCTAGACCGACACTATGTATAATTAATAATATTTTTCATTTTATTAAAGTGGATGGAAATTAATATTTTTGTTTTTATATAATTTTTATTATTAGAATCGATGTTGCGTGGGTTAAGTCGATGCTTTATGCATCTAAGCATCATCTGACGTCATTTTTCGAACGTTAAAAATAAATATTTTTGTAGTGTACATGATATGATACGAATTTAAATAAATGCGAACTTAAACAAATGTTAGTTGATGAAGTCAATGACTAAGAAAATTTTAGTTGATGAAGTCAATGACACCACAACAAACAGCACATAATTTGCGGGACTTGTTTTCTTTCTTGTATTAAAATTTTGAAACACTTCCGGCTACACGTTTTGGAAAGAAATATATATTGGTTTCTTTATTACCAAAATAATATCTTCTTATTGAATGCATGAAAGGTAATCTCTCAATAATTTGGTAGGTACAGAATATTCAAGCATTTTCTTTTTTGAAAACATACATTACACTATATTTTAAAAATAAATCATAAGGATATAGCGTTAACTATAACGTTCAAAACCGATTGGCTCAGTTTGGTTTAATGAACAACTGAAAAAAAGTTATTTAGTCTGACTGTTTTCTAGCGACCATAACTTTTTTATTTAACTCGATCTCCTCTTGAGTCATTAAGTTATTTTGATCCATTCTAAAAAGTTAAAAGATAAAAAGTAAATATATATATATATATATATATATATATATATATATATATATATATATATATATATATTAAAATTTAATTAACATTATTGAATTTAAATTTAATTTCAAATACAATAATGTAATATGGTAAATATAAATTATAATAAATATAAACTTTTAAAAAATGATATTATTTTATTTATTTTTAAAAATGATTTATTAATTTATAAAAAGGTTCCACCAATACATCAGTAAGTCGGTTAACCTAAATTTATTTAATTCAAAAATAAATCTGTAAAGTAAAATATAAAAAAATCAATTTAATCATGATTTGCTTGTTTCTTTGACTCATTTACTTTCGTAGTTTTTTCAGATAAATCTTTAGACTTTGTGTGTTAACATATGAGCTGGTTTTAATATATATATATATATATATATATATATATATATATATATATATATATATATATATATATATAATCATATTTTTATTTGAAGCAAATAAGTAGAAAATAGTTGTCATAAAAGGTGATAATGATTAAACAAATACTAAAAATAAGTGGAACTGATGCATGCACACAGCCCATAGATTGTATTTTTCTAACAAATCATTTAAAGGATATATGAGGATTGTTTCTTAGTTATCAAATTGCATAATTCAGTTTAAAGAATTTTGTATAGGAGAACTTAGGATATGATACTAGAATATTCTTTCACCAACTACTCAACATAATTATTGTCTTTATCCACACAACAAAATATGTTTTGCTACTCACAAAAAATTAATACAGCAGCAACAGAAATATTTTAACACCATAACAATGTTTTTTCATTACACGCGACTCAACCCTTTTACTATATATATAAAAATTCCCTTAATTTATTAAGAACTAAACTTGTTTTTAGATTCTCAAGGTCTTTTAAATTTAAATTGATCTTTTTATAAATTAAAAACAATATATTTTAGTCTCTGTATTCAAATATACTGTATCCAAACTTTATGAAATGCTTATATGTAATTAAGAGTTTTATGATAAAAATAAAAAAAATTAAAGTAAATCGTTATGTAGATATGCGTAATTGTTAATCATCTAAATGAAAACTTTTATGGTGTTTATAAAAAAAAAGGACTGTAGAAGATATTTGTTAAACTATATTAATTGGAAGGACTAATTTTATATTTAAAAGACTATAAAATGGTGTTAAATTAAAAAAATTATAAATAAATATTTAAATTATTTATCAATTATTGATTATTCTTTTTAATGTTTTGAGTATGCTATTAGCTTTAGCAGAGACATTTAGACACATTTGAAGTCTAAACATTAATTTTAGTCAGCAGAAGATAGAAGATGATGTTCATATTGATAGGTTTTTATGCATAATTCATTGTTTTGAAAAGTAATCACTGCACAAATTATGCTATTACAGAACTGCAAGTCACCATCAATGGGTTTTGGTCAAGGATTTGACATACATATCCAAAAGTTGAAAGTTGAAGTTTCACTTCAACTTCTTCCAATTGACAATATAATTGAAACCTATTTTTAAAGAGATTTCATGACCAATTAATTGTTTTCATTTAAAAATGTAGCTAACTCAATTTGTATGATAGAACAATTTTGAAGCATGCCTCGTTTTTACATGAGAAAAAGTAATGAAACAAAGGGAGAAGGTTGAGGGTGGGAGAAGATAAATTATTTGGTAAAAATTGTAAATACATATTAAAAAAATGGTGGATTCTTAAAAGGATCATACAAGCATAAACAACTTTTTTACTGCAATATAATTAACTATAAATTATGCTTTTTAAAATGAAAAAGTTTGATGAGATTATTCTCATAATCTGTTATAAGATGTTATACTCACTATTTTTAGGGTTTTCTTGCTTCAATAACAATAAACAAATTAAGAAAATAATAAATTAATCAATCTAAAAAAACTATTTGTTTTCTCTATTTTACTTCAATTGATTTTTTTTTCTTTAATTACTTTTTCTTTTCTTTTCTTTTTCACTTACTTCGTTTCTACTTTTTTTTCTCGATAATTCTTCAATGGCAAAAGTCCCCTCTAATTACCATTGTAAGAGTATATCTTCATCAAGGTTCGTAGAATGCACTAGTTTTAAATGGATCAATATTCTCTAACCTTAGTTTCTTATTAACAAAATGAAGGGAAAAAAAATTGCATTCCTTAACTTAAAAAATTAGTGTCTTCTTGAACAAAGTTAACAAAAAGAATATTGATTTTTATCCTAAAATTTTGAAATATCACTATTAATTAAGTTTGAATTGAATTATTTTTCAAATATTTTACCTTGTATTCATCCTTTTTGTCCTAAAAGTGTCCCAATAGATTGACATATCAGAACACGTTTTAACATATTAAAACATTTTCATTTTCTGGGTCAGATTCTCTGTTTTCTATGTGTCTCATCCACTTGAACTCCATCATTCTTGTTATTCACTAAACAACATTTTTTAAGTCACTTGGGTTGGTTTAACCCTCGTGTCAACTACACTAATTGCATTGTTCAATTATTGAGAACACAAGACAAACCAATGAAAAGTGTCTTTTATCAATTTCAGCTTCTGAAAGCACTTCCAATAAACTAATCAAGATTCTCAAAAAAAAAAGAAACAAATCATCCTATGAAGATGCCAAAATTCAACCAATAACCAAGGCTTACGCCACAATCCATAAGTATCTCTCTCACAAATCAATTTTGCGTTGAGATTGATCAATAAGACAGAGACAACAACATCAAACAAAGCCTTAACCTTAGAGAAAGAATGAAAAAACAAAATTGGCTACAACAAAAACTTGTAAAATATGTACATCTTTTATTACAGCTAGAAGCCAATATGTACTATCTACAATCACTGATTTGCTGACCCATGATGAAATCTTTTTAGTTTTTTTTCTTTTTCTGTTCTTCTTCTGCTAAATGTCATGTGTTGACAGAATGTAGATGCAGCAATTTCCAAGTTTTTTTTTTGTTTTTTTTGCTGTGTTGTTCTTCAATCAGAATTCCAATTTTATCTCAGTAATGCTGATAATGTTAACTTTGTGTTAAAGTCAACATAAGTAACTCAGATAAAATTCTAATTCTGATAAAAAAACTAAGATGAAGAAAAATATCAGAACTTCAGAAACTGCATCTAAACTCTGTTCATTATCATCTTACAATGGATGCAACTGTGTGAGCCCAGAACCTAAGATTATCTTTCATGTCAATTTCATTACCCCTAGCTGGTACCCTCCAATTCAGCAAAGAATTTTTATTTTTCATCTCCCTTTGATCCAAAACATCCCAAGCCTCAGACAAATAAGGCATATTATTATCAGAAACCACACTTTCATCATCACCTTGCCCTTCATCTTCATCTCTTCCCAATCTTTGCAAGCCAGGTATCAGAGAAACCAGTTTTGAATCCTTGTCCTCTTCAGAAAACACAAACCCCAAATCCATAAACCCTTTTAGCTCCTTAAACTCAAGCTCAGATAGGCTTTTGCTGGTTCTCTGTCTCCTGATGAGCCTTCTTCCATGACCAAAACCCTTCTGTTTTCTCTTAAAGTTTGCACCTTCCTTTTCATAGTTTCCACTAGAGAATTCCATGATTTCCCTCTCAGAAGGGATTGTTCTAAGCCTTCTCAGGGTAAGCACAGAATTCGGTGAAGGAGAATCACACAAAATACTTGATGAGGAGTCCAAGTTTTGATCACTGTAGGATCTAACTTCAAGGGATGGTGTTGGAACCAGTGAAAGCTTTGAATCAGGAGGAAGCACTTCCTCCACCTTGTTGCTGTGAGAGATTGAAAGGGTTTTTTTGTTGGAGAGAATTGAAGCCTCAAACCAGAAGGAATCAAGCAATCTCAGAACTTGTTCTGCAGCAGCAGCCATTGTTACTGTGTCACAAAATGAATGGCTTAAATTGAAATTAGATTCCGCAGAGATATGCTGAGAAGGTTAGAGATAAGAAGAAAACGTGTCCCTGTTACGTGGTTCTGATATATTTATATTGAAAGTGGCATTACTTAATTGACACTGCCTCTATCTATTCCTTTGTTTTATTCTCATTTTATTCGAATATGCAATTTGGGAAATTTCACGAAACTTTCTTCTTATGTTGTCTGGTTCTAAGAAAAGGGTGAAATTAATATATCACATTGTGATTGCGAAAAGCATTTGCACAATTAGCTATTTTTGTTTTTTTTTTAATCTGATTAGGCTGAAAGTTTTTAATATGAAAACTATGTTAGAAGTTTCTAGTGAAAGGTATTAATTAGGAGTTCGATCTGTGCTGTTTGAGTTGTTTCAGTGCCAGTTAAGATGATGGTGAAGAAACTTTTGATATTAATATAATAAATAAATGATATAATTTCTTTACACAGAAAATAAATTATCAAATAAATGGTGGTTTACTTTTTTTGCGGATTTATTAATTAAAATGAGATGGTTGTTCTAAACTTTCTTTTATATGTGCAAGAAGTTAAAATAGTGAAAGTTACCCTTACAAGGAGAAGAAGATATGTATAATAAATTTTTATCTCGCTTAGAAAAGGATAAAAATGAAAATTTAATATATGTTATAAGTAAATAAGAAAAGAAATATTTTTTTAAATCTTTAATTACATAAAGAAAGATAAAATAGAAAGTCTTCATTATTTTACTAAGGTGGCCAAATGAATAGAATTTATTAATTTATAGAAAACATCCTTATAAGATAAATTAAAAGAAAAGAAAGAGAGGTATTTTAAATGGTGAATTTAAACTATTTACCAAGTATTGGTAATAAAGTTATTGGAGTTTTCTTTTTATATAAAATCCGATCTTACAAAATTATAAAGAAATTTAAATGTCAAATATTTTGACATCCCATTTTGGTTGTATAAAATTAATAAAATAAGACATTTGATAATAATATTCAAAGGTGGTAAAATTAAAGGAATAAAAAATATATTAATATTGTCCTTTAAGAGTTCAAACTATAAAAATATATTATTCATATAACAATAACAAACCTGCAAATGTATCCTTATATTGAACGTTCCAATCACTCATACATTTGCTATAATCTAACAACTTTAACTACGAACTTCTCATCCTTCAGAGATGTCTCTAAACCTGCATTTTTGCTCCACTAGAATGGTGATCATCACAAAAGAATAACATAACACAAGACCACAAAGTGCAAGGGTAAGCTAATATACAAAAGAGTTATCCTAAGACCATTTAAATAATATCAATTATAAGTCATATACGGGCAACTACAAATAATGCCCACAGATAGGGAACACAAAACTCAATTATTTGGATACATGCATTTGGAATCAAATCACTAGAGACTTGCACTTATGGTGGACTCTATTGCTCTGTAGAGCCATTGCCGATGGGTTTCACCTTACCACACATAAGGTTAATCCATGATCATCTAAGGTCATTATCTTGTCTTAGACTAGGACGTTTGTTACTCTTACCACATGAACCATTCTACTCTATTTGAGTGTGAATGATCATTAGAGTTTCAAGATGTCACCCTTACATGAATCATAGTCCAATATATACATTAAAAATAATACCACCATAAAATCTTCCCATGAGACCCATGAAATTACGTCAAACACATACAATGCTCATATATATATATATATATATATATATATATATATATATATATATATATATATATATATATATATATATATATATATATATATATTAACAAACACATTATCATCATAGTTTCACAATAATACTTTCACAATCATATACATCCTTAATCACATTTTCATATTCACATATCAATGATTCCATCTCAAATTCCAAATATAAAAAACTCACATATTTTACAACAACATATCAAGTCAAGTCTCAAAATACTAACATCATTCATGCATAACTTCATACATCATATTTTTAAAATTAATTCAGTCAATCATAGGTTAAAAAATAAGGAATTAAAACTCTAACACATTCTCGTCTAAGCTAGAGATTCTTGCTTGACCGACAAGAGCTCTTACTTGAGCGACATGGGCTCTCGCTTGAGCTAAACATTCTCATTTGAGCGAAAGGGGCTCTCACTTGAGTTAAAGATTCTCGCTTAAGCTAAAATTCAAGCAGAGAGCAAAGTAAAAGTTTGGCTATTTTTGCTTGAGGTAAATTTCTCTTACTTGAGTGAAAATAGCATATTTTCACCTGTTTTCAACATCCAAAACCAGAAACAAAAACCATAACAATTTCACATGCACTCACAAATCCAACACACTAAATCACAACAATTCAAGCAATTCAATTTATCTAATTATAACATGCAAGACAAATTTACTACTATAAAAAAAAATAGCTTCCCTCGCCTTATGGTGTGCTAATGATCTTCCACCTTCTCCCAAAAAGCTCTAACACCAAAAACCCAAAAAGCTCTTTGGAATCACGGTTAAAAGAAGATCCTTCAAGAGACCTAAAAGTGAACTTGCAAGGGGAAAAAGATTCTTGCATGTGTGAACCAAAACAATTAAGAAGGGAAAAAAGGACCATCACTTACCACTAAATAAGGTTGAGTAGAGAAGAGTTGAGGAAGTTTTCCTTTATGATTAAGTAGCAACTAGTGGTTAAGAAAGAAAGAAAGAAAAAGAGAGAAAGGATATATTGAAGAGGAAAGAAAAGGGAAAGGAAGGAGGTTTTGTTTTTGTGCTAACTTCGTGAGAAGGAGATAAGTTTTACAAATATTAACATAATTATTTATTAAAAATCAATTATTAGAATTATTAAATACTCAACTTCTGCATACGCTAACCGGCTGCGGCAACTACTCAACATACTCTATCAGGTTGAGATGTTCCTGGACCCCACATGCAAGCACTACAAGAAAAATAAATTTTAGTGATATAAATATTTGTCACCAAAACCTATAAATTTGTCACTAATAATATTTTGTGACAATAATTAAGTTGTTAGTAAATTTTTGACACTATTGCACTTGTGACAATTTTTTAAGTGTCTCTAATATTAAAACATGTTGTGACAAAAATAATTGTCACTAGTAATTTTGTGTAATTGTGACAAAAATATAATATCACTAAAATTAAGATTTATTGTAATAATAATAATTGTCACTAGTAATTCTATTGATAGTGACAAGAATCCATCACACACACAAGGTAACAATGACAAATTAATAGTCATTAGTATTTAATTGTCACTATTATATTCTATTCACTATTATATTTGTGATAATATTTTAAAATCTCATTACAATTTCAAATATTCTACAATAATTATTAATTATTTTGATAATAAATATTTTATTATTATCATTATAAATCATTTTTACGTAATTATCACATCCCTTCCATGTCATAGTAAATAAATAAATAATTTTAAGATGTTAAAATAAATATCAATTAAAATAAAGAAACATCAAATATAAAATATAAAATATCCATTACATTATAAAGGGCAAAAAAAAATATTAAATGACTCCAAACATGATATCCATTGTACCTACATCTACTTCAAAACATTTAAATGAAATAAAAATTTAAAAAATAACAATAAATAGTGATATCTTCAAAGATTTTGATCCTGCACAAAAAAAAAATAAAAGAAATAATTAATATCTAAAAATGTAAAGATGTAATTATATACATATTAATGATAAGTTTTAAATTAAAACAACTTATTTCATTGAATGGAATACTCAAAGGGTTAGACACTCCACTGAATGATAAGCCTCCCAATAAAGTAGTCATTTGTTGTTTCATCTCCACTTCAATTTCTTGTTTCATTTTCTCTTGTTGACTCTTCATAGTAAGTTGTTGAACTTGAAGTAACTCACGTTGAGATTGTGATTCGTCTTGAAGTTGCATATTAGCCTCTTCTTGCTTTTGTATAATGTTACTCAACACTTCTAGCTCTAAATCTTGTGCTCTCTTCTGTGCATTATGAACTTGACTTTGAAATAGTTGTTTCACCACATTCCCTTTTGTCGTTGATATATTATCTATACCTTGGGAATGACTTGATTTTGTTCCTAGCACAAATTCAAAATGCTTTACCATTGATATAGGTGCCTTTTCAATTTCTTCAACATACACTTCTCACAAATTCTTCAAATTATCCTAGAAAATGTTTACAAAATAGTTAACATTATAAATGTCATAACGTCAACATAAAATTGTTATAAATATTAGTAAACAAAATAAATAGAGATTCAAATAATAAAGCAAATTAAATGATACAATGACACTCTAAAAGTCACATCATAAAATAGTTATGCATAATACTACTACTTAATTTTAATACATTTACTTAGTTTCCAATTAGGAACAATTTACCTATTAAAATAAAACTAAAAAAATTAAATTCATTCAATATATGTCAAAATCAGATAAAACTAATTAAATTCACTACATATATAGTCAATATTTCACAAACAATAGTTCATGAAAACTGGAACATTACATTAGTGCAATAACTTATTTAAGAGATATTTATATTCATAAACACCTACAGTTACTAAAGCGTCACAAGGAGAAATGGACATCACAAACATAATAATAACTATTGTGGTGTCTCCGATAATAAATAAAGTCAAAGAAGAGTAATGAGATGGAACAATACTACAAAGATAGATCTTGTAGGAAATCACACAACACAAATAACCGTTCACTCGAGATACTAGTTCTCATAATATATGTACTCTTCCCACCATAAAAAGGAACTTTTTTAATCCTTAATAACAATATTACAACAATATAACCCCTAATAAAAGTAAACTGACATAAAAATTAAAAGAATTTTTTTACTTACCATGATTTCTTCTCCATTTGGAATGCACCAAGTTCCATCAGCTCTGGTATAGGTAGCCTTCCACACATCTATTGCACTTGGCCATTCATAACTTCCCAATTCTTCATTCTATTAAAAATAAATAACATAAAATGACACAAACTTAGATTAAATAACGAAGAAACTAAGTTGATTAAATAAAATAAAAACATATAAGTTAATATAATTACCATTTCAAATGCTTTTTGAATAATTGATTTTGTTCCAATAATTAACTTAATTTCTTGCTTACTCCGACTAGCTTTGTTTTTCAAGCTCCTTTCCTGTATAGATAAAAAATAATAATTTAATGTTATACTATAAAAGTAAATAAAAAATTAAATTCAAATTTAAGATATATAATACAAAATAACTTTACCTTAAATTTAGAATCATTTCATTTGTTATTTATTAACCAATTCCAATCTTCAGGTGGTACATCATGTGGTTTACCTTTCTGTTGAAGGTATGCTTGATAAAGATGATGGTGTTTATTTCTAAATTGTTTTTGCAATTGTTTCATTGCATACTCTTTATTTTCTTTCATCAAACCAAATGCATCCTAAAAGTCATAAATTTATGAAATAGTAATTGCTAAATAAGTTTTATAATACATTACAAATATGTAAATATATAAATTAAAATTTACACTTAAATTAATGAAACTATGCTAACTTTCATATGCTTCCACATTGCACTTAAATCATCATGAGATATATCTTTCCAAGTCATAATTTTTAATGTAATGGAGCTTTTTGATGTAAACATGCAGTTGCTTCGGCTTTAAAATTTTTTACATGTTTTCCGCAAAGCTTAAAATGTGTGGGAGGGAATTAGATGTCAAAACATTTCCCCAATACCATTAACTTTTTCCTTTTCTTTGGAAATTTGGAATTAATAGTATGTCCGCGTCTTTGCTTAACAACTTGTTCAACTAAAAAAGAGTAAAAGTCAATCAATAACAATGTTCATAATAATGATTTAATTTTACAAAAGCATGCTACATATGTACATGTACTTGCTTCAAGTTGTCCAACATTAATGGATCGGAGGCATTAACCCTTTTACAATTTAATTTTAATGGTCTCGTAATCTATCAAATGTAAGAAAACAATTAAACAATAATTAAAGAAAATATAAATTAGTTCTTTAAAAAGAAACAATCAACAAAATACTATGTTTTTACACTTTTAATATGAATTTAACATAAATGCTACATTTCTGATCGAATTAAACAAAAAACATTTACATTATTGTAAGAATATCATTAGGTACCTTCTTTTCATTATAAGTTTCATCTTGTTCATTTGAAGATTGATACTCTTTCAACTCTTCGGGTCTACACTCTTCATCACACATTTACATTGGGTTAAAATTTCAAAGGATAAGCCAAACATGGTAATCCCAAAATCTCTAATCTTGCTTTAATGTTTGTAATTATTTGAAGTCCTTCTTCTTCGTACTTAGACATACTTTCTTGTCACTTAAATAAAGTTAAAACCATGATAAAGTACACACATTTGACAACTTTAGGTTCTCTCACGCAAAATGTTTTATTAAGAATTTCAAAACAATTGCTAAATCTAATTGATATCAAAATTATTAAGCATATTCACATGTTATATGAAAAAAAAGGCCACATAGGTGCCGAGAGGAAGAAAACTTAGTCAAAGCTAAGAAAAGAGTTGTGAAAGGAAACTAAAACTATATTATTTAATATACAAAGAGGAGAGGTAGGTGGAAGATCTTGATTTCAAATCATAAAAAGAGTTTTAAAGAAGCATAAAGGTAAGCATGTGGTGTGCATAGATCCTAAATGAAGCGCTTAAGCGATACCATAGAAAAACTGAGGCAAAAATGTATAACACAGTAGAAACCATATATAAGCAATTTTATCAAATTTTAAATATATATATATATATATATATATATATATATATATATATATATATATATATATATATATATATATATTATATCAGACAAACCTATTAGAATCGAATGCAGCGTGAGATGGACTTTCGTTAGAGATGAAATTTGTTGGAGTTGAGGCGTATAACACTGATGAAAATAAAATGCTAGTGAAGGTGAGAAGTCAACGAAGGTGAAATGAGAAAGTGGAGTCCTATGAAAGTGATAAATATTTTGTAGAACTATCATAATTTTTTTATGAGAGTGAATGCTCTCAAAAGCGCCAAAATGCAAAGCGCCTTACTGAGTTACTAAAAATAGGGATGCCAATTAGGGTCTGGCTCGTCGGGTCGGCCCGCAGGCCTACGGAAAAAATGTGGAGGGGCCAGGGCAGTGAGTCCGCAGGTCCGCATAGGCCCGGCCCGCATAGATCCCCAAGCCCGCATAAAATTTAAAAAAAAATTGCTCTTGTGTATATTAATTACTTCTTTTATGGACTCTTGCATTAACGTTTCAAATTCTTGTATAACTGGAAAAGACAAATATTATATAATTTTTAATGTGCTAAAATTTAAAGAATATATTGTGTAGGTCATAGAATGAATATGATGAAAATGTTGAATTATCAATTTATCATCTAATTTCCCAAAGTCTTTACTTAATTTTGTGAACTTCTTAAAATTTCTCAATTTTTAAACATTGAAAGTTTTATCATAAAAATTAAAAAAATTAAAAAAAAAAAAGTGAGCCGGCCCGCGGGTCCATGGACCAAGTGGTATGCGGGACGAGCTAGTGTTTTCGGCCCGCATAAAGTATGAAGGGTAGGACGGGCCAGCCCGCGTTGTGCGGGCCTTATGTGGGCTGGGCCTAAACGAGTCGGGCCGACCCGCATTGCCAACCCTAATATATATAAATTTCATATATCAAAATTTAATATTTAACCAAATAAATTGTATAATAATATAATTTTCATTAGTAAAAACTTGATAAGCATAATTATACTGTTAATAAAAAAATAATTAATTATTTAAACAATTTAACCGTATAATATATATTTAGAAATAAGAATCACTCTTATTTTTAAAATATAAGATTAAAATAATGTTGATCTAATACCTAAAATATAAATTTTATTAATATTTTATTAATATTTTAGAAATATTTTATTATTAATTTATTAAATTTACTAATATTTGATTAAGATTTAATTTTGAATTTATTAAAATTATGATTTGGTATATATAATTAAAATTCACACTTTAGTATATTATTATTGGATTTAATATATTAAATATTTAAATTAGTATGAGATATTTGAATATAGTTTTAACCGAAAATATATCATAAGATCTTTATCTCTTATGCAATGTATGATAGCACTAATTAGTTCTCGATTAATGGAAAGTAATTAATAACCAATTATATCTTTGATTTATTTTAAATATTATTTTTTAGTATTTTATTTTAGATTTGAAAGTTTATAAATACTTATTAGTTAATTCTCTTGTTCACTTCAATACTCAATTATATTTTCACTATCTTCATCAATAACTTGGTGATAAACCAAGTTCAAGTTCTGTTTTTTCAAAAATATCATTCTTTCCATCGACAAGCATTCCTGGTAAGTACAAATGAAACCATAGTTATTTCTTCATGCAATAAGTAAATAATCGTTATTTATCAATTATATAATTTTATATGTTTTGATTATGATTTTCATTGATTCTTTAAATACATTAATTTCTATGATTTCACATAGTGAAAATATAATATTTTTCTTGTATAGGAGTGGAATTAGATAAAAAGTGAATGCAAATTATTGATAGGATAGATTCTTTACACGAAAAAGGAGTTCTTGACTTTATTGAATTTGCATTTAATGGCTTTGAGGAAGGAAAGTTACTTCGTTATCCGTGTAGGAGATGCAGTAATATTCTTTTTCAGTCTAAAAAACTAAATATACGAGCACTTGGTTATCATTCGGATAAAAAAAGATTGTTATATGGGATCTTCATGGAGAAGTAGCAAAAGAATATCATGGAGACGGTGATAAATTAATTTGTATAGATGACATTCATAATATGTTGCATGATCTTGAAAATGCTATTAGTGTGAAAGATGCAAAAGAAAGCAAGGAAACACATCATACAAAAATTCCAAAAAAAGAATGAGCGACTAGAAAATAAAGTTTTATAAGGTACTAGAGGTCGCTAAACAAGAATTATATCCAAGTTTCCAAAACTTCTCCAAGTTATCATTTATTGTTCAAATATTAAATATCAAATGTTTATTTGGTTTGAGTGCAAAAAGCAATTGATGTCGTACTTACTTTATTAGCAAAAGCATTTCCATATGGAAATAAAGTTCGTGCCTCTTTTTTGAGGCTTGAAAAGTTATTTGTGAATTTGGGCATGATTACACATAAATAGATACTCGTATAAATGATTACATTCCTTTTTGAGGTGATTATTTGAAATCAACATCATGTCCAACCTGTAAATTTCTTCGATATAAAGATTTGAATAACAAGTTATCCCACAAAGTTATGTATTATTTCCCTTTAGCTCCAAGGTTACAATAATTGTATGTATCACCTGATATTGTATAAGAAATGAGGTGGCCCAAAGATAACCTTTTGATGACAATGGAAAATTAGACATCCAACTGATTCTATTGCTTGGAAAAGTTTTGAATTAGAATATCCATCATTTGCGGAAGATTCACACAATGTTAGACTTGGCCTAGCATGTGATGGTTTCAAACCATTTGCATGCCCTTGTTGTAACGAGAATACATGATCCTTAAGTTTACCAAATGGAAAAAAAATTGTTAGATGGGAAGTCGTCGATTTTTGCCACTTCAACATTCTTAGAGAAATAATGCCAAAGCTTTCGATGGTACTAAAGAAAAGCGTCCAGCTCCAAGACAATTATCCGGAGATGATATAGTTCAACAATATCAATAATTTGATCAGGTTAGTGTTATTATTTTTTTCTACAAAATATTTATTCAATTATTTTTATTTGTTTATTATTTATTTAAATAATTGTTAAATTTATATATTATTTTCTGTCTCTTAAAGATAGAATTAAGTAAAAGATATCATTTATTTAAATATTTTTTAAAATTTATACATAGGAAAATGATACGGTTCAACAATACAATCAATTTAATTAGGTTATTATTATTATTATTTGTTTCTATATCAAATATTGATTCAGTTATTATTTTTTTTATTATTTATTTAAATAATTGTTAAATTTATATATTATTTTTTCTATGTTAACAATAGAATTAAAGTAAAAGATATTATTTATTTCCATATTTTTTAAAATTTAAACATCACGGAGATGATATAGTGTAACCATATCAACATAAAATTAAGTTAGTGTTATTATTTGTTTTTACCAAATATTGATTCAGTTATTGTTACTTTTTATTATTTATTTAAATAATTGTTAAATTTATATATTATTTTCTCTTTTAAAATAGAATTAAAGTAAAAGATATAATTTATTTAAATATTGTTTAAAATTTAAACATTAAATTATTTCTCTTAATGAAAGATGTAATTACAATAAAATAATTTTATTTAAAAAATATTTTAAATTTAAGTTCCAAGTATAATATATTGAAATAAACAAAATTAATTCAACAAACATGCGTTATGGTTGATAACTAATTATCTTATTATTTATACATTTGTTTTAAAATTTAAAAATTAATAGTAGATAATATATGTGAATTTAAACTAATGTAAATAAAAGATAAAATAACATTATTCTTCATTTGAAGTTATCTAAAATAAATTTTTATTTGAATACTGACAAAATTAAATTGTTGATACGGTTGATATCAACAATTTTTATATTAAATTTTAAAATATGTGTAAATAAATGATATCTTTTACTTTAATTATATCTTTAAGAGAGAAAAAATAATATATAAATTCAACAACTATTT
Organism: Vigna unguiculata; assembly: GCF_037176805.1. Taxonomy (NCBI): domain Eukaryota; kingdom Viridiplantae; phylum Streptophyta; class Magnoliopsida; order Fabales; family Fabaceae; genus Vigna; species Vigna unguiculata. The sequence continues at coordinate 32,008,230 of NC_140802.1, forward strand.
AAATAAATAATAAAAAAATAATAATAACTCAATCAATATTTGATAGAAACAAATAATAACAATAACCTAATTAAATTGTTAGTATTGTTGAACTGTATACTTTTGTAATGTTTAAATTTTAAAAAATAGTTAAATAAATGATATCTTTTACTTTAATTCTATTTTAAAAGAGAGAAAATAATATATAAATTTAATAATTATTTAAATAAATAATAAAAAAAATAAAAGTAACTGAATCAATATTTAGTAGAAAAAAATAATAACATTAACCTGATCAAATTGTTGATATTGTTGAACTATATCATTCTCGGATAATTTTCTTAGAGTTGACGTTTTTTTTTAGTACCATTGAAAGCTTTGGTGTTATTTCTCCAAGAATGTTGAAGTCGCAAAAAATCGGCAACTTCCCATATAACAAACTTTTTTTCCATTTGGTAAACTTAAGGACCGTGTATCCTCCTTACAATAAGGGCATGCAAATTTTCCTTTAGTACTCCATCCTGATAGATTTCCATATGCGGAAAAATCATTAATAGTCCACAAAATTGATGCATGTAATTGAAATGTTTCTTTCATTGACGCGTCATATGTCTTTACACCTTTTTCCCACAATTTCTTTTAATTTATTAATTAAAGGTTGTAAATACACATCAATGTCATTTCTAGGAGCTTTAGGACCCGAAATAAGTGTTGACCTTATGAAATAAGAATCCTTCATGCACATCCAAGCGGAAAAATTGTAAGGAATTAAAACAACGGGCCACACATTATATGAAGTACCCATTTTCCCAAATGGATTGACACCATCACTTGCTAGGCAAAGTCTAACATTGTGTGAATCTTCTACAAATGATGGATATTCTAGGTCAAAACTTTTCCAAACAATAGAATCAGTTAGATGTCTCATTTTCCCATCTACATCAAAAGGTCTATCTTTGTGCCACCTCATTTCTTTTGCAATATCAAGTGATACATATAGTTGTTGTAACCTTGGAGCTAAAGGGAAAAACGCATAACTTTGTGGGGTAACTTGTTATTCAAATCTTTATATCGAGGAAATTTACAGGTTGGACATGATGTCCATTTCAAATAATCACCTCGAAAAAGAATGCAATCATTTACACGAGCATCTATTTTTGTGTAATCGTGCCCAAGTTCACGAATGACTTTTCAAGCCTCAAAATAAGAGGCATGAATTTTATTCCCATATGGAAATGTTTTTTCTAATAAAGTAAGTAGGACATCAATTGCTTTTGCACTCAAGCCAAAATTTGATATTTAATATTTGAACAATAAATGATAACTTAGAGAAGTTTTGGCAACTAGGATATAATTCTTGTTCAGCATCCTCTAGTACCTTATAAAACTTTATTGTCTGGTTGCTCATTTTATATTTTGGACTTTTGTATAATATGTTTCCTTTCTTTCTTTTGCATTTTTGACTTTAAAAGCATTTTCAAGATCATGTAACATATTATGAATGTCATTCATACAAGTTAATTTATCACTGTCTTCATGATATTTTGTTGCTACTTCTCCATGAAGATCTCATATAACATAATCTCCTTTTTATCCTAATGATGATCAAGTGCTCGTATATGGTTTTTTAGATCGAAAAAGAATATTATTGCATTTCCTACACATACAACGAAATAACTTTCCTTCCTCAAAGCCATTAAATGCAAATTCAATAAAGTCAATAACTCCTTTTCGTATAAAGGATCTATCATATTAATAATTTGAAAACACTTTTTATCTAATTCCATTCTATACAAGAAAAATATTATATTTTCACTATGTGAAATCATACAAATTAAATGTGTTTAAAGAATCAATGAAAATCATAATTAAAGCATATAAATTATATAATTAATAAATAATTAATATTTACTTATTGTATGAAGAAATAACAATAGTTTCATTTATTCTTACCAAAAATGAGTGTCGATGAAAAGAATGATATTTTTGAAAAACTGAACTTGTATGTTTAAAGGTTTATCACCAAGTTGTTGATGAAGATTATGAAAATATAATTGAGTATTGAAATGAACGAGAGAATTAACTAAATATTCTATATAAGATTAATAAGTATTTATAAACTTTTGAATCTAAACTAAAATACTAAAAAATATTATTTAAAATAAATCAAAGACATAACTGGTTATTGATTACTTCCAACTAAATCGAGAAATAATTATTGCTATCATACATTGCATAAGAGATAAAGATCTTATGATATATTTTCAGTTAAAACTACATTAAATATCTTATACCAATTTAAATATTTAATGAACTAAATCCAATATTAAAAATACTAAATTGTGAATTTTAATTATATATACCAAATCATAATTTTAATAAATTCAAAATTAAATCTTAATCAAATATTAATAAATTTAATAAATTAATAATAAAATATTTCTAAAATATTAATAGAATTTATATTTTAGGTATTTCATCAAAATTATTTTTAATCTTATATTTTAAAAATAGGATTGATTCTTATTTCTAAATATATATTATATGGTTAAATTGTTTAAATAATTAATGATTTTTTTATTAACAGTATAATTATGCTTATCAAGTTTTTACTAATAAAAACTATGTGATTATAAATTGATTTGGTTAAATATTAAATTTTAATATATGAAATTCATTTTTAGTAATTCAGTAAGTAGACCTTTCATTTTAACCCACAACCCATTGGTCAATCCCAAGCCTTTTTAAAACTAAACCCTATTTTAATGACCCACTTAATGGGGGATTTTTAAAATCTCTCAGCCCCAAAAGTCCTAAGTGATGTGGGTTGGGATAGGGTTAGGATGAGTTTAACCCCCTTTTTTATAAAATTTCTTTTTCTCTATGTCAATTGAAAGCCTTGTTCTCTTAGCAGCTTTTCAAGTCTCTTTGGTTTGAACCATAACTAGTTAAGAATCTTCCATGCCCATATCAGAACAAGTATCACTATGAGTCTCATAGTTATGGTCCATGCTGCTTCCATTTCTTTCTTGCCTTTTGGTAAGGACAATGAGAACAAAAAAAGATGATAAAACTTGTGGCAGCAAAGCCAGAAGTCTTCACACAACTCAGTAGGCAAAGACTATGTTGTTCCACACAACTCTCCAAGTTATCCAAACAATAATAATTTTGATTTTGTTTAGTTTTATTTCAATATTATTAACAATTAATATATAATTAAATATGTATTTATTAAAAGAAAAATTAATATCAATTTACAATGAATTTGAAAAGGATTACTAAAAGTTTTAAATTTCTAAAACAATAAAATAAAAAGTAAAAAAATTATTTTAAAATCCTAACACATGTGATAATGATTAAATACATATTCAAATAATTTACAAGTTGGTAGTTTTAAATTTATTTTCTAATATAATAAATTAGATATCGTTGGTCATATATAGAGATGGCAAATAAACCCGTTCCCGTGGGTATTGCCCGAATCCGTCCCCATTTTGACAAGGAATCCCCGCATTGACTGGGTATGAGTATGGGTATGGGGAATCCCCGATTTTTTCAATTGGGTATGGGGATGGTGATGGGGATGAATATATCCCCGCCATAATACTCGTCCCCGCCATATCTCCATCCTCATTTAAATTATTAAAATATTCACAATTAATTAAGTAACCCTCTATATATATATATATATATATATATATATATATATATATATATATATATATATATATATTTTTTTTTTTATTTCTTCTAAATATTTGGTTTGTCATGAAACTCATTCGCATCTCCAATATATTTTTTATCTTATCATAATCTTTATGTAATTATGTTAAAATGATGTATGTCAATTAAAAAAAATTATGTCTAACATTTGAATATTTCTATTATTTTTTAATATTTTTATTTATTGTATATTTTCCTTTCACATGAGAATGTTTAATACTCTTAATTTAAGTGTTTAATAGCATAAACATTTCATTTACTTGGTAATATAAAAAAAATCTTTACTTATTATTATTAACTTTTATTTCATTTCAAGAATTCTTTTATTTCGCTAAAACAATTTTTGTTATTTTTCAACCATTGAGTATATATGTTGATATTTTTCGTCTTATCATACCGTTAATTATAAATTTGTTTTTCTTTGTGCAATTCCTTCCAATAGTCTCCAAATTGTTTATAAGACACACATTTGTTAATTTTTTAATACTTTTATTTTTGTTTATTTTCATCATGTAGAATACTATTTCAATAATTTTTATCTAATTATTTTTTATTTTCTAACTCATTACAATCATACTTTAATTTTTTCACTATAATTGTATAAATCATTTTTATTTACTACAATATAAAAATTTAATGTAATTGTCATTAATATTTTTTTATCACCATCCAACATATATTGGAGTTTAAAAGATACAAGATCTATGATAAAATTTTATTATGTTTATTATTTGTTCTTTGCGTCATTTTTTTATCAACCATTAAGTATATATGTTGATATTTGAAAAGTTTTCTTAGATCTTTAAGATATTTTTCAACTTATCATACCCTTAATTATATATTTGTTTTCTTTTGTGTGATTCCTTCCAATAGTCTCCAAATTGTTTATAAAACACACATTTGTTAATTTTTTAATATTTTTTTTGTTTATTTTCATTATGTAAAATACTATTTCGATAAATTTTATCTAATTATTTTTTATTTTCTAACTCATTACAATCATACTTTAAGTTTTTCACTATAATTGTATAAATAATTATTATTTACTACAATATAAAATTTTAATGTAATTGTCATGAATATTTTTTATCACCATCCAACATATATTGGAGTTTAAAAGATACAAGATCTATGATAAAATTTTATTATGTTTATTATTTGTTCTTTGCGTCATTTTTTTATCAACCATTAAGTATATATGTTGATATTTGAAAAGTTTTCTTAGATCTTTAAGATATTTTTCAACTTATCATACCCTTAATTATATATTTGTTTTCTTTTGTGTGATTCCTTCCAATAGTCTCCAAATTGTTTATAAAACACACATTTGTTAATTTTTTAATATTTTTTTTGTTTATTTTCATCATGTAGAATACTATTTCGATAAATTTTATCTAATTATTTTTTATTTTCTAACTCATTATAATCATACTTTAAGTTTTTCACTATAATTGTATAAATAATTATTATTTACTACAATATAAAATTTTAATGTAATTGTCATGAATATTTTTTATCACCATCCAACATATATTGGAGTTTAAAAGATACAAGATCTATGATAAAATTTTATTATGTTTATTATTTGTTATTTGCGTCATTTTTTTTATCAACCATCGAGTATATATGTTGATATTTGAAAAGTTTTCTTAGATCTCTAAGATATTTTTCATCTTATCATATCCTTAATTATATATTTGTTTTCTTTTGTGTGATTTCTTCCAATAGTCTCCAAATTATTTATAAAACACACATTTGTTAATTTTTTAATATTTTTTTGTTTATTTTCATCATGTAGAATACAATTTCGATAAATTTTATCTAATTATTTTTTATTTTCTAACTCATTACAATCATACTTTAAGTTTTTCACTACAATTGTATAAATAATAATTATTTACTACAATATAAAAATTTAATGTAATTGTCATGAATATTTTTTATCACCATCCAACATATATTGGAGTTTAAAAGATACAAGATCTATGATAAAATTTTATTATGTTTATTATTTGTTCTTTGCGTCATTTTTATATCAACCATCGAGTATATATGTTGATATTTGAAAAGTTTTCTTAGATCTCTAAGATATTTTTCATCTTATCATACCCTTAATTATATATTTGTTTCCTTTTGTGTGATTCTTTCCAATAGTCTCCAAATTATTTATAAGACACACATTTGATAATTTTTTAATTTTTTAATTTTTTTTTTATTTTCATCATGTAGAATACTATTTCGATAAATTTTATCTAATTATTTTTTATTTTTTATTTTTTAACTCATTACAATATTACTTTAATTTTTCACTGTAATTGTATAAATAATTTTTATTTACTATAATATAAAAATTTAATGTAATTGCCATGAATATTTTTTTACCACCATCCAACATATATTGTGGTTCAAAAGATACAAGATCTATGTTAAAATTTTATTATTATGTTTATTATTTGTTCTTTGCGTCATTTTGATCAAGTGATGTATTATAACTTTTATTAGTGTATAAAATATAGATTCATTATAATTTAAAAAATTGAAGTAAACAAACATTTAAAATATATTTTAATTTAAATATTTTTTTCCATTTATATTTAAAAAAAATATTTTTTCCTTTTATAGTTTTTAAAAAATATATTTTTAAAGTTTATCAACTAGGTTTCATTAATGTTTGCAAATTTAATAAATGTTTTGGTTCTCATTAAATTTTATTTGGTATTATAATCTAAAATGTAAAAAATTATAATTTATTTCAAAGTATTTGATATCAAAGAAACAACCATACTTCTAATATTGAATATTTGATAATATTATGTTTCCTTTACCGTAATTTTTATTATTTTATAAAAATTAGTTAAAATTAATATTAAAGTAGTAAGAAAACGGTTACGGGTATGTGTACGAGATTATACCCGTTACCCGGTGGGGATGGGGATGAGACAAAAATTTGATACCCGTTGGGTTTGGGTATAGGGATGTGAATTAATTTTTTTTACGGGGATACCATACAGAAAAAAAAAAGTGCATAAAATCATCTCATAAACTCCTTAATCATTGGATATACCATAGGGAGTTAGAAAGATTGAGAAAATATAGATAATTTGATGATGGGAAAAGGAAGAAAATGATTAAAAGAAACAAGCACTAGACCCCGCATTGGTACAGTGCAGATTAGATAGTTGTTCAGATTTTTATTCAGTTATTTCCATTTTTTTCTTGTATTCAAAATGAATTTTTTTTCTAAAAAAAATGCCCATGGGCTAGCCCTATCCCACAAGGCTTTTGTGGGCTTTTTGGCCCTGTGAGCTTTTTCAATGAGGGCCTTTTTGGACCTGGGGGCTTTTCTAGTCCTAACCCATGTGGGACAGGGCTAAACCATGAGAAGTGAGTCAATTTGACAGGTCTATCAATAAGGCACTTTGTATTTGGAGGTTTTGAGAGCAGTTACTTTCATAAAACTTTTATGATAGTTCTACAAATTAATTATCACTCACTCTTACGAATCCACTTGTTGGTTTTACCTCCTTTAACGTCTCACCTTCATCGGCATTTTATTTTCATAAGCGTTTTGCTCATCGTGCTTCAACTCCAACGAATTTCACCTCCAACAAAAGTCCATCTCACGTTGCATTCGATTCTAATAGGTTTGTCTTTATATATATATATATATATATATATATATATATATATATATTTTCAAATTTTGATAAAATTACTTATATATGGTTTTTGATGTGTTTTGCATTTTTGGCTCAGTTTTTCTACGCTCTCGCTTAAGCGCTTCATTTAGGATCTTATGCACACCACGTGCTTGCCTTTATGCTTCTTTGAAACTCTTTTTATGATTTGAAATCAGGATCTTCCACCTACCTCTCCTCTTTGTATATATACTCTTGATGTATTCTTCTTTAATCATCATATTAAATAATACAGTTTCAGTTTCCTTTCACAACTCATTTCTTAGCTTTTACCGAGTTTTCTTTCTCTCGACACCACTATGGCCTCTTTTTCATATAACGTGTGATTATGCTTAATAAATTTTGAAAGTACTATCAATTAAATTTAGCAATTGTTTTGAATTTGTTAATAAAACATTTTGCGTGAGAGAACCTAAGCTATCAAAGGTGTGTACTTTATCATGGTTTCAACTTGCAATTTCCCATCAATTAATTATACAAAAAGGGTCATGAGTGAGTGGATAATATAATCATTATCGTCCACCAAACTTTTATGTACGATTCAAACTTTGTGTATATCTTTGAAATTGAGCATGACCCTAATCTATGCTTTATTTAGTCATCTATTTATTGATTGTTTTCACAGTAATAACATTTGACAACTCAATGTGGCATGGTTTATTTTATTTTGAATTACTTGCTTCGTTAGATCAAATCACACAGCTAAGTAGAAGCTCAAAATATTTTACAATCCTTAATAAAATGAACAACACAAGTACAAATACTTACCTACCTTCTATAACCAAGAGATATGTTATAATCAACAAATATAGTGAAAAGAAGTTGTTGTAAAATCAATGAGGTCGCACCCAAAGTGCTAAGACTTAATTAGTAGCTAGTGTAATTTTATCCTCTTGATAAAACCTGCATGTTTGCCTGAGATATTTTTGCCTATTGTTATTAGTTCCGGGGCACATGGCTAATATTAGTTTGAATGGTAATATATAAATTTTAAATATTTTTTAGTTTTATTTAAGTGACAGGAAAATATGTCTAAGTACAAAGAAGAAAGACTAAAAAGAATTACCGACAATAAAGCAAGATGAGAGACTTTGGGATTACCATGTTTAGCTTATCCTTTGAAATCTTTAACCCAAAATATAAACAACGAGAAGGGAAAAGAAAGAGGTGAAGAGAATGATCAAGAGTATCTTATTTTAACATATATTGAATGGATTTAATTTTTTTTAGTTTTATTTTAATAGATAAAATCTTCCTAATTGGAAACTAAGTAAATATATTAAAATTAAGTAGTAGCATTATGCATAACTCTTTTATGATGTGACTGCATTTAATTTTCTTTATTATTTGGCTCTCTATTTATTTTCTTTACTAATATTCATAACAATTTTATGTTAATGTTATGACACTTATAATGTTAATTATTTTGTAAACATTTTCTAGGATAATTTGAAGAATGTGGGTGAAGTGTATGGTAAAGAAATTGAAAAGGCACCTATCCCAATGGAAAAACATTTTGAATTTGTGCTAGGAACAAAACCAAGTCATTCCCAAGGTATAGGTAATATATCAACAACAAAAAGGAATGTGGAGAAACAATTATTTCAAAGTCAAGTTTATAATGCACAGAAGAGAGCACATGATTTAGAGCTAGAAGTTCTCAAGTTAAGTAGCATTATACAAAAGCAAGAAGAGACTAATATGCAATTTCAAGGGGAATTACAATCTTAACGTGAGTTACTTTAACTTCAACAACTTATTATGAACAGCCAACGAGACAAAATGAAACAAGAAATTGAAGTGGAGATAAAGCCATAAATGACTACTTTGTTGGGAGGCTTATCATTGAGTGGAGTGTTTAACCCTTTGAGTATTCCATTCAATAAAGTAAGTTGTTTTAATTTAAAATTTATCATAAATATGTATATAATTACATCTTTACATTTCTAGATATTAATTATTTCATTTTTGTAGAATCAAAATCTTTGAAGATATCACTATTTATTGTTAGTTTTTAAATTCTTATTTCATTTAAATATTTTGAAGTAGATGTAGGTACAATGGATATCATGTTTGGAGTCATTTAATATATTTTTTTGTACCATTTATAATGTAATGTATATTTTATATTTCATATTTGACGTTTCTTTATTTTAATTGATATTTATTTTAATATTTTAAAATAATTTGTTTATTTATTATGGCATGGAAGGGATGTAATAATTACACAAACATGATTTATAATGATAATGATAAAATATTTATTATAAAAAAATTAATAATTATCGTAGAATATTTGAAATTGTAATGAGATTTTAAAATATTGTCACAAATATAATAATGAATTGAATACAATAGTGATAGTTAAATACTACTACTATTAAATACTGATGACTATTAATTTTTCAGTGTTACCTTGTGTGTGTTGGATTCTTGTCATTATCAATGGAATTACTAGTGACAATTATTATTGTTACAATAAAGCTTAATTTCAATATTATTATATTTTTGTCACAATTACTAGTAAAAATCATTTTTGTCACAACATAGATTAGTATTAGTGACAATTAAAAACATTGTCACAAGTGCAATAATGTCAAAACTTATAGTGACAACTTAATTATTGTCACAAGATATTATTAGTGAGAAATTTATATATTTTTGTGACAAATATTTATATCACTAAAAGTAATTTTTCTTGTAGTGATTTTTATATAATATTATCTTTTACGAGAATGAAATTTATTAGTGCAAAAGAATATAGGAAGGAATGATCTTTGTTTTCTAAAACTTTTTGCTCCTATTTATATTTTTTTCAAAAGATATTTTGAATAATAAATATTTTGTTAAGAAGAACAAAAAAGAAAGATTCTAAATGGTTCAAGCATTAAGATTGTCTATTTTTTTTTTCAAACTTTCAAATTTTAGAAATGGGCATCGAGAAATAAGAAGAAATTATTCAAAATACTGAGAGTCGTTATGGAATTGAGAGCTAGTAGAAAAATATCTCATACAATGGATTGAAATTTAGGAGAACTGTAGTGAAGTTGAGAGCTAGTAAAGAGGTGTTTCTCGCAATCGATCGAAGGTCAAGTCTTATGAAAAGAGTGATAGACAAAAGGTCACAACACATAATATTTTACAAGGATGGTGTCAATGAAGGATGCCATAAGATAGACTTGTAACTCGATAGAAGTCAATTATTTACCTCCCGTTAGGTGACCGAAGTAGGTTATTTACCCCTATTAGAACATCGATCAAAGAAAATAATGCAACTAACGTCGATCGAGGAATGATAATTGAAGCAAATGGTCGAAGCACATCAAAAAGAAGAACAAAGAAACAACCGCTATGGAGACATAATGGATATTAACCGCTCAAGATGCATGGACTCCAAAACCGCTAAGGGTAGTTTTTTAGGAAAATTATAAAAAGATTTGTCATGTAAATTGTTCAAATTTCAAATTCAAAATCTTGTAATTATCGAGGGAATGCTAGAAAATATAAATAGGTTAATTTTGTATTTTTCAAGAGTGACAAATTTTAGAAAAATACATACATTATAAGAAATGTGACGAATATGAAAAATGGCTAATATAGTGTTAGTTGTTACAATTTGAGTCACCGCTCTTATTGATTTATGTTACAAAATTCTTTACTTTCCTTAGTAATTTATTTCTTGCAAGTTACTCTTGTTTTCTTTACATTTCATTGCAATTTGGGTAAGCCTTGTATCACCACATGTATCATTTTGGATTTTACCATCTTGAAATTACACTTCATCCATTATCATTGTCTTCCCATTTGCATTATTACTAAGAAACAAAAGGGCAGACTGTGTTATAGGGACATGCATGGAATTCTAATTGAAATTCAAGTAAAAAAGACAATGACTTCGTTAAGTGTTTGGGTGAGATTAGTTCACGAAATAAGTGATTTTTACATTGAATTGATCTTCTTTGCTGAAGCTTAAAAGCAACACACACTATTGTCCTAAAGAGACTTGAAAATTTGATTAATCTTGAGGCTTGAAGACTTGTGTATTCATCCTTACTCAGCCTAGAATTAGTTTGTGTTTTGTAGTTATTTAGTCTCTTAAAAAGGTATTTAACAGGTTGAATAACTTGCATATATGTGATCAACATATCAAATTGGCTAAAATAATAATTAATCAGATGATTTCACTTAAGTAAGTGAAATCAATCAATTAACAACCAATTTTAATTGATTTAATATGTTAGTCAACATAGCCTATGTGTTCTCCTTTTCTCTTTGAGATGGGTGACTTTTCGAAAAAGAGAGAAACACTTCGGAAAAAAAATCATTGAACACACCTTAAAGAGAATCAAAGATGCTGCAATATGAGTAGTTGTACTTTGTTTCTTGGAGTTGTAATTGTCTCAATCTTGATCTTGGAAGAAGATCTTTGATTAGCTAGGGACAACTAATCATCCAAGTTTTGTCTTTCCTATTTTTCGTTGTATTGGTTAGAGGTTATGGTGTGATTCTGAGTCTGGAAGAAGGTGTTCTTGTTGTCTTGTGTGTTCTTCTTGTGTGAGTCTATGAGGTTGTGTTTGGTTGTATTCTTTTGAGAAAATTGATATTAAAGATCTCGTAACTTCTTGTGATAGTAGAAATTCAAGCTAAAGTTGCTTTGACTAATAGGATGTAGCTCCTTATGAGTGAACCAATATAAAAATTTATTGATGCATTGACTTTAATGTTTATGCAAATTTATATTTCTAATTATTTCATCACTAAACTTAATAGCTTATATCTTTGTAAGTAAATTTGTTGCAATCAAGTAACCAATTAACAAATCAAGCCATGGTGATCAAGCCACAACAAGCATTAAGTATAGAAATTAAATACTAAGATATAAATGGAAAAGCATATATATATTAACATTAGAAAATACATAAGAAATTTGTTTATTACATCTAATCTCAACAAATAGGTTTAGCTCTCCATGGTGGAGAACTTAAGGTTTACAAATTGAAGAGATAGGGAGGAAATTAGAACTAAAGAGAATAAAAAGGCCCTTTCCCAAGGCACCTAACAGTTGCTCCAAGCTCAATTTGCGCATTCCATTTGCATCAACACCTCCAATATGCAAATTCTTTCCCTCTTCAACACCAGAAGGGGAAAAACACCATGAATGAAGGTTGAGACCCAAGGAGGAGAAGGGAGAGCTTCCCAACAACCCCAAACAGCCTCTAAGGGTCTCTCTTAGTCACTCTAGGTGAAGATAAAATATGTAAGTGAGAGAATCACCTTAAAACCCTTACGGAAGACATGTATAACAACCCAATTTTGACGTGTCAATGACGCCACCGTCTAGCCCATATCAGTATCGCCAAGCATAACCAAATAAAACAGAACAATAGTATCTACAAAACCACCGCCTAGCGCCGCTTATGTACCGCCCGACGGTGGCGGCTTCTCTTGCATGTGGCGCCCAACGTCAACCGGCGCTAGGCTCCCCCTACAACACTGGTTGCTTGTTGACTTTGTAGTTGAACGATGTAAGATCCGGGAAAATTAAGTAATTAAATAAATAATTATTTAATAAATGCGGGTAGTAGAAGCCTTTATGGCATTTAATGTTAGTTGTTGTGATGTGGAAAAGTACTAGCTCAAGTGGTTGAGAGTACTTGATTGTGTGAGATGACTTGGGTTCGACTCTTATGTATGTTGGTTGTGTGTTATTGATTTATTATTATTAATTTTGAGCAAGGAATTTCAGGTTAGGGGAGCTCTCTTTGGTATCTATATGCATGATCTGTAATATTTATGTGTATTCTGTGTTATGTGATGAATAGTTGTATCCTTACCATATCATTTTCCGTGCTCTATGTGTTGTATGGAGTTTTGATTGTGTTTGTATTATTTGAGCAAACCCCTAAACTTTTGTATGTGAATATGCTAAGGGTTTCTGCAAGGCATGAATTGGTATGGCTTAATCTCATGTTTTAGGGGTCTAATTTGGGCACATAATCTATTTTGTGAATGGTTTGTCAAAAAGGATTATTGGTAATATTGAGATGAAGGTTTTGGGACTTGGAAATTGTGGTCTGTGTGTGTAGATAGAGGAGAATTTATGCTATTCTCGCTCAGGCAAGCAAGGTCGCTCAGGCGAAAATAGCAGAAACACAAAACCTGGTGTTCTGTGAGTATCTCGCTCAGGCGAGAGCTTCTCGCCTAAGCGAGAAATCAGGAAGTAGTGAGGTTTGCTCAAGAATCTCACTCATGCGAGTAGCCCTGTCTTGGGCGACTGAACATCTCGCTCGGGCGAGTGATTCTCGCCTAAGCGAGAAATCGTGTTAGGAGGTCTGTTGCCGTTGGACTCGCCACCTAGGCGGGGAAACTGTTGTTGAGCGAGGGATGATCTCGCCTAAGCGAGTAGAGCTCGCTCAAGCGAGACCTCGCGTTAAGTTTCTGAAGCACACTCACCCAGGCGAGGAAGATTAGCTTAAGCGAGACAGGCCTGGTCGCTTAAGTTAAGGCTTCTAGCCCAAGCAAGTTTAGTGCAGTTTGTGGGTATTGCTTGTATGTATCGGTGTGAACATGGATCAGGGGATGTTGTGCCATGAGCGGGTAGGTTCATGGATGGTGGTTGACATGTGATTAGGGATGGCAACAGGGCGGGGTGGGGACAGGTTTCGCTATCCCATACCCATCCCTGTAGAAAAAATTAATCCCCATCCCCATACCTAAACCCAACGGGTATCAAACTTTTGTCCATCCCCATCCCCACCGGGTAACGGGTATAATCTCGTACCCATACCCGTACCCGTGTTCTAACTACTTCAATATTAATTTTTATAAAAGAAAAAAATTACGGTAAAAAAAACATAATATTATCAAATATTCAATATTAGGAGGATGATTGTTTCTTCCATATCAAATATTTTGAAATAAATTATAATTGTCTACATTTTAGATTAGAATACCAAATAAAATTTCATGAGAACCAAAACATTTATTAAATTTGCAAACTACAACATTGATAAAACTTAGTTGATAAAATTAAAAAATATTTCAAAAAAATATAAAAGGAAAAAAATATTTAAATTAAAATATATTTTAAATGTTTGTTTACTTCAATTTTTTAAATTCTAATGAATCTCTTTTTTTATACACTAATAAAAGTTATAATACATCACTTGATCAAAATGACACAAAGAACAAATAATAAACATAGTAATTAAATTTTGACATAGATTTTGTATCTTTTGAACTTCAATATATGTTGGATAGTGATAAATAAATATTCATAGCAATTACATTAAATTTTTATATTGTAGTAAATAAAAGTTATTTATACAATTAAAGTGAAAAAATTATAGTATGATTAATAATGAGTTATAAAATAACAAATAATTAGATAGAATATATCAAAATATTATTCTACATTATGAAAATAAACAATAAATAAAAATATTAAAAAACTAATAAATGTGTATTTTAGAAATAATTTGAGAGACTATTGAAAGAAATTGTACAAAGGAAATCAAATGTATAATTAAGGTATGATAAGATGAAAAATACCTTAGAGAACTAATTATTAAATTATGTTTGAAGTGGTTAAAATTAAATAGAAATACCATTAGTGACCAAAAGATTTGTCATTAAATTACAAATAAATTAGTAATTAAATTGGTCACTAAATCAAGTACTGATTAAATCATTGAATCGGTCACTAATTTAATCACTGATTCAGACAATAAATCAACTACTACCACCAATAACGAAAAATAGTGACTGATATGAGTTAATGACTAAATCAGTCATTATTTCATGTTTTTCTTGTAGTGAATTATCATATATTATTCCTAAATATCATTATATATATAAAATTTTAACCACTTCAAACATAATTTAAAGTGAAAAAATTACAGTATGATTAGTAATGAGTTATAAAGTAAAAAATAATTAAATAGAATATATCAAAATATTTTTCTACATGATGAAAATAAACAACAAATAAAAATATTAAAAAACTAACAAATGTGTGTTTTAGAAATAATTTGAGAGACTATCGAAAGAAATCGCACAAAGGAAATCAAATGTGTAATTAAGGTATGATAAGATGAAAAATCTCTTAGAGAACTAAGAAAACTTTTCAAATATCAACATATATACTCAATGGTTGAAAAATAACGAAAATTATTTTATTAAAATAAAAGAGTTCTTCAAATTAATCAAAAATTAATAATAATAATAATAATAATAATAATAATAAGTAAATAATTTTTGTTATATTACGTTAAATTGAGAGTATAAACATTCTCATGTGAAAGGAAAATATATAATAAATAAAAATATTAAAAGCTAATATAAATATTCAAATGTGAGGCATACAATTTTTTTAATTAACATACATCATTTTAACATAATTACATAAAGGTTATGATAAGATAAAAAATATATTTGAGGTGCGAATGAGTTTCATGACAAACAAAATAATTAAAAGAAATAAAAAAATAGAATATATATATATATATATATATATATATATATATATATATATATATATATATAAGGTTACTTAATTAATTGTGAATATTTTAATAATTTAAACGAGAATGGAAATATGGCAGGGACGGGTATTATGGCGGGGATATGTACATCCCATACCCATCACCATACCCAACTGAAAAAGTCGGGGATTCCCCATATCCATACCCATACCCAGTTAATACGGGGATTCCCCGTCAAAACGGGGACGGATTCGGGTAATACCCACGGGGACGAGTTTATTTGTCATCTCTACATGTGATGGTGTGAGTGGGGAGGTTCATACTCAATTACTCTCCTGTGAGGATACGAGCGAGGTAGGTTCGTATGTTCCGTGCTCACAGTTGAGAGATGCTGTGTGTGGGGAGGTACGTAGCTGATGGATCACATGTGTTGGACTACACACGGATAGGTCCATAGAGTAGGACTACGAGCGGGGAGCTTCGTAGAGGCAAGACCACGAGCGGGCAGGTTCATGTGAGCATAAAGAATCCTGAGTCCATGGCTAACTTTGTGATTATAATGGAGGTTTAAAAACCTTGGACTTATTAAAAATGTGACTAGGATCTAACTATAAGAATATCATTGGGTGTATTTGCAATATTAAATTGATATGTATTCTTATAATCTGTTGAGCTCACCCTTTCTATTTGTGTTTGGCGATGATCGTGTAACTCGTTACACGGGAGCAAATGGTGATACAGGTGGTGTTGAGGGTGTTCAGATTGCGAAGTGAGGGCTAGCCGAGATTAGAGCTAGGGATTTTTGTTTTTACCATAACTTTTATGGTTTTATTGGAACTTGTATTAAATTTTGTTTTTCCCGCGTTTGGGATAAATAATATTGCGACGTTTAAACTTATTTTCTTTCAGATATATATTAATTAAGTAATATTCTTTAGGGATGTTACAAACGAGATTCCAGTGACGCCTAGTGTGGGTATTTTCTCCTAAGTAATCTTTTCTTATCCAAAACATGTTTCCTTGAGTGTTAACTTATTTTCCTCCACCACAAATGTTTCCTATTCACTTATTTAATACACTTAAAATAGATATTAGAGGTAAAACATGCATAAAACAATTAAATTACAAAACAATGTAAAAACAAGTAAAACTTGAGGATTAAACAAGATAAAAGTTATGGAAGAGTTGATTTTATTCACAAAACTTAACACAAATAAAAGGTAGAAAATAATGTTATCACGAACTCATACATAACTAGTGTATAGATTTACCCTGTCATATTTGCATGATAAAGCATGGGCTTCTACTTCATTTGAAGTATAGTTATAGCCTTTAATAGATAAGGGTCAAATGATGACAGATGCATGATTCTTGAGTTTATTCAATACAGTTATATTCTGGAATTTGAGTCTTGTGTTTTATCTGGTGATTGATGTTAGATAAACATTGAGAGTTATGTGTAGATGCATGTATGACAAATAAATCAAAATAGTTGGTTGTTAATGAATTTGGTGAGAAAAATAAGGATTTTATTACTTAAGTTTCTAAATTTAGTATATTTGTAAATTATTCTTGCTTACCATATGTTCTTTGTATTCACTAGCACAAGAAAGAGTTTCAGCCGCGGTTATTTTTGCCATTTCGCTTTGGTTTAAGAATTGAGGCATATCCAGCCGAGATAAAAAGGGGTGACCTTTCTGCCTCGATTGTGAATCGAGGCATAAAAGTGATCTTTACTGCCTCAGTTTTGGAGGTAACTAAGGCATCATAGTCATTGAAAAATTTAAATCAAAATCGGAAACCCTAAAGCTTCCACCACCTACAATCTCACAACCATTGTGTCGTCACCATCTCCAACTCATAGCACCAGATATGTTTGGACCACCACGTTGATAATGCACCTGCAATCACCATGCTTGAATGTGAAACCCTCAATGTTGCATCTGTTCCAAGTAAAAACTTATGGCATAGGCATATTCAACCAAAAATGAAGAAAAAGGCAAGAAAATACCATAAAATTGAGGGGTTAAATGGTGGACGACAAGGGCAGCAAAATGGTGGTCAGTTGGTGGAGAAATTGTAATGAAACGGTGGAAAACGGTGTTGCTCGATGTCGCACGACGGAGAGGGGAATGTTGCTGTTGTATTCACGATAGGAGGAAGAAAGGGGAACAATGTAATCTATTTCGATTCGGGGATTTTTAACTAAGCTTTCTGCCTCAGTTCTGAGAAGCATCGAGGCATAAAGTCAAAAAAGGCCATTCTGCCTCGGTTCCCAGTCCACCTAAGGCCATATATCTTGAATAAAATAATTAAAAATGATAGTTTTCTACCTTGAGTATTTTCCAACCAAGGCAAAAAAGCTTTTATGCCTCGGTTTGGAGGGAATTGAGGCCCAATCTTCTGAGTTCAGATAAAAAGAAGTAAAAAAAGTGCGAATTTGAAATATTTGAAAGACATTAGGCATGGGTTATATTAGAACCAAGGCAAAAAAACCATTTATGCCTCGGCTATTTAGACAACCGAGACATAAAAGTTTGCTGAAATTTCCAAAAATGTCTCGGTTATTTAGACAACCGAGACATAAAAGTTTGCTGAAATTTCCAAAAATGTCATCGCGTCTGAATATGTTTTTGTTCTTCTTTACCCGAGACATAAAGGGCGTTGTAAAAGCCCAAATCTACATTAATGATTTATGGTTATCCACCGGTGATGATTGTATATCTTTCACGTAAGTAGAGGATAGTACAAATTTAAAAGAGGAACTATGTATATAAATATATTGTATAGTGTGTATCCTCTTAAAAGAATTTTGCAAAATTTTTATTTTGAAATACTTTACACACTAAACTTGTATTAAGGACTCTACAGACTAATATTTTTATCATGTTTGAAACTTGTGCTTATATACTAAAGTTGATAATATGGTAAGTAGACTTTTTCTACTATATCATATCTTCACAGAAATTCTATTATATAAACTACTTTCTATGTGATAGTTTATTGTAGTTTTTTTTATGGTTTAACGACAACACATGGCACTACAAAAATTAATATTAAATAGCATTTCTTTATATTTAACTATCAAACTACGTTTCGACCAAGTAAAATGATGTTTCATTTGCTTCGAACTTAGAAGATATATTGTACTACAAACGTGTATTATCTAATCCAATACTTAAAAGATCTATAAAGTGAGGTTAATTCTTTAGGTAATACTTTTGATAAATTAAACATGTTTATTAATGTTATTGTTAAAAACATGAGTTTTAACCATTTTTTTTTATAAAAAGTCAATTTTATAAGATTGCTAAAGAAATAATTAGTGAACATATAAGATTATACTTTTTTTAATTATTAAGCCTATTAACCTATGTTCAAAGTCATTTTTTTTAAATTATTAAAAAATATATTTATACTTTGTTTAAGGATTTTATTACAAATATATATATATATATATATATATATATATATATATATATATATATATATATATATATATATATATATATCATAGTCATGCTGATGGTGTAACTTGGATCAAAAATTCAGGAAAACCAAATTATATTTTTTTATAAATAAATTACTTTTTCTAATTAAAAAAATGTTCATTTCCTCTACTCAAAATAAGCACACATGATAATAGAATCCCCAAAAATATAACAATAATATATATGAAATGTAACATAAAATTTATCATCAACAATAATATACTAAAACAAGTAAATGTTACCATTAGTCAAAGTGTTGCTCTAAACTTTTTCAATGACTTAAAATCTTCAATAATTGAATCAGTTTTAAAACTTGTTGCAATATCCCTTTCAATATAGACCATCATACTACTTGCTAAAAATTCAGGCTTCATTTTATTTCTCAATCCGTTCTTGATTATTTTCATTGTAGAAAAAGATCTTTCAATTATAGTTGTAGAAACTGGAAGAGTCATGATAAGGCGGAGTAATATATCAATCAAGTAGTAAACATCAAACTTTCTTGTTATCGCCAAACATGTACAAAACTCTTGCATTGTTGATAAATTCTTCAAATATGAATCTTGACGAGCATCAAAATGGAATTTTGAAGTTGAAAATTAAAATTAATCTTCTCTTGCTCATTTTCATGGGATAATATTTGTCTACAAGAGTGCAAATTTTATCAATATTAAAAGCTTTATAAGCATCCTTATGATCCAAAGTAGAGCTTAGTATTAATAACTCTATTGCTAGGTCACTAAATATACAATTTAACTCTTGTAATTGCTTATCAATTGTAACAATGAATATTTCAACATTGTAATATGATTTTTTTGGTGACGAAGAGCGTCCTTACCTTGCTACATAAGAAGCCCTAAATTTAGGCACCTCAATGTCATGTTTTCACAAAAACGAGGTCACATTTTTTAATAACTTATCCCAACCATTATCTCTCAAGTTTTGTAAAACAAACTAAATGCATAGCATTTAACTATATCCTAAGATTGTTGTTGTAATGCTTAACAAAGAACATATGTTATCCCCATAATATCTCTCATCAAATACAAGATCAATATAAACTCAAATGAGGTCAAGTTTTTATAAGCATTATTAGAATCACCACATTGAGAAAAGTAGATCCATCAACAATATTTTTTTCTAGGAACAAGTTGCATCATACATATTTATGAAGCTATAAATAGAAAAGAAATGAGAGCTCCAACGGGTATCCCTAGCTCATTTTAAAGTACCAATTTGATTTGCCCTTTTACCATTTTCAAGCTCATCAATTTCTAACAAATATGTAATTTCATCTAACATGATAACTTGTAACTCATCATGACATTTACTAGAAGAGCAAACAATATTGACAATAAAAGTCAATTTTGAAAAGAAATGATGAATTGGAATAACTTCTTTTGATGTCGCAACCAAGGCAAGTTGTAACCGATGAGTGAAACAATGAACATAATATGCATAAGGACAATCACTCAAGAATAATGCTTTTAATCCATTCCATTATCCTTTCATATTGCTAGCACCATCATACCTTTGATCACAGATATTAGAAACATTAAGATTATGTTGAGATAGTACAACATACAATTCATTCTTCAAAGTTAATATCACAATGCCTATAACATGTACACAATATAAAAAAATCGCTCTTGTATATTACCATTTTTATCAATGAATATCAAAACAAGAGCCATTTGCTCTTTTTTTTTATCACGAGCTTCATCGACAATTATACAAAACTTGGAATTCCCAACTTGCTCATGAATATGATTTTTCACTTTACTAGAAAGAATATTCAATAACTCTTTTTGAATTTTATGTGAAGTATATTTGGAATTGTATAGAGCATTTTCCAACACAACTTTTGCAACTTCATCATTGTATGGTGCTATGAATTTTATCATCTCAAGAAAATTACCTTTGTTCCTCAATTCAGTAGTTTCATCATGACCTATAAAAGCACAAGCTTAAAGTGATAAAAAAAACTAACTATGTCAATTGAAGTCTTAAGATGCAACCGATTCTTCATAATTTGATATGAGCATTGCACTTCAACATATTCCTAATATGGAAATTTTGATTTAACAAGTCTTGACAAGCAGTCACTACAATATTGTGTGGTGAGAAAGAATCCTTTGTTGTGTGTTTAAGGAAAGCATAACTTTTTTCATTCTTCACTTTGCTCCAACTTTTAAAACCTATAAAACAAAACACTCAAAAAAGCTAAAATGTTGATGATAATCAACTCATTACCAATTAGAATTCAATGAAAATCAACTCAATTACATGTACCAATGAAAACGTTCGAACCAGGGCCCCTACTAAGTTTTTTACTAAAAAGATAACAAGGTAAGCAATATACAAAATCTTTTAAGGCGAATACTCTAAGCATGAAAGAAATAAGCTAAACTAAGTGTATTAAAATCTTCTTGGACGATAATCTTTAACAGACAACAAATAATTTTCTAGATGCATTTGATATGGACCCAATTTAGATAAGCCCTTCATACTTCATCAATTTGATTTGGTGGGTATTTCCAAATATGAGGGCGCCTTCCCAGATCACGTTCTATAGAATTTTAAAGTTCATTATAAGTAACTCTAAGAACTTTAGAGAGATGTTTTTCATTTTCTTCAACTCTTGTATTCTCATAAAATTTCTCAAGTTTAGTTGAAGTAGATGCCTTTTTTCATCTTCATCACAAGCCTTCCTCTTGAAAAAATAATCAATTATTTTACTCTTTAACATAATTTTTCTAAGGGTTAAATAATGGTTTGGTCCTAGTTTTCATTCAGTTTTTTCAATGTGGTTTTAATTTTTGTTTTCTTTTTCAATTTGGTCATAATATTCGTCAATTTTAGTTAATTTGGTCCTTTTCGCCAACACTGTTAAAATAGTTAACGAATATGAACAATAATTGCCACGTTTCATTTTGTGATTTTTTTTTAATTCTTTTTAATTTTTTTAACTTTTTTTATTTAAAAAAACAATGTACACATGCCAAGCTCATATCATGCCATGTGTCATTTTGTGATTTTTAATTTTTTTTAATTTTTTTTAATTCAAAAAAAAATCACGTGTCAAGCCAATATCATGCCACATGTCACAATCAGTTTTTTATATTCAATTTCGTCCCAATATTCGTTATTTGTTTTCAATTTGGTCCTAATTTTATTTTTAAATTTAGCATTTCTATTCCTCTCTAAATTTAGACAAAATTTAATTTGTATACAAATGTTATATGAATATTCTTATTAAAATGCATATTTTTATTAAATATTTTTAATTTTGAATTAGAGTTAGTTTAAAATTAAAACAAAAAAAAGCAATAACACCTAGAGATGGCAAAATGGACCAAGCCCGACGGGCAAGCCCGTTAACCCGTCCAAAATGTAATGGGTTGGGCTAGAGTTTTTAACCCGTCAGCTCGACACAACTAGGCCCGCCCAGCCCATGAACCCGTCGAGCTAACCTGTAGGTAAAGGAGGGCCAACCCACAACCCGTTCTCAAATTAAAAATAAACATGTTATGTTGTTGTTGGCTTATTTCTCTCATCTCTTGCTCATCAGCTCTCATCTCCCTCCCGAACTCGTTCACCTCACGCCATCACCATCATGATTGAACACCAACCTCCAACCAATTTCTTCTTCCCCAAAGCGCTATCCTTTAGAGGTGAAACCATTCAACCAAATTCTTCTTCCCCAAATCGCCATTCATTATAGGCAATTTGTGAAACCCTCCAACCAATTTCTTCTTCCCTGAATCACCATCCATTAGAGGCAAAACCCACAGCTTCTAAATGTCGCACATGATTCATCCACCGTTGGTTATCCCCTTCACTACCAAACCCTTTATCGTGTATCATCACCATTGGAGCCTGTATCCCATTGTCGTGTTACGACGTCATAACCCTTGGCCACCGCTGCAATTTCTGGTTAGGGTTTCACTCTCCGCTTCCTCTAAGTCAAATCAGAGTTGCAACAAACTGGTTTCATTCCCACTCTAACCTCAATTGGTAATCCATTTATGTTTGTCCCGATTTTGCTAATGGTTGGATTGGATCAGTGGAATGTAAGAATTGATTGCTTTATATTTTATTTCATGTTTGATTGAGTGAAATGGAAGAATTGATTGTTCTATTGGATTAGATATGAAATTTTGAGGAACTTGTATTCTGATAGTTATTTTCGATTTTGGTATTTTGATGTGTTCTGTTAGATGAAGTTGTGTAATTATATAAAATCTTTTGATAATTGTTTTGAATATGATCACTGACTTACAGGTGCACTATATATAAAATTGGGCCTTAAAAGTGAAAAAAACCCTCAAATTTGGGCCATAAAATGGAATTCCAAAAAAAAAAATCAAAACTGACAAGCCAACCCGTCAGCCCGCAAACCCATCCTCTTGCGTGCCGGGTTGTAACTTGTAACCCGTTTCCAATTGGCAGACCAACCCAGCCCGACCCATTTTTCACGGGCCAATATCGGGTCGGGCTCAAACGGGCCAGGTTGGCCCTTTTTGCCAACCCTAATAACACCATTAATTTAAAATTTTAAGAGGTTAAAACTACTTAATTTTAAACAAACTCTAATTCTAAATTAAAAATATAATAAAAATATGTATTTTAATAAGAATATCCAAAACATTTATATACAAATTATATTTTGTCTTTGGATAGGAACAAAAATGCTAAATTTAAAAAAAAAATTAGGACCAAATTAAAAGCAAATAACGAATATTATGACCAAATTGAATATAAAAAACTGATTCTAACACGTGGCATGATATTGGCTTGGCACATGAATTTTTTTTAAATTAAAAAAAATAGAATTTAAAAAAAATAAAAACAAAATTTAAAAAATCACAAAATGACACATGGCATGATATAAGTTTGACACGTGTACTTTTTTTTAAATAAAAAAAATCACAAAATGATACGTAGCGGTTACTGTTTACATTCCTTTAACTATTTTAATGGTGTTAGCGGAAAGGACCAACTTGAATAAAATTGACTAATACTAGGATCAAATTGAAAAAGAAAACAAAAGTAGGACCACATTGAAAAAATCGAACGAAAACTAGGATCAAACCATTATTTAAGCCTTTTTCTAATATAAATTTATCACCTCTCACCTATTTAGAAAAAGATAAATTTATAAACACCCCAAATTAAATCTCAAAAGCAACAATCAATAATTCAAGAAAATTAACAACTTTTAAATGATTAGCTTCCCATACCTTAAAGTAAATTCCTGATATTGTTCTTCCTTTACACAAAAAAGAGTTCGATAAACAATTAGAGCATGATTTTACGATCTCTAATAGATAGAGATTTGCCTAAAGTGTATAAAAGCTACATACAAGAGGAAAATAGATTGCTTAAAAAAATTGGTAGAAAATGAACTTACTCAAAAGAAGAAATTGTTCAATCCTAAAATGTTCCATAGGTTCTCAATTTCACTGTGGTGCAATTTGATTTTTAAAGTGATGAGAGATAGAAAGGAGAGGTGAGAAAGAGATAGAGGTATGAAAGAGAGAGAACCCAAATAAAGAAGAAGAAAATTACAAAAAAAGGGGGAAAACTTGATTTTCAAACTTTAAGAATTTTTTTTAACGTAACTTAATATAAATGTAAATTTAAAGAACTTCCCTAGCAAGCGAATATAATTCTGCTTGGATTGCATCTTTCCATTTTGGCCAATCATTTCTTTGTCGACAATCTTCAATTGTCATTGGTTCTTGATCATCATTATCACTTATAACATCCTTTGCTACATTATATTCAAAAACCTCGTCAATATTGACTTTATTTCGATTCCATATTTTATGATTCATGACATAATTTATTGAGATCTCATCATTTTCAACAATTTCAGGTACCTGAGGTTCTTCGGGAACCGAATCATTAATTATGTCAAAAGAATCTTTTGGGACTTTTACCCCCTCGATTAGGCCATCTTGCCTTTTTTCCCTTTTTCTCACCCGAGGATTTTTATCTTTGGAACTGACCAGCCTACCACGCTTTAGGCGTGTTTGAGATTCATTTGCTATATTAGACTGTCTAATAGGAATATCAATTCTGATTGGAGCATTAACAACGAGTATATGCGACTTAGTTACCCTTTTTGTGTCAGTAAAAGCATATGGTAATTGATTGGCCAATTTTTGTAAATGAATTATCCGTTGAACTTCTAGTTCACTCTCTTTTGTATGAGGATCAAGATGAGATAATGATAACTCTCTTTTTAAATGAATTATCCATTTTTGGACTTGTAGTTCGCACACCTGAGGGTGTAAAACCTATTGGGTACATATGGGTTTTTTGTACAAAAACGAAATGAGAATGGTGAAATTATTAGATACAAAGCACGGTTAGTTGCTCAAGGTTTTTCACAAAGACCTGGTATTGATTTTGAGGAGACATATTCTCCAGTATTGGATGCAACAACATTTAGATATTTAATTAGCCTTGTTGCACAAGAAGGTCTGAATTTGCACCTCGTGGATGTTGTTACAGCCTATTTGTATGGCTCTTTGGAGAATGATATTTATATGAAACTCCCTGAAGGATTTAATGTGCCCAACAAAGCAAATTGTAAAGAGGATTATTCAATAAAATTGAATAAGTCCCTTTATGGATTGAAACAATCAGGATGTATGTGGTATAACTGTCTAAGTGAGTACTTATTAAAGGAAGGGTATAAAAATGACCATATTTGTCCTTGTACTTATATGAAAAGATCCGAGAATGAATTTGCTATAATTGTTGTTTATGTAGATGACATAAACATAGTTGGAACTCCTAATGAGCTCAAAAAGGAAATTGATTGTTTAAAGAAAGAATTTGAGATGAAGGATCTTGGAAGGACAAAGTTTTGTTTGGGATTAAAAATTGAGTATTTAAACAAAGGTGTTTTTGTACATCAAGAAGCTTATATAACGAAAGTGCTTAAAAAGTTCTATATGGACAAATCACATTCATTATGCACTCCAATGGTGGTGAGGTCATTAGATGTTGATTAAGACCCTTTTAGATCTCAAGAAAAAGATGAAGAACTACTTGGTCCTAAAGTACCATATCTTAGTGTTATAGGAGCACTAATGTATCTTGCTAATTATACTCGACCTGATATAGCATTTGCTGTAAATTTGTTAGCAAGATATAGTTCTTCACCTACATGAAGACATTGGAATGAAGTAAAACAAATACTCTGTTACCTTAAAGGCACTACGAATATGGGCTTATTTTACCCAAATGATTCAAAATTAGATCTAATGGGTTATGCAGATTGTAAGACCCGGAAAAATTAAATAGTTAATTAAATAATTATTTAATAAATGCGGGTAAAATGAACCTTTAAGGTAATAAATGCGGAATGTTATGACGTGGAAAAGTATTAGCTCAAATGGTTTAGAGTACTTGATTTTGTTAAAAGACTTGGGTTCGAGTCATATGTATGCCTTTTTATGTGTATTTAAATTATAATCATCGAATCATATTGGTTAACATGAAATATGAATTGGCTTGATGGTTTAGCATTGATTTGGCATTGGTTTGGTATGTGCATGGGTGTGGGATCAAACCTTGGAGGACCCAAATGAAACTCTATTTTTTCCATTTTTAGTTTTGATTTGAAGTTGAAGGGTTAAAGGAAACCCTAGCAGACATAGCAGTCAAGGGTAGCTGGAAAATAATCTAATTAAGGTGCTTGAATGGCCATTACACCACTTCTTAATGCAAATTTCGTTTTAGGGCCTTAAACCACCATTAAAACATCACTAAAAAGCTAATTGTGAGAGGGGAGAAAGGTTTCTGCAGAGGTTATTGTGAGATAGGTAGAGGAGTGCGAATTTTAGTGTGAAATTGAGAGTGTGAGTGGATTCTTGGGGGCTGAATTGAGAGAAGCCAAGGAAGGGTATTTTGGAGTCAAAGGGAAGAAGTTAGGGGAGTTTATTTTGCGTGTTATATATCATGTTTATGTTTTTCGTGTTGTTCTGGATGCATTGGAATGTATAAATTGGAGATTCATTGCCTTTTGTCGCATTTTCTGGAAATTCCCAGAAACCGCCTGGCGGGCGGCTCATGCCTCCATAGCCTATTTTCTGGGTTTGTCTATGCACCGCCTAGCGGCTATGTACTGCCCGCCAGACGGCACAAACTGTCTTGTTCAGTTTTCTCGAATTTTTGGATGTTTTTTGTGATGTTGGAAAGTCTGGAGTAATTTTATGATTTGAGAATAATTGGTATGCTAAATTTGTTATCTAAAAATGCTTAATTGGTAGAAAATGGGGTGAACCCTCGCTGGAATTAGGGGTTTAGGGTTCATGTGAGATTGGGATTGAAAACATGGATGAGTTTGTGATTGGTGCAATGTTTTTCATGGAATCGACGTTGGCATGATTAGGTTAGGAAATATGGAAGTTGTGTGCACTTAAAAGCCTGTTAGTTTGAGTGTGGATTGAATTGGCAGTGTTTGTGAATCATTATTGATGCGGGAAAATGTGGCAGAACCCAAAATGGGTATGAACCGCCTGGCGGCACCAAGAATGCCGCCAGGCGGCACATCAGAGCAGAGAGTAAATTATGGTGTTTTCTGCGAATTGTGCTCTTGGGATATCGCGGGTATTTTTGTGCGAATTTGGATTAGTGGACAATGTTTTCCTCTTTAGAATTGGGTAATGGTGGACAATTTAGCATGTGTGAGCACCAAGGATCATTGTGTGTTATAACTTGGGTGTAAACAATAAGTTGAGAAGGGTACTGTAAACTGTAAAATTGTGTTGGGCAAAATGGAAGGGTTACAACATTGATATTGTGTGAATTGTCTAAATTGGTGGGTAAAGTAAAGTATGTTAAGAGAGGAACTTACTTGGGTTGGGCATGAAATAACTGTATAAATATGTAGTGATGGTTGCCGTATTATGTTCTAAGTGCTTTAATAGATGTGTGAATGATGTATCGCAAGTTTGAGGCCTTAAGACTTGTAAAAAAAATGCCAAAATCAGTAGCATTGCGCTACCGGTATGGCACCTGGCGTCGCGTCGTGAGCTGCCAGGCGGTAGGGTGTAAAACAGTGGCAGTGGCCACTGTCAACGCTAGGCGCCTGGCGGCAGGGTTATGTCCGCCAGGCGGTGATGGAGCTGTGTGATTTTGTTTTCTTCAGCGGCGCCTGGCGGTGGGGGTGTGACCGCCGGGCGATTTTCTGCCAGTATTCGCCTAGCGGTGTCTAGGCGGTGCTAGGCGGTTTTGGTGGCTGTGTAATTGGTTATTGCTTTGATTAGTGGACTTGAAGGACTAAGTTCACTTACCTTTGTGCTTGGGCTTGATGGACTAAGTCCGATAGGGGTCTGGGATGTGCTTGGTGGTGGGACGCATGATGTGCATGGAACTAGTTGGTTCCCATCAGCTACTAATGGGCGATGAGTCCTTAGTATGGTGATTGCATGCGTTGGGCACACGATGGGCAAGGAATAGTTTTATTCCCGTTGGCTACTATCGGGCGAGAAGTCCATAGTATGGTGATTGTGTGCGTGTCAGGGTCCAAGCTAGGAAGGATTGAATGTTTTACTACAGACGAGGAGTCTGTGGGGGTTGGACTATGAGCAGGATTGGCTCGTAGGGTTGGACCACGAAAGGGATAGTTTCGTGGAAGCACATAAAAAGTCCCAAGACCTAGTTTCATGCATATGACTCATGAAGGAATATGAGATCAGGGGTGGATAATTTGAAGTTAACACATATCAGTAAATTTACTTCTTGGGATGGGTATCATATTTAATTTGTATTTATATATGCATAGCTCACCCTATCTGTATGTGTGTGGCGATGATCAGATAATTTATTATCCGGGAGCAGATGATTTGACAGGTGAGCCAGGAGACGCTTGAGACTGGAGTACGGGATTATATGGGCTTTTGAAGACTTGAGTTTTTGATATTTTTATGTTTTGAAAATTAGCCATTTTGGGCTTTTATAGTTGTAATAACTTTGAATTGCGAACATTTACAATGTATTAAACTTTGCGATTTTAATTTTCCTGCGTTTTGGGAACATGTGTTTATAAATGAGCAATTACCAATATTATCGCGTTTATTTCATTTTATTTAATTGTTTATGTTATTTTCAAAGTAATATTCCTTAGGGATGTTACACAGATGCGGGTTATTTATCAGATCCTCATAATGGTTGATCACAAACATGATATTTGTTCACATGTGGTGGCATAGTGATTTCATGGTGATCTGTGAAACAAAC
Source organism: Vigna unguiculata (assembly GCF_037176805.1). Lineage (NCBI taxonomy): Eukaryota > Viridiplantae > Streptophyta > Magnoliopsida > Fabales > Fabaceae > Vigna > Vigna unguiculata. The sequence continues at coordinate 32,037,864 of NC_140802.1, forward strand.
AATAACAACAACATCGTCAACTCATGCAGAAATTTTAGCATTACATGAGGCAAGTCGTGAATGTGTTTGGTTAAGGTCTATAATTCAACATGTTCGACAAACTTGTGGTTTATCCTTGGGAAAAATGAAACCAACAACGATATATGAAGACAATAGTGCATGCATTACTCAATTGAAAGAAGAATATATTAAAGGAGACCGAACAAAACATATTCTTCCAAAATTCTTTTTTACTCATGATCTTCAAAGAAATGGTGATGTAGAGATCCAAAAGATTCGCTCATGTGAAAATCTAGTAGATTTATTTACAAGATCTTTGCCAAGGAGAACTTTTGAGCAATTGGTTCACAAGATTGGACTTCGCCATCTTAATGATGTAAGTTTACATGAGGGGGAGAAATAGAAGATGCAAAGAACAATATTATATAGAATGATGTACTCTTTTTCCTTCACTAGGTTTTTATCCCAAAGGGTTTTTCCTAGTAAGGTTTTAACGAGACACATTCTTTTATCAATGGACACCCAAGGGGGAGTGTTATGAATTAATGGTCGTCCATTGATTTATACAATTACTCATATGATTGATAATCATATTATTCATTACTCTTTATGTAATATTTTTTTTTATTTACTATTTGATTTTATATCCTTTATGGGTTAGCGTGTTGTATCTATAAATATGACTCGTCCTATCAGTAATAAAATATACATACAAACAGAAGTTACTTCCTACTCTCTTATTCTTTATTCTTCCTCTCCTTTGTCTCTCTTATTACCTTTATTTTATAACACCTACATAATTATAATTAGAAACAGCTAACCATTATAATAAAAAATGGTGAAGAAAATAATAAGGAAATATTGTTGGTGGATGTGTTAACTCACGTGTGATCAACTCAAATCCTTTAACCTAAGTTTGGTTTAAGTAAGTAAAATTCAATTTGATTCATATTTAAAAAAAAAAATTAATCCAATCCCGTTTAAACTGTGGTCAGTTACATTGACCCATAAATGTAAACTCAATGTGACAGTTCAATGATGATAAAAATATATTTATTTTAAAAAATAAACTATATTTATCTAAAATGAAATGTATATTTACATCTACAAAACTTAAAATATTTATAGGTCAACCTAAATCCTTCAACGGATAACATGTGAATTAAACCCAAATCCGGGTTTGGTCCAATCAACCCAAAACATCCTTAGAAGTTACAAGTGCGTCATAGGTTTGGCCCGTCATTATTGTGTCATAAGAAAATGTAGTAAAAGTGGGCACCTGTCTGGGACATGCTGGGAAGAAAAACAATGTTCTATAGTGTGTTGTTATTTGCTGTGCTCTATGCTATCCTTAAAACGCCAAAACCGCTTTCCTTCTGAAGGTTAGATGTCGGCAATACAACTTATTTTTATTTTTTAAATTTGAAACAAAAGAATATATATATATAATTTTAGTCTTTTGAACTTACCGGTAAAGAATTAAAAACAATTGTAAAAAATCATTTTAATCTTTTCACCATAAGAAAATTTTCCGAGAACAATCCATTTTAGTTATTAAAAATTTAGATACTAATTTACAAAATAAAAAATTATAAGTTACTAAAATAGTTATTATTATAAATAAAAAATTATAATTGACATCTAAATTTAGTTACCAAGATTTTGACTACCAAAAAAATTAATTTATAAATGGGTCATTAAACATTATTTTTATTAATATCTTTGTTATTAAAGGAATTAATTTTTAAATTAGTCTTTAATTAATTAATTATCAATATAGCGATTAATCATAATTTTTTATTCATAATAGTGACTATTTTAGAAATCAATAATTTTTTATTTTATAAATTATTATCTAAATAAGTCACTATATTAACTAACAATTTTAGGTCACTAAAATTGATTATTATTTAAATTTTTTTTAGTGTTTAAAGAATAGAAATGCATTTCTTTTAATTTGAGAGTTTATATATCTTTTAATATGTTCTTTTGAATATATTTTTATTTTTATTTGAAATTTCTTACATATTATTAAATTTTGAATTTTATTGTTTATTTAATTAATTGTATTTGTGATCTTATAATTTTGGGTTGAATATGTTTTTAGTTTTTGAACTTTGATCCAAAATTGAAATTTTTTTCTATATGAAACTTTTATATATTTAATGGATATTGTCATTTTAACTCAATTACGTTAAATATTTCTTATGTGTCAAACGTGTTTCATGCTACCATTAGAAAATGTGTTTAACAAGTCAAACAAATTTAAAATAATTGAATTAAAATGTTTATATTTATTTAATTAAAATATTTATATTTATTTATTTTTTAAGTGTTGGGACCAAAATATATAAAAATTTCAAACATTGATGAATTTTAATTTCTCATTAAAATTTAAAGAATAAAAACATACTTAATTTTATAATTTTTAATAAATTCCAACTAAATATATATAGTGTATTGAAAAAATATCGTTACTAGCAGTTTTACTTTTCTTTTCTAGTAATTTAAACCAGGAGTTTAAGCTCCATGCGCATCCATCTCAACATAATTCAATTATAAATGTGTGAGCTAAATTGGACTATTAAAGTGAGTAAGGTGTTTTAATGTACCTAATAGAATTGAATTAGATAATGTATTAATGAATTTCAAACTTAAGAAATATTATTTTGTCCAATATGTTTTGTTATATGAATATTGTTTATATTATTCATATATACTAAGAACAACATGAGGGTATACCTGCATCTTTTTATTATATGGTCTTATTTATGAATACAAGTGTATGTATTATTATGTTTTGTAATTCTATTTAATATACGAAATAAGATAAATGTTGGTGTAAGGCTGGGTATGTCCCGACCTGATAAGAAGCAAATGGTCGAGTTTATCCTGGTCCGAGTATGGGGCGCCCTCGCGCTCTATCCTAGTTGTTTGGGTACTTCTCCAGCACAACACAGAGGGCCCAATAAGTGTGATGGCCGGGTACATTCCAGTCTTTTTTGCCGTATACATCCCGGCCCAATGGAGTGACAGACGGAAAATGGGATTATGGCACATGGGTGCAGAAGAGAAGCGTGCAATCTCAGCTAAAAAGGGAAGGAGTTGATATTAGGAGAAGTACAGACGGGCAAACCCCAAAAAGGAAGGAGTTGATATTTGGCGAAGTACAGACGGACAAACCCCAAAAAGGAAAGAGTTTATCTTTGACAAAAGTACAGACGAACAAATCTTAGAATGGAAAGAGCTAATCTTTGACAAAAGTACAGATGAATAAATCTCAGAATGGAAAGAGCTGATCTTTAACAAAAGTACAAACGAACTAATCTCAGAATGGAAAGAGCTGATCTTTGACAAAAGTACAAACGAAAAAATCTTAGAATGGAAAAAGCTGATCTTTAACAAAGGCACAGACGAACAATCTCGTTCAAAAGGAAAGAGTTGATCTCTAACAAAATGCAGACACACAATCTCAGTCAATAAAGAAAGAACTAATGCGTACAACCTTAATCGGAAAGGGAAAGAATTGATCCTCGAATACAAACGGCCCACAAATAATAATAACAAGTCTGTTAAGAAATTAGTATAAATTAAGGCCTAGTGAACACGTAAATGTATGCTTTTCTCATATCGAATCACTATTTGACTTGAGTGTCGGAGTGCCTGCAGGTACCCCCGCCCTTGGAGTGCAGACGGTAGGGATATCCAGGAGGAGTCCAGAGAGGAACAAAAGGAGGTTCAACATAGAAGGTTCTTGAGATCGTCTGGTTCCGCACTAAAATAGTATCGATCAGGTACAATAAATAAATAAATACATTATTTATAATATTATATTATATTATATTGAAGATGTATCATAAAAAAATAATTATATAATAAAAAATTATTTAAAATAAAATATAAAAAACAATTTATAAGCACTAAATGGACAAATATTATATATATATATATATAAAGATATAAATATTATTAATATTTGCATTATAAATACGAATGTTATCTGTAAGACCCATTTTTTCTACTCTTAATGTTTAAGGGTCTAGTCTTATCTGTTAGGCCTAAGGCCAGCCCATAGGGTGCCCCAAAACCCCTACACCAGCCTTAACCCTCTCATTTTGCCAATTTTTAGAAAACAACTTTCCTCCTCCCTCTTAGAACTGCCTACGTGAGCTCTGCTCGAGTTTGGCTTCCATTCTTCGTTGAGTTAGAAGAACTCCATTTTATTTCCCGTAAGGTGGTTCTCAACCCATACCCTTTCTTTTCTAAGCTTTGTTTTCATGGTTCCAATAGAGGTTCACTTTGATAACCTCGTATTCAATTTGTGCCAATGTTTCTAGCTCTCGAATCTGCTCCTGGAGCTATAGTGCTCGTTGGCTTAGGTATCGGTGTCTTTGGCTAGCATTTTCCAAGTAAGGGAAGTTAGGGTTTATCTATTTTTACATTATTTTTCCTGATTGGATCCATTTCCATTATGGGTGCCTGGTATGTACTATTGAACGTGTGATAATATGCTATTTGTGCTTATGGTATTGTTGGAATCTAGTGTGGCACACATGAGAGCAGTGGGTTTTGCTGAACTCGCCGAGACGAGCGGGTTGGTCGCTCAAAATGAAAGCTCTTGCTTGAGCGACAACAACAGCAACTCACCCCCTCTCTATTTCGAGGGCTCGCTTAAACGAAGGTCACTCGCTTGAGCGAGAGTAGTCTTGCCTGAGCAAGATAGGCTAGCTTGAGCGAGACCCCGACGTGCCCTCTGTTTGTAGTCTCGACCAGGCAAGAGCAGGTAGCTTAAGCGAGGGGTTCCTCTCGCCTGAGTGAGAGCTCTTTAGCCTGAGCAAGATTGACAAGGTTAAGTTTATATGTGTGTGTTTCACATGATTGGATGATTTGTGCTTTAAACAGTTCAAGTTCTGAGGCTATGTATGCTCATTATGATATATTGGGATTGGAATTGATGAGCTTGGTGTGATTATGCATATGAAACATGGTTGGATGGTTGGTTATATATATTGGCATAAGATTGGTAGGCATGATAACTCTATGGTTGGTTGGTGAAGTATGGCTATGGTATGAGTTGACGTAATTCCATGAATCTTTTGGTAAGATTCATGGTGGTGCCTTGTGTAATGGATGTAATTCCATGACCCTCTTGGTGAGAGCTCATGGTGGTGCCTCATGTAATGGACGTAATTCCATGACCCTCTTGGTGAGAGCTCATGGTGGTGCCTCATGTAATGGACGTAATTCCATGACCCTCTTGGTGAGAGCTCATGGTGGTGCCTCATGTAATGGACATAATTCCATGACCCTCTTAGTGAGAGCTCATGGTGGTGCCTCTAGTAATGGACGTAATTCCACAAACTTCTTAGTAAGGTTTCGTGGTGGTGCCTCAGTATATAATTAAGTAAGGATTCAAGTAAGGATTTGCATCCTGAAGCTCTAAAGAGTCATTTAGTCTCACATAGAGCGTACTGACTCAAGTGGTGAGAGTAGCAAGAGGCCCTAGTCTTTGGCAGGATAATGGTCTTAGATGTTTGAAGGCTAACCTTGTGCGTGGTAGTGTGAAATCCATTGGTAATGGCTCTGCAGAGTAGTAGAGGCCACCATAAGTGCAAACATCTAGTGAATCCAACTGATTATATGTATCTGGATAATTGAGTCTTAGAGTCTTGCCATTTGCTATCACATGCTTGGTTTATTCATATATCTTTGACTTTTAAATTGCATGCTCAATTGTATGATAAAACCTTTTTACTCTAGCTTACCCTTTTTGTTTGCTTGTGTTTTGTGTGTGGTTTTCTCCTTTTTGATGATCATCAATTTATTGATGTGAGGAGATGTGGGAACCCCTAGTGGTCATCAGAGTGATGGAAACTCCGCTGCGAAGCTAATCTTGGGTTGGATCCCCTTACTCTGAGTACTCTTTTAAGGCATTGTGGCCTATGTACTATTTTTCTCTATGCACATTTATTTTGGATACTGTTAAACTTTTATTCGCTTTTGTTAATGGCATCGTGGTATGCCTTAGTTTTTCTCTCCATGTATTTTGGATAATTGTAAGGTGTAACGTCCCTACTGAAAATTAGTTAATTAAAATAAATAAATAAGAAAAGAAGATCAAACGACAAACTTTTATTATTTCCAAACATGGGAAAATTTAAAACATTATTCGGCGCACCAAAAATTTAAAATAAAGCTAAACAATAATGTTATTACAAGTTCCAAAAGATCCGACAAAATAGTGGAAAACATAATTAAAATATCTTAGTCAAAGTCCCATGTTATCTCTCTCTCCGTAGCTATGCGTCAACAGTATCACCTGGAATATCATCTACTCCCACGTGACAAGTCACACGATCATCACTAAACACAAACAGAAAGGGTGAGCTCATGAATAAAGGAAACACATCAGTTAATAATATCAAATATACACTCGACTGTTTGAGTCTAATATTTATTGGCCAAGACCTTAATACCCCAAGGCTTTTCAACCTTTAATTCACACAAATAGTTAGCCTTTGACTAAGGATTTATGATGCTCACATGAACCTGCCCGCTCGTGGTCTTACCTCTACGAACCTCCCTGCTCGTAGTCCTGCTCTACGAACCTCCCCACTTGTAGTCCTACTCTACGAACTTGCCCGTCCGTAGTCCAACACACGTGATCCACCAGCTACGTACTTCCCCATAGGAAGCATCTCTCAAGTGTGAGCACGGAAGATACGAACCTACCCGCTCGTATCCCCACACGACAGTAACTGGATATGAACCTCCCCGCTCATATCATCACGTGTTCACCACCATCCATGAACCTACCCACTCATGGCAAAACATCTCTTGATCCAAGTTTTCACATCAACGTGTACAAGCAACACACACAATCACTGCCTACAGTGTTACCGATTGGCTTTGCCTAAGCACCACCAAGCAACATTTACATAGTAGACCTGCTTGGTGGTACAATCCTCGTCGCCATGCCCACAAACAGAACCTCTGCTTCACCACTATCACCTGACGAGTCACCACTCGCCGCTAGGCACCCCTCAGTCTAAGGACCCCTCTGGCCCTCACGTCACCTGGCGACCTTGCCCGTGCTGTCAAGCGCTATACCAGTAACGTGTCTGTTACTGGTTTGGCATCTCTACCTTTTGATGTATTTAGTGATAAGTGCCAAAATTCAGTAAAGATTCATAGCAAAGTCTGGCACTTATGTTTTTAATTTATGTTCATTTCATATTGATTCTCCCTAAATCTAAGACAAATGAGATTCAATCACATGCTTCCAAGTTTTGATTTAAAGAAATCATTTAATCCTATTTTGTGTGTTTTTCAAGAAAGATTAAAGAGAACTCAAGAAGAGTGAAGGAGAAAGCAAGAAATAGAGAAGAAAATGAGGAAAGTGTGCAATAGGTCGCTCAGAGCTAAGGTGTTTCGCTCAAGCTAGGACAGGCTCGCCCAAGCTAAAGTCTTCTCGCCTAAGCGAGACACTTGCCGCCTTTCTCGCTCAAGCGAGCTTGAGCTCGCTTAAGTGAGATTTCATGAAGAAGACATGAGCAGTTTTGCAATTTTTGCCTAAGCAAGAACATGGTCGCCCAAGCGAGACCTTTCTTCAACCTGAAGAACTCTTTCTCACCTAAGCGAGAATGAGTGGCCCAAACGAGACCCTTTCTTCATGCTAAAGTACTCTATCTCGGCCAAGCGAGATTCAGTAGCCCAAGTGAGAGTTCGTACTGTATATATATTATGGAAGTTCTGAACTGCAGATTAGTTGGAGAATTTGGAGAAGAATTGCATCCTTGCTGCAAAGATGCATCCACGAGCAAACATAGATCATATTTCTTCTTCTACTTCTTTAGTTCTTAGGATTTGACAGCTACCATGAGTGGCTAATCTTCTCCTTTAGGATTGAATGTAATATACTCGAACTTGGATGTAATCTGGTGATATTTATATATGGCATTTCTGTTTTACTCAATATTGGTATTATTGTTCTGCTCTTAATGCTTAATTTTATCTTATCAATAGATGTTTTGATTTTGATTTTTAGATCTGACTGGAAAGTATTTCTGAAAATCTGATTTGAACAATGATACTTGATATATTGTGATGCTAGGAATAAATCTTAATATATCAATTGCTTTTAACATTCGACCGTAATGCTAGATAGTTTGCTGAATATGTGAGGAATCAATATTCAGGGAACTAATTTTATGAATTTTATACGCGAGGGATCGGTATAAATGATTTTTGAATGTGCATCAATATTGGTATTTTCAGATGTTATGTATTATATTCATTCAGATTACAAACAAGGGAGATAGATGAAATTCAATCCCAGTTTTTCTTATTGATCTTTTATCTAATTTTTTGCTTTTACTGTATTCTGTTTATGCAAATTAGTTTAACTACCAATTATCTATCAAATTAAAATTTCTGTATATATATATATATATATATATATATATATATATATATATATATATATATATATATATATATATATATATGTTGATTAAGATAATTATTTATTTTAACTGAATCTGTTCCTCGTGGGTTCGACACTCCTACTTTAAATCATTATACTACAATTGACTTTTAGTACGCTTGCCAAGAGACCAACACTTAGCAGCGCTTCTAGGTGCATCATACCAACTATTTACAGGTCTTTATTTTGCAACCTAATACAAGATTCTAACTAAGATATTTATTCTTCCCTTAATATAAGATCACCATTGCAAAGTCTCTTATACTCATATTAACCCTTTAGAAATTTACCGTCACCCATTCCCTGCGTGAATGTAATCCCAGAAGCCAATCCCAATCATAGAACTTATGTGGTAACCTTCTAAATAATACACATTAGGTTTATTTAACCAAAACAGTGATCCTCACACCCAATTAAAATTATTACATCCAACTATACTTTCATTCTCCCTAATCCATATTAGCATTATTATTATTTGTAGACTATTCCATTCCCCTCACAGAACCAAAATACGAACCACCAATTGAACAACAGGGATTGGTGTTGTTGTCTCGCCTATCGCCTGCGGCACATTCTCGCTGCTAGGCAGCACATAGTATTCTGGGCAAAACCCAGATTTTGTTCACACCAATAAAGCAGCCCAAAATCCCCAACTTTTATCTTAGTCATTTTCTTACGTAATTCAGATCAATTTCTTGTCTCTCCCTCCAATTCCACCAAAGTTTTACGATCGAAAATTCATCCTAATTATACTCAACAGATGAATCCATAAGCAATCTCCTAACCCTACCCAAGTTGCTGCAATTGAACACATTGCATTTAATCATCAATATACATACGCATACACAAACACCCTAAATCATTTGAGAATTTCACGCATTTCATGAATTAGATCATGCACATAAACAATCCAGAGAACCCAACCAATCATAGAGTTCAAAGAATTTCACAAAACATATCCAATTCGCGTCGCCTGGCGGGCTCGCCCTTGCTGCCAAGTGGTTTATCTCAAAAACCCAGAATTGGGTTAGCACTCATGCGTTGCCTGGCAGCACTTTTAAAGTCGCCAGGCGGTTTTTGGGAATTTTTCAGAAACACGAAAATGAATGGATTTTAATCATGCAGAGGCGTCATATTCATGCAGTATAACACAAAAACAATTATAGAGCATATACACACGTAAAGGAACTCCCCTAACCTGGAATCCTTGCTCCAATTGAAAGAATTGAGACCTCTCTTGTGCCACCACTAGTCTCGCCTTGCTTTCCTCCCAATGCACTTGATGCTCTGATTAACTCTACTCAAAAATCACCTTCAAACTCTCTTTCTCACTACCAATTTTATTTGTCCTTTGCCCTTTCACATTTTCTCTCTTTCTTCTCCCAAAACTACACTAATTAGACCATTAACTAAGCCTTAATACTTGTTAATGCTAGGAAAAACTAAAATGGCTTTGAATTAGGTGTTAATCACCATTCAAAGACCATTAGGCTACTTTTCTTGGCAACTAGGGTTACTCTGCCTTTCCATCTCCATGCCAAAGGAAATTTTGGCAAAAAGAAAGTTAAATTTGTTCTTATCAAGGTTCGAACACACAACCCCTCAATTATAAAGTCATTGCACAACTAATTCAACCAATCCATGTGCCATGATAATTCCTATAATTTTAGGATTATATTATCACTAATCACATTCAAACATAACATTAAAATAATACACATATTAAAATAACATATAATTGACATGCATAGGACTTAAACCCAAGTCCTCTCACACAATCAAGTATTCTCAACCATTTAAGCCAGTACTTTTCCACACCATAACAATCCGCATTAAATGTTATAAAGGCTCATACTACCCACATTTATTAAATAATTATTTATTTAATTATTTAAATTTTCTCGGGTCTTACATAAGGAGTGAGACTTGTACTCCATGACATTGCTCTTTATATTATTCTAAGTGATGTTCCATTTGATTAAGCTTATTTATTAAATGGGACGTTACATTATCTGATAAATATTATGTTTCTTAAAACATTATGATTTTGTTTAATGACTTAACTCAATTTATTGGGTTAGATTAAATTACTAAATAATAAATAATAAATCTAACCATGATAGAAAATTATATTAAATTTGGTTCTACCACTTGCCCATCCTATATACTGTACATAAAAGCTTCAATTCCTTTATATATTAAAAACATTTCAATTAAGATTTTAATGCATTTGTTTTCTATGTTAAGATTATGTGTTTATAAGGCATGTGATTGCGTTGGAAATAGTTCAAGTGTGAGTAAAGAAGTCTCACATTGGATAGAATATACAAAGTTAAACACTATATAAGAATAAAGACCCATAACATCATTGTCTTAAGGTTTTGGGGTAAAAGTGGTGTCAAATGCCTTATATGTGTAAGACTAATATCCTATATATAAAAAACCACAATCTATCAATGATTATAACTATATAACCCCTATGAGAAAAAAAATTTCATCAGTGGTATCAAAGTTGATGGTTCGAAGCGACTGACCGCATAACCATAACAAAAATGGGTCACCATACACCTGAGGGGAAATATACCATATGAAAAAGATAGAAAAAAGGACTCACCCTTGAGGGGAGATTGTTGGGAATAGTCCAAGTGTGAGTCAAAAAGTCTCACATTGGATAGAATAGACAAAGTTAAACAATATATAAGAATAAAGGTTCATAACATCATTGCCTTAAGGTTATGAGGTAAAAGCAGTGTCAAATGCCTTTTATGTGTAAGACTTATATATAAATGTATTTATATATTATTTTATTATTTATATTAGTTTAGTTTAAAAAAATTGAAAATCACATTGTCCCCCTCTTCTATTATTTCTTATTCTCCTTTATGTGATTTTTCTCTCTTCCTTACCTTTTTTTTTTCACATCTTCTTCCTATCTCAATTTTCATCCTCAATTTCTCATCGTTTTCAAAATTAAACTACACCAAGCCAAATTGAGGAGTTAAGAAACATTTTGGATCGAACAATTTCTTCTTTTGAGTAAGTTAATTTTCTACTCTCTTTTTTCTAAGCAATCTATTTTTCTCATATATGTGGCTTTTCTACATTATAGGTAAAATCATTATCTAATTATTGATTGAACTCGTTTTTTAGTAGATAGAGCTATTTTAGGCTTTGAAATTGTGTAAGGGAAGAGCAATATTAGGACTCTACTTTAAGGTAAGGGAAGCTAATCATTTAGAAGTTGTTAGTTTCTTAAAAGATTGAGTCTTGGTTTTGAGATTTAATTTGGGGTATTCATAATTTTATCTTTTCTTAAATAGGTGAGAGGTGACAAATTTATATTAGAAATTTTATGATAAAGAGTAAAAAAATTGATTCTTCTTTCAAAAGGAAGATTTGTGATGAAGATGAAAAAAATGTATCAAAGTCAACTAGACTTGAAAAACTTCATGAGAATCTAAGAATTGAAGAAAATAAAAACAACTCTCTAAAGTTTCTAGAGTTACATATAATGAATTTGAAAATTCTTTAGAACGTGATTCGGGGAAGCATCCTCAAATTTGGCAATACCCACCAAATCAAATTGATGAGGTACGAAGGACTTATATAAAATGGGGTTCATATCATGACTCTTAGAGTTTATATCGCTCAAACTAAAAGATCTTTTTATGCAATGAAAATAATCAAGAATGGATTGAGAAATAAGATGAAGGCTTAATTTTTAGCAAGTAATATGATAATCTATATTGAAAGGGATATTGCAACAAGCTTTAGTTATGATCAAATTATTGAAGATTTCACGTCATTGAAAGAGCGTAGAGCAACACTTTGACTAAAGGTATTTTTTGCTTTTTTTAATATATTATTGTTGCTAATAAACTTTATGTTTCACTCTCATATATAGTATTGTCATAATTCTTTGAATTCTATTATCATGTGTGCTTGTTTTGAGTTGAGAAAATGATGAGAGGAAATGAAAACTTTTTTTTATTAAAAAATGTAATTTGGTCCCCCTGAAATTTTTGTCCATGTTCTGCCATTATATATATATATATATATATATATATATATATATATATATATATGTATATTATTTTCTTCCTCCCTTCTAATGGTGTGACTTGTTCTATATCCACGAAAGTCACTTAGATTTTCAAGGTATTTTTCCTCGTATCACATCCTTTGTGCAATTATGTTTAAATGACATCTTATCAAATATAGTGAATTAACTAGTTTTGATGTCTCAAATTTGAATATTTCTACTCATTTTTAATATTTTTATTTATTATTTATATTTTTTCACATGAGAATGTTTGGCTTTCAATTTCAAGTATTCATTCGCATAAACCTTTATTTAGTAGGTAATACAAAAAAAACTTATCTTCTTTTGTTGGGTTTATGAAAATGACATGTCTCGAAAAGTCTCACATCGCCTAGGATAACCTAGGGGTGGGTGTTAGTGACTATATAATGGGCTCTAAAACCATGATGTTCCTTGCCCCGAGTCAAAGATACTTCAAACTTGTATTTGACTATTCTTATTTTATATACTCTTGTAATAAAAGCATTGTGAGGTTTGGGTGAAATTATTGCTTTGGAGAGTGTGGATGTACTCGGGTTCAAAGGACATGGGAGAGTTGTTTATGTGTTTTCTTGTGTTTATTTTATTTCTCTATTAATAAAGTGATTCTCATGGGTTTTCCCAGCAGTGGTATCAAGAACTATGGTTCGGTAGGATTTTTTCTTAGTATGCTTCATAGTGTCAACTTAGTTTGATCTTCCACATCAGAAAAGATTAATTCCTTGGCTATGGTTCGGTAGGATATTTTCTTAGTATGCTCTGAGGTTGTAGCTTAGTCTAATATTTCACATCATAAAAGATTAATTTCTTGTTGTTGGACAATCATCCTTGTTTGCGAATTTGTAACGAGAATTTTGATAGAAGGATCGTTGTTAATGTTATGTTGATGCAGTGAATTTGTAGTTGGGTTCATGGAGGTGCAAGGACTATGAGTCATGTTGGATCTACAGTGGAGTTTGCGTGTGGCAAGATGCTCCTTATTTTGCGGAGGTGTTTCACTTTTTGCATGGTGGAAGTTCGATGTCTTTTTGTGGCGGAGTTTTGCGCAGTGCTTTGTGGACGCCGGAATGTCGTACATCCACGGTGGTGCTACGTCAGCAGGTGTTACGTCAACGAGTAATGCATCTTCGGCGAGGGAGTCAAACAACACGGTGGCTACGAAGTGCAGGCGTTTAATCTATGGCTTTTCGCGATGTTCGATAGTTTTGCATCGTAGGTTGTGGCATAGTTCCGACGAAGGGTGTATGGTGTTTATGTGTGAGCATTGACTAATATTTATGCAAGGTGTGTGGTGATTATACACGGGCATTGGTTAACATTGATGCAGGGTGCATGGAAATTCTTGAGATGGTTTGGTTCCAAGTGGAAATTCCTGGGATGATTTGATTTCAAATGGAAATTCTTGGGATGGTTTGATTCCAAGTGGAAATTCTTGGGATGGTTTAATTCCAAGTGAAAATTCTTCGGATGGTTTAATTCCAAGTGGAAATTCTTGGGATGGTTTGATTTCGAGTGGGAATTCTTAGGATAGTTTGATTCCAAGTGTAAATTCTTGGGATGATTTGATTCCAAGTGGAAATTCTTGGGATAGTTTGATTTCAAGTGGAAATTATTGAGACGATTTAATTCCAAGTGATACTCTTTATGGTGGAGAATGATTAGTGGTATAGTGTAAGACCCGTGAAATTTAATTAATTAAATAAATATATAATAAATAAATGTGGGTAGTAGGAGCCTTTATGGCATTAAATTCTGACTAGTATGATGTGGAAAAGTACTAGATCAAGTGGTTGAGAGTACTTAGTTGTGTGAGAGAACTTGGGTTCAAATCCTATGTATGCCAATTGTGTGTAAATTGATTATTGTTATTTTTGATAATATGTTTGGTAATGTTGAATGGTAATATAATCATAAAATTATATTAGTTATCATGAAACATGTATTGGTTGAATTGGTTGTGCATTTGAATTGCAATTGTGTGGTAGTGGGTTCAAACCATTTTTTGTCAAATTTCGCCGTGTTTCTGGAAAATCCGAGAAATCGCCCGACAGCATCGGGGAAGCCCGTCAGGCAATACATGTTCCAGAACCCAATTCTGGGTTTTTCCTATGAACCGCTTGGCGACTGAGGTTGACCCGCTAGGCGACACATACTGTGTTGCCCAGCTTTCTCTGATTTTTTGGTGTTTCAGTGGTGTGATGATGTTTAGAGTGGATTTCTATTGTACATGAATAATTGGCTTGATGAACTATTAGATATAATTGTTAAATTGAGGAAAATTTCATGAACCTTTGTATGATTGGGTATGAGAGATCATATTAGGATGAGATATGATGTGATATGTATCATATATATTTGATTGGTGCTTTGTGGTATGCAAAGAATGCGAAGTTTAGTAAGACTAAACTAAATAACGTGATTGTTATTAAAAATATGTCAAAATGCGTAAAAGGAGTGGTAACGGGGGAAGTTAGGGTTCATATCGTGCAAGAAAACAATTTGGCAAAACCCAGAAACGCATACGTTGCCTAGCGGCATGTGAACTGCCGCCAGGCGATACCTTAGTTCAGCCTGGATATTTTGAGTTTTGCTTGTGCAATGGGGTTTTGCGTGTTATTAGGTGTTACGTTGGATGATTTAGTATGTCTGATATGTATTAGTTGGGCAATGGGTGGGAAGAAACCTATGCATATGAGATGAAATGAAGTATTTATGATTGGTGATAGTTGGGGTTATATGCATTAAGCAAAACAGAGTTTCATGCTGAATATGATCTGTTTAATGACTATTTGAAAACTACATTTATGTGAAATACTTATTATGAATTAAGTGTTTGGGTATGTTTCAATTGGTAACATGTTAAGTGCATAAAATATTGTATCATAGTTAATTAGGGGTGTGACCGAAATTATGAAACCATGAGTATAGTGTAGTATTACTCAGTATAGGGTTATGACTAAATGAGTATAAGTGTGCCATGCTTTCTATTGTAAATACCTAATTGGGCCTACTTGAGTTAAAATGGGACTGTTTTATATTCCATTTGAGGTGTTGTATTTTCCAACTATTTGAGTAAGGATATGCCATGAATTGAGATGTGTGTGAGAGAGCAAATTACTTGTATGATTATACATGGATGAATGAGTTCAATTTTATGGAAGGCAATCTATAGTGTATGCTTTACTGGTCATTGGTAGGTGTAATGGCGGTTTTATGTTAAGGTGTATGTGCAATATTGATAGTGTTGTGGCAAGTTGCAATTAGTAAATAACGAGAACATAATAACACTTGCTTTGGGATATGATTAAATGCGTGCATTTCAATTTAGTTTGGTGTTATGACTGGATACTTGTAATTGTACTATAATTGACATATTGAATTATTTGGGGTCTATTAAGACCTGCAAAAAAGGCCAAAAACCAGTAGCATCGCACTACTGGTATGGCCCCTGGAGGCGCGGGGCGAGCCGCTAGGCGATAGAGTCTAAAAATAGTGGTAGTGGCCACTGTCTACATGTGGTGCATGGCGACAAGGTTGGGTCCGCTAGGCGGTGACGGTGCGGTAGTACTTCTGGAAGGCATTATGCGCTTGGCGGTGTGAGATGTCTGCCAAGCAGTCTGGGACTAGTTCCGCTTAGCGACGCGAGAGGTACACCAGGCGATTTTGGTGCAAAGTTGGTACTCGAGGAGGGTTCCTACACAGCTTTAGGTGAGGTTCATGACGTGATGCTTTGTTGGGGGCCCAGTTACGAGTGTAACTTGTATTAGGGTAACACGTGGCCACTCTAGGTTGTAGTTTGGTGGTTTAGGAAGTCCAATGGAGTATGCGAGATCGTGGCTCGTACGGTGAGGTTCCGGATGACTGCCCTCTTCAGTCCATCTGATAGAGTTTTGGTAGTCTTGGGACAACTACGGACTTATAATCGTTTTGGGAAACTCCACTTAATGTCGTGGTGTGAGGTCGTGGCAAATTTATTCCTGCGTGTGGAATATTAGGTGGTGGCATGTAGTCGGAGGGGCGAGTAGACACTCGTGCGGCAATGATCGATCAGCGAACTCACTAAAGGGTGTAGGATAAAGAGACGATTATTATAAGGATGGAAGTCGAGAAACTACGGAGTTGGGAGTGATAACATGAATCATTTTTTTATATAGAGATGCTTTAATTATATTATGTGGCAATTGTTGATTTCTTTTGAGCTCACCCTATTTGTGTGTGTATGGCGATGATCATGTAACTTGTTACATGGTAGCAAATGATGATGCAGGTGAGCGTGCATATGTGTAGAAACGGAGTGGGGATTCACTATGGGAATTTCATTGGATTTCTATTTGGAAGTTTAAAGAATAATTGTATTGATTTCATAAACTATTTATGGTTGTAATTTTTGGTATTTGAACATCACGATTTTTGTTTGGTTTTGTGCGATGAAGTTAAATGTTTCAAATTTCCCATGTTTTTTAGAAAAGAAATTATTAATAAATAAGGTTATTCATATGTTATCTAAAGTTTTGTTTTAAATAAGTAATTTCCGGCTAGGACATTACATATAGGAAATGAAGATGTGTTTATTTTAATTAGGGTGGAGAATGTTGGGTTGATGAAAATAACATGTCTTGAAAAGTCCCACATCACCTAAGATAACCTATGGGTGGGTGTTAGTGACTATATAATGGACTCTAAGTCCATGATGTTCCTTGACTCGAGTCAAAACACTTCAAACTTGTATTTGACTCTTCTTATTTTTTTTATACTCTTGTAATAAGAGCGTTGTGAGGTTTGGGTTAAATTATTGTTTTGGAGAGTGTGGATGTACTCGGGATCAAAGGGCATGGGAGAGTTGTTTATGTGTTTCCTTTTGTTTATTTTATTTCTTTATTAATAAAGTGATTCTCGTGGTGTTTTCCCAACATCTTTATTATCTTTGATCCTTAATTTTTGTTTCATTTGAAGAATTTGTATTTTTTTTAGCTAAATAATTTTCATTTGAAGAATTTCTTTATTATAAAAAAATTTTCTTAGATCTCTGATACTTTCTATTTTATCATATCATTAATTATATTTTTTTTCTTTGTGTGATTTTGTTCAAGTATGAAATTATTTCTAAGGCACCCATTTGATATTTTTAGTATTTTTATTTGTTTATTTTTATTATGTAGAATATTATTTTTGATGAATTTTTATATAATTATTCTTAATTTGTAATTCATTATCATAAATATAAATTTATTACCACAATTATATAAAAAAAATTATTTACTATAATATTATCAAGAATATTGTTTATAACCATAAAACATAGATTGAAGTTAAGAAGGTTATTTATGCTAAATTTCAACTATTATTACTTTAATATTTGTTATTTGTACGGTTTTCTTCAAGTGATGTATATAATTTGTATTTGTGTATAAAAAAGAGATTTTATTGGAATTTAGAGAAAGAAAGTGAGGAGACTTTTAAAATATTTTCAATCTTGAACATTTGTTTTTTTCATAATCTTTTAAAAATATTCTTTATTTTTATCAACTTTGTTTCTTTGCCTTTTATAAAATTAATAAATATTTGAGTTGTCATAAAATTTTATTTGATATTTTAATCTGAAATGCATATAATAATAATAATAATATCGCTTTTAAAATATTTGATACTAAAAAAAACATCATGTCTTTTTATATTAAAATTTGATAATATCATTTTTTTTTTGTGTTTCTTAATATTTTTTACAAAAATTAATTAATTAATATTAAAAGCATGTATGTGTAAGACCCAATTAAGTAAAATTGTCCTACTAATTAAATTTTATGAATTAAGTATTAAACATAATCATATAATATGTATTTATGATCCTCATCATTCTAATCTTTCATATATATATATATATATATATATATATATATATATATATATATATATATATATATATATTTAATACTATACAATATATAGGAGGATATATATATATATATATATATATATATATATATATATATAAAATTTCATAAATCAAGAGGATATATACAATACACAACTTATACGCCTAAGTTAGAACTATTAACTATTCAACCCTATGTAGTCTCATTGTTGTTCATCTCTCTCACTTGCATTATTCTTTGCTCACGTATAAAATAGGATCATCATAAGAAGGATAAAACCACCACCTGCATTATTCCCTACTCTTATGTAACATGTATTATAGCATATAAAAAACTCAAATAATAAGAAAGGATAAGCTAGCTTATTTTGATAAAACACAATCATTTACGAAACAAAATGTTTAATGACTTGAGCTCTAAAATTTAAATTTTTTATTTTCACTCAATTGTTGGTTGACTCGCCCAACGAGTCTATGTAACTCAAAAATTTAATAGATATATCAGTTTGGTTTATTGATTCCAAATAGTGATTGTATCCCTTTCTCAAGCCTCAATAGCAATGGTGGACCTTGGTATTGACAAAGGGGGGCCATGGCCCCCCCAATTTCTTTTTATATTTTTATTATTTTAAATACATATTTTAAAATTTAATATTTTTAATAAATTTTATATTCTAATAAAATTTTATACATTTATATCATATTTGAGAAAAAACCTTTTTTTGTATATATTTATTTTTTAATTTTACATTTTAAATATTTTTTAAAAAGATAATTATTTTATTAATATTATTTTTTAAGTGATTATTTATTTAATTTAACTATTTTTTTAAACATTAATTTATATTATTATAATAACAATAATCATAACATTAAAATTAATTATAGTAAAATTATAAAAATAATTTATATTTAATTTTATAATTATAATAATAATAATAACAATAATTATAATTTTTTTATTTTTTTATTATTAAGGTAAGTACAATGTTTTTACTAGTTTTTATAAAAATTTTGAAATTACTCTTTTGGTTCTTATTTTCATTTAAAAATATGAAGTTGGTCCTCTAGTTTTTTTTTTAGTTTCAATTTGGTATGATTTTTGAGAAAATGATGCAATTTTGTCTTAAATTTCTTAAATTAGACCAAGATCCGTCACTACTCAATAGGTACATTTTAGTTATAAATCATAATACCATGAACAAACTAACAAAACTAATATACATATCCTCAATTTAGTCCTTTGCTAGAATCATTTAACTCACAACATCAACCAATGTTCAACGAACAACTAGTATTTCCACACATCATATCTTCTCACTGATATAATTCAAACCATTAAATCAGCTAATGAAAAAAAAAAAAACAATCAAAGAGTTAGCTTCCCTTTATCTTACTCTTTCATGCTTAAAACTTTATAGAGAGTAAATGAAACACTCATTCATGCTTTGTCCGAAAAGTTGAAAAATTAAACCATTAAAACATTCATTCATGCTATGTCCGAAAAGTTGAAAAATCATATCCTCTCACTAATATAATTCAAACCATTAAAATCAACTAATAAAAAAGAAGAAGAAGAAAACAATCAAAGAGTTAGCTTCCCTTTATCTTACTCTTTCATGCTTTAAACTTTATAAAGAGTAAATGAAACTCATTCATGCTTTGTCCAAAAAGTTGAAAAATAGATATGCAGACACAACAGTCAAATCAATAATATCTATAACATCTTGGTCGGATATTACTAATTTAAATAAAATAGTAAAATAATATTAAATATGCTATTATTATTCAAAGTTCTTTCCCAAAACACAGAAAAAATAAAACCTTAATAAAATGTCTCGAAATTCAAAACCATAAATTAAACTCCAGGTTTATATAGTTCAAAACTAATCAACTAAATGTTTACAAAATAGTCAAATATAGTATTTAAAACTTCCCAAGCTAGCCCCTCTCCGACTCTAAGCGTCATCAACTCCACTTGAAACAACATTTGCTCCCATGTAACGAATTACACGATCATTGCCAAATACATACAAAAAGAGTGAGCTCATGTAACAATATAAACGTATAATTTAATACATAGAAGTTTAGCCCAAATTACTTTATTTCAGGCAATGCTTAACCAAGAAACCTTACTACCCTAAGGTTTCCAACTCACAATTTCTTAACAATGGACCCATGATATATATGCTTCCACGAACCTGTCCGCTCGTGGTTCTGCCTCTACGAACCTCCTCGCTTGTAGTCCAACTCTACGGACCTCCCCACCCGTAATCCAACACATGTGATCCAACAACTACGAACCTCCCCGCTCGCAGCAACCCTCAAGTGTGAGCACGAAATATATGAACCTCCCCGCTCGTATCCTCACACGAGAGCATCATAATATGAACCTCCCCACTCATATTATCATGTGTTCACCACTAGCCATGAACCTACCCGCTCATGAAATAGTCAAGCATCTCTTAGTCCAAGTCCACATCTCACCACATTAAAAGGAAATTAAGAAAAACACACTGCCCTATACAAGATACACACTCAAGTTGGTCTTAGGGATTCCAATGCTTCCACGAACCATCGCTCGTGGTCCAACTCTACGAACCTCCCTACTAGTAGTCCAACTCTACGGACCTCCCCACTCGTAGTCCAACACACATGATCCATCCAACTACAAACCTTCCCGCTCGTAGCAACTCTCAAGTGTGAGCACGGAACATACAACCCTCCCCACTCGTATCCTCACACGAGAGTATCATTAATATGAACCTCCCCACTCATATTAATCACGCGTTCCATCAACAATTACAAACCTACATGATCGTGATATGGTCAAGCATATCCCAGACTAGACCCAACACATTAAGCCATGCAAAACACATCATAAATGCACCTTGCCACTTGCACTATCATGTGGCGCAACTTAAGCGCCACCAAGCGAAATGGTAGCGTAGATCGCTTGGCGGTTCCACAACACCGTCGAGCACCACGACACACAAGGCTTCCCTATTTCTTGCTATCGCTTGACAATTCACTCTACACCACCAGGTGCTACACCAATAATGTGACATTATTGGTTTTAGGTACTCTAATTCAGTTCCTAGCATCCAACTATTCAATTCTCAAACATTCATAAACCAAAATACCATTCATATACTTCATATACTCAAATTTATAAGATCACAACTCATATGCATCATTCAAGTATAAGCACACATTTATCTCTTTATAAATTCATATAAAACCATTAAAACAAAGTGTTATACTCAACATAATCCTGGACAACCAAACAATATACAAACTAAGAAGAACACATAACAATTGTCCCAAAATATCGTACGGACAATAAAATAGTAATAATGATAATAATAAAAATAACAACTATAATAATAATAATAATAATAAAATGAAACAATAAAATAAAAATAAAAATAATGAAAATAATAATAAAATAAAATGAAACAATAATAATAAAATAAGAATACTAATAAGATAAAACAATAAAATAATAATAATAATAATAAAATAAAACAATAATAATGAAATAATAATAATGATAATAAAACCACAAATAAAATAAAATAATGATAAAAATAACAATAATAATAAAATAATATAATCATAATAATCATAATAAAATAATAATAATAATAATAATAATAATAATACAAATAATAATAATTATTATTATAATACTAATAATAATAATAGTAGTAAAATAAAATAAAAAAAATAACAAGAACAATAAATAATAATAATAGTAATAATAAAAATAAAATAAAATAAAATAAATAATAAGAATAAGAATAATTATAATAATGATAATGATAATAATACTAGTAAAATAAATTAATAATAATGATGATGATGATAAGAATAATAATAATAACAATAATAATTGTAAAATAAAATAATAATAATAAATAATAACAAAAATAATAATAATAATAATAAGTGTGTCGTATTTAGAAGAAAAACTTTAAACATCACATAATACCAAAAAGAATAATCAAAATAATCATAACAGTGATGGGATCAAAAATAGAACTCAATATGACAGAAACTATAAGCACACACATACTTTCTCTAAAATCACATACAACAAACATCAGGAGGTTAAACGATAAAATAATTTGGTTTAGGAGAAGGCTTTCATGAATCAATATATAACGCAATTGCAGATAATATCATTTAAATAGGAAATGACTGCTCCCCTAAACTAGTTTCCCTTGCTTAACTTACAAAATTTCCTAGAGTTGATTTTGTTCCACGAAGGCGTCCATTCAAGAGCACGCACCAGCATTTCTTAGCCCTGTTTACGCACTCAGTCCACAACCCCTCACCCTTTGGCCTTTGGTAGTCTCTAAAATCTACTCTCTTATCTAAAAAATGATCTTAACTACCTTAATTAGGATTAATGGCATAGAAAAATGAAAATTAAATAAAAGGACTTTAATGTTCATTCAAGGACCATTACATGGTTTCTTAACCTTCCAACTGCTCCTATGACGGCTAGAGTTTTCTGACCATTCTCCTTCATGCCAAAAAAAAGATTTGGCTAAAAGAACCTATTTCACATCCCCTAAGATTCAAACCCACAACCACACAATTTCAAAGTAAGTGCACAACCAATTCAACCAACTCATGTTTCATGATAATTCTTATACATCTAGGATTATATTATCACTCATCAGGGTTCATTCTTTTATTAAAAATAATAAACAATCAAATTAATACATAATTGACATACACATAACTTGAACCCAAGTTCTCTTAACACTAAGTACTCTTAACCACTTAAGCTAATATTATTCCTTGTATTCTTTCTCCACATTAATTAACTTAAGGATTCCCGTCGTCACATTTATTAAATAAATATTTATTTATTTATTTAATTTTTCCAGGTCTAACAATACCCATGCTACTTACACCATAAATGGTAATCATATTAACATTCATGTCGATTGAAGTCCTAAAGGTAGAAAAAACAATCCAAGCAACATGCCTCTAAATAGGCTTATGTCATCTCCAATTTGGGCCCTGAAGTTTGGCTTAGGTAAAATTGCCACAGCTAACAGGATCTCAAGCTAAATTTTATATATGTATTCAAACACAACAAAATATAAAGATGAAAATTAGATAATTACAACTAACAAAAAAAAATATTAGAACCTCATATTTATTGCTCACATTTAGCTCTTAGATATTAAATTATTGTAGTAAATACTGTAGATTTATGCTACCTTTTTTTATTTATAATAGAGAACCCGATATGAGTTAAAGCTAATATGTCCTAAACCTATTGTAAGCAGGAGCGACACAATCTGAAACACCCAAAGATATATTTAGGCTAAGAAAAAAATTATTTGTAGAAGTATTTTCCTTTATAGAATTAACATTGTCATAAGGTTGTCTAACACATGAGAGTTACAAACACAAAAGAATCGACACGATTGCAATGGTTGTAGGGTGATTCACGAGTTGAATCACGATGGAGTATGTTGAGTTGCACTATATGAGAAGAATGTGAAGAGCAAGAACATAGGTTTTTCATTTGGCGAAATGTTTTAATTTGAGTGAAATTTTTATAAGGGAAAATAATTAGGTTGAAAAAATATATAATATTAATCAAGTAATATAGTCATTGATTTAGTGATTGATTTTTTGTGACCGAAAATTTAGTCACTATTTCAATCACTAAACTACATAAAATAATAATTAGTTACTGGTTTAGTTACTAATGGTGACCATATTTTTCGGTCATTGATTTTAGTCACTATTCAACAAATTTATAGTAATGAGCTCACCGCATGTCACACCTTCAAGCTAGTCGGGTGTTATACCACCGATGCTTTGAGATCGTCTTGCCATCAAGGTTCTTACTACATGGGCTCGCTTCGCATTTGCATGGAGTATTTTCCTCTCTCGTTAGTCTTTGTATCATCGTCATTGAAACTCGTAGTTGCTAACACATTTAGAATCGTCGTCACTAGTCATGCTACTCAAAGTGTTATTGTCATTGGTCGCTCACTAAACCAGCAACATTAAAAGGAACTATTAAATGATAACACTGTTGGACGCCATCGTCATCACTTTTCATGCCAAATTCTAATTAATGCCAATTCTAAAACCGATTTTTTGAAAGCTTTTTTAATCGTTGTTAAAAATCCCATCTTAATTGTGATTATATCTTACTTATAAATCAATATCATAAAACTTCATATATATGACCTAATTATCACATAATCCTGGATTAAATAAGAATCTTTATTCTTCCAAAAGCTAAATTATTACACATGCATTCATTCATAAACAACGAAAAACTTTCATTTACTTTTTTTTTAAATCAAACCAATGCGTGATTTGTTTTAAATTATAGGTTAAAATACCTTTTTGGTCTCAATTTTCGTCAAGTTTTTTCAAATAAGTCCTAATTTTGGTTTCGTGTTCAAATAGGTCCCAATTTTTGTCAATTTTGTTCAATTGGGTCCTTTTTTGCTAACATCGTTTAAATCATTAACGACCATGAACAGTAACTACCACATGTCATTTTGTGGGTTTTTTGAATTTTTTAAAATTTTTATTTTAATTTATTTTAATTTTTTTTAATGTCCACGTTTCAAACCCAGTAGCGTGCCACATGTCACTTCGTGGTTTCTTTGAATTTTTTTATTATTTTTTTGAATTTTTTTTGAAGTTTTTTTAAATTTTTTTTAAAATGTCCACATGGCAACCCAATAGCGTGCCACGTGTCAAAGTCAATGTTCTATATTCAATTTGGTCCCTATATTTGTTATTTTTGTTCAATTGAGTCCCAATTTTTGTTAAAATTAATCAATTTGGTCCCTCTCCAAATTGAAACTAAATTTAATTTTTATATTAAAATTTATATTTTTATTAAATATTTTTATATAATATATTAAAATTCACATCATTATAACTTTGATATAAAAATTAAATTTGATCACATCTTTGATAGGGACCAAATTGGTTAATGTTAACAAAAATTGAACAAAAATAATAAATATAGGGACCAAATTGAATATAGAACATTGACTTTTACACGTGGCACACTACTGGGTTGACACGTGAACATTTAATTTTTTTTTTAAAAAAAATTTAAAAAATTTAAAAAATAAAAAAAACCACGAAGTGACACATGGCACGCTACTGGGTTGACACATGTACATTTTAAAAAAAATTAAAAAAACCTTAAAAAAATTCAAAAAATAAAAAAATTCAAAGAATAAAAATAAAAAAATTCAAAAAAATCACGAAGTGACACGTGGTAGTCACTGTTCATGGCCGTTAATAATTTAAACGGTGTTAGCAAAAAAGAACCCAATTGAACAAAATTGACGAAAATTAAGACTTATTTGAACATAAAACCAAAATTGGGACTTATTTGAAAAAATTTGACAAAAATTAGGACTAAAAAGATATTTTAACCTAAATTATAAAAAAGAAGGTGGTACACAATTGCAATCTCCTTGCAGAAAAAGTGTGAATAGCTATTCCAAGAACAATATTTTTTATTTCCATTTAAATATAGTTTATGGCATGGGTTGTTACTTCTGAATTACGTTGTTGTGTTGGCACGCTATTTCATTGTCAATGACAATACCCTTTTTCCTTCTTTTTCTAGTTTTTATGTGAAAAGATGATAAGGCTTTTCATCATAATTATCTAAATCAAATAAACCTCACATTATTCCTATGTCATTCACGAACAAGGAATAGTTTTAATAATGTGACATGTTGGTCTATAATAAACAAAGTAGAAGGATCTTATTACTTCATGTTTCTTCATTTTGTTGACTTTAACTTACATGTTGTTGTCTATAGAAGATAGACCTACGTCACCCCTTTTCACATTTAACAATCATAAAAGTGATTTTAGGGCACACAATCATAAATCTAGGGCTATGACTACCATATTCAAAGGGTCATTGGGTCAATACCCTTCTTATGATTGATTTCTAATAAAAGCCTACATAGCATGATGGATACGAATTTAACCTATTTTGTTGAAGTCCTTCAAAATTTGAACAAGTAAAAGGTATAATCCTAATTCCCAAGCCAACTATTCTTTTGGGTGTTTTGGTGTACTCCAAAAATGGTAAAAATTTTAGGTATTTGTGACCCTAAATTTATTATTTTTACCAAATGTGCACGTTTTGAAGATAGAATGGCAGAGTATTTTATTGTTACCAACTTTCAGAGCATGTGCAACTAAAGTTGAGCCATCACATTTGGTGGGTCACAAGACAAATTATTTGTTTCAGAATTTTTGAGACATATCAAATGGTAACTTTTCATGGAGTTTTTCTTCTTCTTATAATGACCATAAAGCGATTTAAATTCATGCCTTTTCTAAACAAGTAAAATTTCAACCATTGTAGTGATTTTAGTGGTGATGCTGCCATGTAATATAGTTGTAGATGGATGCAAATAAAAGGTATAAAATAAGACTTTTCAAGTATCTCTCTTAAATATATATTATTACAGTTATATTTTAGTAAATAGTTAATTCAATTCAATAAATAATGATATATTCTATTTTTAAGAGAAAAAAAATTCTTAAAGTTTATTTTTAATTTACTCGAGTTTTTTAATAATTAAAATAAAGTTAATAATAATTTACAAATAATTTTTTATGACTTTCGAAAATTTGTAAATTTTTAATAATTTTATGAAAAATTAATTATAAAATATTTTTTAATTTTTTTAATAAATATAAGTGCAACTAGTAAAAGTCCAATGTTCGATTATCCTGACTGTTATTCAAATTTAAATAAATTTAATAAAACATTTTTATTATTGTACTAAAAATAATATATATTAATATTTATTAGAGTTCTATTTTGTTTGGATAATGGACTAGTTCTTAATAAACCGTTTTGAAGTGGTGGTGGTCAATCCGGCTTTAACTACTATTTTTTATAATGTTTGAATATTTTTGTAATTACACTTTTTTTTTCTTATTTTCAGCTTTTCTGTTATTTTTCCTTGTAATAAATAACTACAAAATCTCTTTACTGCTAAATTTGCTTTCGTTTTAGTTTTTTCGTTATCTTCTTTTTTCCATTCTTTTGAAAGCTAAATAATATTTCTTTTCAAATATGTCTCAAATATAATTAACTTATTTTTAGATTTAGGATATGTCTCAAATCGATTAACATTATTAGTTCTCATCAGATATTAATTATTTATTTTAAAATTAATAAATAAATTAATTTAATCTTTGTCTTTATAGAATGTAAAAATAATACATTCATTGAAAAAAGTGAGATTTTTTAATATACACATTAATTATTATTTTTATTTAGTTGTAAGAACTTAAATGTATAATATAAATAAAGTCCACCAATATTTTTGTTAAATATCACTCTTACATTCTAAAATGATTACGATTTTTAGTTTAAAAATTATAAATTAATTAATTTTTGAAGAAAAAATTAATTACCTCACTATATTATTTATTAAGATAACTTTTTCATTCCGAAAATATAAATTAGTGAACAGCTTTACTATTTATAATACTTCATCTAGTTCAGTGTAAATGTTTTAAATAGTGAAAACTATAAATAATATTCATATTGATAGAAGAATTAGTCTAAAATGTAAGAAACAAAATTAGAATTAAATGATAAACTGATAGAAAGTGAGAATAAAAGTTGAATGATTACGTTAAAGGTTCATGTCATGTATAGTTATTAGTATTTCACTTTTTTCTTCTCTGCGGTGATTTTCCACTTCTCACATTTTTTTCTTGCTTCTGTATTTCCCTTTTTACCCTTGTCCGCGTGGTGGGTGCAACACAGTGACGCGCCAACGTACTGCGAGTACGCGTTAGGTCCGTAGCACGTGCAGAGCGCGTGGTCAATGCTCTCTCCGGGTGTTGCCAGCTGGCATTTCGCTCCACTCACTTCCCAACCCAACCTTATCCAATTTCTTATAAAGTTTCACTAATCTCACCTTGCTCTACACCTTCGCTTCCTCACCGCGACTCCCATTGGCCACGCGTAAGGTAACGCGGCCTCCCATTGGCCTGTCACACCAGCGTGTTGCACGCATGGCGCCACCGTACGCTCCTGTAGATAAGAGGCCACGATTTTGTTGTGCTTAGAAAAATTAAAAGAGAGAGAGACAAATAATATTTTTAAAACTTAAAAAAAACTTGGACATATTTCATTATTTTGCGTTCACCTCAGTTCCTATGAATGTGTATTAATTAATTAATTAAATAGTTAATATTCGGTTTGTGAAATTTTATATTAATTCTGTGAATCTGCGTTTCTATATTTTCACTATAACGCTTTCCTAATTCGTAATTCGTTTCGGGCTGAAAGCAGAAGAAGCAGAAGGAAGAAAGAAAGAGGGAGAAGAGGTAGAGAAAGAGAAAGAGGAGGGAGATCTTGTAAATAAGGAAACCCTAGTTTTTCCTTTTTTGGATTATTTTTCTAAATTTTCCCATTAATTTTCAGTTCCAACCTGCTACTGTTGCCAATAAGGAATCTCTTCTTCTCTTGTCATTGCTTCAATCGAACAAGGTCTGCTATCATTTCAATTCCCCCTTTTCTCAATTTTCATGTGTTGTTCCCTTTTCTGTTCTTGACAATAAAAGGGGCGTCTTTTTTGTTTTTCTGTTTGGTTCTTTAATCGGGTAGGATTTTCGTCGATCCCTTTGTGTCGGAAAATCGCTTAAGTTTTGTTGGAATAATGGGGTTTTTTTAATTTTGTTGGAAACCCTTGTAAAGGGTGTCTGTTCCTGTGCTCAATGTGATGTAACCTATGTTGGCGGTCAAGAATTTGGGGCTTTTGCATAGTATCTAAGATTGGAATATGTGTTCCGGAATTACCATGTGCGTGTGTGTGATGTGTCTGCATTTTGGTATAGTGGTAACTATTTGCCACCAGGAAACTATGTATGTGTTGTTGTACAGTTCGTTATTTTTCACTTAATGAATCCAGTTCTCACGTGTTGATGTATGAGAATGCGTGTGTGTGTGTGTTTTAAGGCTATGTGTTAGGTTGTTCTAGTGCCTTCAATGATTAATGGGTTTTTGTTTGCTGTTGTTTTCTTTGATTTTGCAGAGTGAAGGAGTTTTGTGGAATTGGGTATTATTTAGGAAGGCGCAAAGATGATGTCCAGATCGTATACAAATCTTTTAGATTTGGCCTCTGGGAATTTCCCGGCAATGGGGAGGGAGACTAGGGAAAGGAGGCGGATGCCGAGGGTTATGAGTGTTCCAGGGTTTCTCACTGAGGTAGATGATGATCAGGCAGTTAGTGTTTCCTCTGATAACCCGTCGACAATTACTACGGATAGAATGATCATTGTGGCTAACCAGTTACCATTGAAGGCAAAGCGAAGAGAGGACAACAAAGGGTGGTCTTTCAGTTGGAATGAAGATTCGTTACTTTTACAGCTTAAGGATGGACTTCCGGATGATATGGAAGTTCTTTATGTTGGTTCCTTACGCGTTGATATTGATCCAGCAGAACAGGATGACGTGTCTCAGAATTTGTTGGATAAATTCAAATGTGTTCCGACTTTTTTACCTGCTGACGTTTTGGCAAAATTTTATGATGGTTTTTGTAAAAGGCAATTATGGCCCCTTTTTCATTACATGCTACCATTTTCAACAGACAAAAGCCATCGATTTGATCGCACTTTGTGGGAAGCTTATGTGCTAGCAAACAAGCTATTTTTTCAGAAGGTAGTTGAAATAATAAACCCTGAGGATGATTACATTTGGATTCATGATTACCATTTGATGGTGCTGCCAACTTTTATAAGAAGGCGTTTTAACAGGGTTAAAATGGGATTTTTCCTGCATAGCCCCTTTCCATCTTCAGAGATTTACAGGACTCTTCCTGTAAGGGAAGAGATACTGAAAGCTTTGCTGAACTCTGATATCATCGGATTCCATACCTTTGACTATGCTCGTCATTTCCTTTCCTGCTGCAGTCGTATGTTGGGTCTGGAGTATCAGTCTAAGAGGGGTTATTTAGGATTGGAGTATTATGGAAGGACAATCAGTATTAAGATTATGCCTGTTGGGATTCACATGGGTCGGATTGATTCAGTCATGAGAATGGCAGTTGAGGAGACCACGGTTAAGGAGCTCAAACATAAATTCCAAGGGAAAACCATCTTACTTGGTGTTGATGACATGGACATTTTTAAAGGCATAAATTTGAAGATTTTGGCGATGGAGCAGATGCTCAGACAGCATCCCAAATGGCAAGGAAGAGCTGTTCTGGTCCAAATAGTTAATCCTGCTAGAGGGAAAGGGATACATCTGGAAGAGATACATGCTGAAATACAAGAAAGCTGCACCAGGATCAACAGAGTGTTTGGGCGGCCTGGTTATGAACCTATTGTTTTTATAGATAGAGCAGTATCTATTGCTGAAAAAATTGCCTATTACAGCATTGCTGAGTGTGTTATTGTCACAGCTGTAAGGGATGGAATGAACCTAACTCCTTATGAATATATTGCTTGTAGACAGGGAATATCTGATTCTGAATCATGTTCCAATGCCAGTGACCCAAAGAAGAGTATGCTGGTGATATCAGAATTTATTGGGTGTTCTCCATCACTTAGTGGGGCAATCCGTGTCAATCCATGGAATGTTGAAGCAACTTCAGAGGCAATGAATGAGGCCATCTCAATGAGTGATGGGGAGAAACAGTTGCGGCATGAGAAGCATTACCGGTATGTCAGCACCCATGATGTGGCTTACTGGTCACGTAGTTTTTTGCAAGACATGGAGCGGGCTTGCACAGATCTTCTAAGGAAGAGATGTTGGGGAATAGGTCTTAGCTTTGGATTTAGAGTTGTGGCACTTGATCCTAATTTTAAAAAGCTCTCAATTGATGCTATGGTCTCAGCTTACAAGAGGTCAAAGAGTAGGGCAATTTTGTTGGACTATGATGGTACTGTGATGCCGCAGAACTCCATTAACAAGAGTCCAAGCAAGGAGGTCTTGTCTATTATGGAATCACTTAGTGCAGACCCAAAAAATATTGTTTTCATTGTTAGTGGAAGGGGGAGAGAGAGCTTAAGTGAGTGGTTTACTCCCTGCAAAAAACTTGGAATTGCTGCAGAACATGGGTACTTCTTGAGGTCTGCTCTCTCTCTCTCTCTCTCTTTCTCTCTGTCTGAAATGTCAGCTATTTCTCTGTTTTGCTTCATATTAACTCTCCAGAGATTGGTTATTGTACTTTTCATATGAAACATATCTTAGAAATCTTCATCATACAATGTATGCTGTAGAGTTGTAAAGTGCCATTTTTTGTCTGAATAAATCAGGTTACTGTAATTTTGTTTTATTCTCAGGTTGACCAAGGCCCATTAAGCAAGGGTCAAAGTGTTTCCAAAGTCTAATTTAACAGATACAATATAATATTACAACATATTTATATTGGGTTTTCCAAGTATTGTTAGTAAGTCACACTATGTAGTTCAAATTGTTGCTGAGAACATATTTGCTTCTGACAAGCCATGCCTGGAAGAAATTCCCGTCGAGTGGTATTTTGTTTCTGAAAATGTTTCTCACAAAATTTCTGCACTTAACTAACATATAGATTCTCATCTTTCTTGATTTTAAGTCCTTAAATTCTGTCCTGCATTTTCTGATTTGGTAACATGGCAATTTCTATACTAAACAAGTTGTTTTATTCAGATGGGGCCACAATGGAGAATGGGAAATTTGTGGTAAGTCCTCCGACTTTGGATGGATGCAGATAGCTGAACCTGTGATGAAACTATATACTGAGGCAACTGATGGCTCCTCAATTGAAAGAAAAGAAAGTGCTTTAGTCTGGCAGTACCGTGATGCAGACCTTGGTTTTGGATCTTCTCAGGCTAAGGAAATGTTAGATCATCTAGAAAGTGTTTTGGCCAATGAGCCTGTTGCCGTGAAGAGTGGCCAGTTTATTGTTGAAGTAAAACCACAGGTATATATACTTTCTTTGAGAAGAAAATGAGCCTTTTCAGAATCTCCTTTCTAAAATGCTACTTTCCTGAGTTTGGATATTTGAGTTGTATCATGCCCTAAAAAGTAATGTGCTGCATTAAATTTGTTTGTTTTGCTTTCATATTTTTTGTTGGCACTAGGAAAAAACCTGTTGATTTGGCATGTGAAGTAGGAGTCAACCTTAAGATTTTGTCTTGTTAAATACGGTTTGTGTGAAATGCTGAAAGCTCATTAAGACTTCTGCAATAGTATCATTAGTATTACCTGTGCCATTAATTGTTAAAAAGAAGTGGTAAATAAATAGTTATTGGAACCGAAGGAAGGAATGTTGACGAAGAACTTTCCCTCCGCTGGACTTTAGATAGAACCTGGTCCATGTCTTTCCAAATCTCACATATTCTCTTTCATATTTCTGATATTCTGTTTTGACAAGACCCCTTTTTTTGGAAACAATTGATGCTTCTGAAAGGGTTTTCAGTGGTTAAAATTTCAACTGGAATATTGAATTCGTCGGTTGTGTATAGCAAGCATAGCAGCTGGTGGTTTTTATGTAATCTTTTGCCATGAACTTACAAATGATTTGATATTTGCTTAAACAGTTGTGCCACCCTTGGTTAGGGGAAATGACAGTGATTCATCTGATTCCATTTGGGTGTTTGTGTTTGCAGGATGTGAGCAAAGGTTTGGTGGCCGAAAGGATATTTTCGTCAATGGACGGTAAAGGCAAGCAGGCTGACTTTGTGCTGTGTGTTGGTGATGACAGATCAGATGAGGACATGTTTGAAATAGTTAGTAGTGCAATCTCAAGGAATATTCTTGCCCCCAATGCTTCTGTCTTTGCTTGCACGGTTGGACAAAAGCCAAGCAAAGCAAAGTATTATCTGGATGATACAACCGAGGTAACAAGCATGCTAGAATCTTTGGCCGAAGAATCAGATTCTTCACCCTGCATACAAGAAACTGTGGATTCCTCTCGGAGGCAAGTTCAGGTTTCTCTGATTTAGATGATCATGATTTTTTTTTTTTTTTTTCAATTGGGATGTAATATTCGTGGTGACATTTGGGGCGTTTGCAGAGTATGTTTTCATAATTTTTTTCTTTCTTTTGCTTTTCTTTCTTCTATTATATATTACATATATTTTTGGGAGAATCCCGTCATTATTTTCTGTTCCCGTTATTCATAACTTTGGTTGGTTGTGGTGTAGCAGCAGACAAATATGTTAGTTTGGTTTTTATGTCCTACAACAAAGGAAGAAAATAGTGGAATTCTTGCTTTCCAAAATTAGATTTTGATTTCTCAGAACACAGTTTATAAAGAGATGTTCCTAAAATTAAACCAGTTATACCAGAAGCGTGGAATATAGTAAGTAGTATGAGTTATTTTTTATTCAATTTTAGTGCCATTTAGAAAATTTGAATAAAAATCAACTTGGACTTCTATTATAAGAAATATTATGCAAAGGTATTTTGTTAGTCACATGATCTAAAACTCAATTTCAACCTTTTACGGCTGGAGTAATGAAGTATGACAGAACTTTGACGAACATTAAATTCCTGGGAATATTGGTACAGGAAAATTCTTCAAAAGAATTTTGAACAGCCTAAAATTCGGTGGCAGCATTAAATTGTCTATCCACTTTAACAATTTGTAGGAATATATCCACAGGATGATGAAGGAGTGGGTGTATCTACTTTCATTTAATTGTGGATAGGATTTTTATGCACCTGGTTTTTCCAAGTTTCATAAGGTGTAAAGTGAAAAATCTCGTTTAATAAGAGAAAGTAAAGATTATTGATTATGTTCGTCTTGTGACGATTTAAAGTTTTTTCACACACAATACCAAAGATTCAGTAAAATTATTTTTCCATGGAACATATGCAAACGTATTAAAAATTAGGAAGTAAAAAAAAATATTTACTTAAAAAGTTGAAAAGTCTTTTTCTATATCCTTTGGATACTAAACATTTCTTTATCAAAATACACAAATCTTCAGCCTAAAATTCTCATTCTATGCTTTAATCCTGTAAAATTCTTTCTAAAATATCATAATGTCACCATTTTTTGAAATTTCTAATTTACTC
This sequence comes from Vigna unguiculata, assembly GCF_037176805.1. Lineage (NCBI taxonomy): Eukaryota > Viridiplantae > Streptophyta > Magnoliopsida > Fabales > Fabaceae > Vigna > Vigna unguiculata. Next base: position 32,072,368 of record NC_140802.1, read on the forward strand.
ATGTCGGAATAATGAAATATGTTAAGTGTACTAAGCAGGACTTTAGTAGGGAGTGGAGTGTTGAGTTATTTTTAATTATTGTACCGAACAGGACGGTCTCTTTACTTTCCATCTTCTTATTATATCAGCTCTTAATCAATATAAATAGATGAACATGAGAAGGATCTTTCAAGTCTTCCAAAAATAGATTTCTCTGTTTTAATCTTAAGTTGGTATCATAATGGGTCCATCCAACACTAGTTTCTTTCTTGTCTTGTCCACAACCATCGATTACAGCTATTTACGACTGTCCACCATTAGTCATTGATGTCTATGATTGTCTAGCTCGATTCATCACTATCTGAAGCTACTCACTGTTTTTTTAATTGTCTAACATTGTCAACCATTGTTCTCTACTGTTTTCCCGTTGTTCGCCACTATTTATCGTCGTCTGTCGTCGGCCACCGTCATAGTTTTGTCTAGCAACCACCATATTTGGAGCGCCGCTCCGAGCGATAGCTACCCCCGATGACGAAACCAAATTCCGGTCCATGCGCCACCACGTGCCTCGTCTCTGCTCACTACGAATAGGCATGTGCCACACACTGCCATCTATTGCTCGAAACGTCACTCTGCCACCTCCATTGTTGTCGTCGGGGCCTTTTGTCTCTATTTTGACCCTTGAAACTCCATTTTTATGAAGTCCAGAAGCCACACTTGCAGAAGTCTCCCTAGGGCATTTACAAGTCCTAATTGTTTTTAGTTTCTTTTGTCCCCTTGATCTGAAATGGCCATTGGAAGTGCTTGAAGTGATATTTCATTCTCTAGAAGCCTTTGCATTACTTCTGATAAACTAAATGACCAAAATTATCTATCTTGGTTCGTTGTCGTCAAAATGTGGTTTCTTGGTCAAGATCATCACGACCACCTTGAGAAAGATGGAAGCCATGTACATACTGAAAAAGTTAAATAATGAAAACAGGCAGATTTCCTGTTGTGTGCTCTATTGTGGCAATTGGTGGAACCAAGACTTTTGATGTCCCTCCAACCCTTCAAAACATGTCACTCTTTTCGGAAAAGGGCTCAGAACATCTATGTTAATGATATCCAACGCCTCTATGATTCAACAAACAAGCTTGCATCTCTAAAAATGACCAACCAAGATATGGTCTACTTCATGAATGAAGCCCAATCAGCTGTGGAAGAACTGAGAATGTTCTTGGAAGTCAACTCTTTAGATGAAATAAAGAAGAAACTTGACAAGTATTATATGGTGATGATCTTTTGTGCTATACATCCAGACTTTAATTGTATCAGCGATCAACTTTTGACCACTCATGAGGTCCATTCCATGGATACCTTGATCACATGCTTGATTCGTGTCCCAATACCTCAAACTCATGAGCTCTTGCTCTAGTGGAACCTTCTATCATGGTATCCAGTCGAGGAAGAGGAGAGCGTGTCACTAGAGGAGAAGGACATGGAGGTCGAGGACGTCCTCAATGCACCTACTTTAAGAGAATTGATCACACTCACTCCTTGCATGGTTTTCTTTCCAAAATCACCAATGTCTCGAAGGCTGAAACTGTCACTCCAAGTTCATTGAGGATGAATACCGACGGTACATCTGATTGAAGTATAATAGCTTGGCACAGACTTCTCAAAATCCAAGCACATTAGTCGCTTGCATTTCTCAATCTGTGGAGGGTCACAATTCATGGGTAATTGACTATGGTGCTTCTGATCACATATCTGGTAATACTTATTTGTTCTCAACCATTTCCTTTCAAGAAAAACTAGATTTTAACCTTTCAAATGGATCTAGAACTTCCTCAAAGGGAGTTAACCAAGTTTCCTTGTCTCCCTCCTTAAACCTAAATTTTTTCCTTTTTGTTCCTAATTGTCCTTTCAATTTAATTTCCTTCAATCAACTAACCAAAACCTTAAATTGTTCAATAACCTGTGATAACAAATCTTTTGTTATACAAGAGTGTGGTTCGGGAAGAAAAATTGAAGAAGGATATGAAACTTGAGGATTATACCTTCTTGGATCTCGTCCACGTATGTCTTGTGTTGTTGCTCCTAATCCTAAAATGTTATATGATTGGCTTGGCCATCCTCATTTGTCAAAATTAACAAAAAAATGTGTCTTGACCTTAGTGGTCTCCAGACCTTAAAATGTGAATCATGTTAACTAGAAAAACATGTTAGATCTACCTTTCCAAAAGGGTCTCAATCAAGGTGTAATTCAAAGTTTCTCTATTATCCATTCTGATATCTTAGGCTATTCATGCCTTCAAAAATGGTATCAATGTTACTCTCTTGAAACCAAGAAGTACTGCATGTCTGCCAATGTCACCCTTTTTTAACATGACCCTTACTTTTCTCCATCTATTCAAGATGTTCCTATCATACAACAAGTCTTTCCCATTCCAGTGGTTGAGTCCGATTTTTCCAATGTCTATCGATCCTAGCCGTGATCCAAGTCCTCCGGCACCATTATCCCCCACATTGATATTCTCCAACACAAGACCCTGATGGATAGTCCAGTTATCTAAGATAATGGTGAATCCTCGACTTTAGATTCTTCTCCATCACTGTTTCATACCATGTTACTCGGTGAAGGTGATTCAGGATGGAGAATTGCTCTTAGAAAAGGTAATTGTTCCACTCGAAACCCATATCCCGTTATTATTTTCTTAGCTATCATAGATTGTCGTCTTCCTATTGTTCCCTTTTATCCTCAGTATCTTCTACTGTCATTTCCAAAATTGAGAAAGAAGCACTTGATCATCCTAGATGACGACAAGCCATGATTGCAGAAATGTAGGCTCTTGACCATAATAATACTTGGAAGCTCGTACCCTTTCCATCAGGTAAAAAGGTCATTGGTTGTCGATGGGTGTACCCAATTAAAGTCAACCTTGATGGTGAAGTTGACTGGCTCAAAGCCCGCTTAGTTGCAAAAGGGTACACTCAGGTTTATGGCCATTAATATTATGACACTTTTTCTCCCGTAGCCAAGATGACAACTATTTGTCTCTTCTTCGTAATGGCTGTAATTCGTCACTAACCATTTCATCAATCGGATATCAAAAATTTCTTCCTACATGGTAGTCTTGAGGAAGAAGTTTACATGGAGCAACCTCCTAGGTTTGTTGCTCAGGGGGAGTATGGTATGGTATGCAAATTGCAACGCTCTCTATAAGGCCTCAAGCAATCACCACGAGCTTGGTTTGAAAAATTCAGCTCCATTGTTCAAAAATTTGGGCTAAGATGTAGTGAAGCAAATTATTCAGTCTTTTACTATCATACATCACTCGGTAAATGTGTTTACTTAATAGTATATGTTGATTATATAGTCATTACAGGAAATGATACAATTGAAATATCTCAACTGAAGGAGTACTTATGTAGACATTTTGAAACCAATGATCTAGGAAGCCTCAAATACTTTTTGGGCATGGAAGTAGCTCAATCAAAAGATGGAGTTGTAATCTCTCAGAGGAGGTATGCTCTCGATATATTACAAGAAACATGTCTGATTGATTGTAGACTTGTAGATAGTCCTATGGACCCAAATCAGAAATTAACGATAGAATAAGGTGAATTATTCTCTGATCTAGAGATACAGGAAGGTTAGTTGGAAAATTGATTTATCTCACTATTACAAGGCATGATCTATCTTTTGCAATTGAAGTGGTTAGTCAGTTCATGTAGGTTCCATGTGTTGGCCAATGAAAGGCTATCATTCGCATTCTAAGGTACCTCAAAAAGACTCACGAGCAAGGATTGTTATATGAAGATAGAGGAAGCATATTCAAGTCTTTGGGTACTATGATGTAGATTGGGCAGGTTCGCTTGTTGACAGATGATCCACTATTGGATATTGTGTTTTCTTGGGAGGAAACATTATTTCATAGAAAAGTAGGAAACAAAATGTAGTGGCCTGATTCATAGTTGAAGTTGAATATAGGAAAATGTCGTCACTAACTTCTGAGCCTATATGGGTGAAGCAGTTCATTCAAGAGCTTAATTTTTGCGAAATCCAGACTATGAATGTATTGCAATAATCAAGTTGCTCTTCACATTACATAAAATCTAGTGTTTTACGAGAGAATTAAACATATAGAAATTGATTGTCATTTTGATCGTGAAAAGTTGTTGACAAAAGAAATATCTACCGAGTTTGTTGGATCAAATGACCAACTCGCAGATGTATTCACCAAGTCCTTAAGGGGACCCCGAATTAAGTTTATTTGTTCCAAGCTTGGTACATACAATTTGTATACTCCAGCTTGAAGGGGAATGTTGAGTTATCTCTAATTATTGTACCTAGTATTCTATGACAGTCTCTTGACTTTCCATCTCCCTATTGTATCAACTCTTAATCAATATAAATAAATGAACATGAGAAGGACTTTTCAAGCCTTCTGAAAATATATTTCCCTATTTTAATCTTAAGTATCCCCAAAGGTATAATTTCTTAAAAATTAATATTTAGTAGTTTGTAGCGTATTTGATAATAACTTGTTAGTTTGTGTGCGTGTGCGGGGTGAGTAGGGTAGGGGGATAATAGATGCAATATGTAGTCTAGATTTCATAAAAGCATATGTAAAGGATACACTTTATCATTACTTCTCTCTTTATTTTTTAGATGTTAGCATCTATTACACTATCTTCATATAAAATAATTGTTTTAGGATTTTTTTTGATTTGTCTAACATCCAAATATAGTAGTTACATTAAAGATAATTAAGTAGTTTATAAACACATAAACATATAGTATAAATATTAGTTTATATTTCTCCAAAAAGTAAAATATTTCGATACAAAATATGCATAAAATCCTTTAGAGGAATATAAACTCTAACATTTATATACATATACAAAATTATCTACATACTACTAAGCCTTCTCAACTACTCACTAATGCGAACTCCTACTGCAAATCCTTTGCTCTCATGTAACACACAATCATACTGATAAAAACAAACAATCACAAAATCATGGTAAGGGCAACTTTGAGTGTAACATCCCTACTTTTAATAAATTATATTATTTACTTTATCTTTACTCTAAATATAAGAGTTAGAAAATCATGCGTTTTATTAGCGTTTTGTATTATATCTAGATATAGTTTGAACATTGAGAAAGAAATTAAGTAGATTTTAAGAAACATTAAGAATAAGTAAAATAAAAATAATAATAAATGAATCTTCTAATGTTAAATCTAAGAGATAAGAAAGAAAAATAAATAAATTAAGTAAAAAGAAGAAAATATGAATACAGGAACCTGAGAATAAGAAGTGATAAGATTGCATTTAATGCATGCAATTATCACTTTGAACCTAAGTATGTGTGAATGTGATAGGAAAGAGAAAAAGAAATGAGGAAAGGGTGATTACATAAGGGAAAAAAAAGGAAAGCATGAAGATTATCTCTTCATTAATAAAGAGAATCTTTGCATTAATGAAATTGCACATGGTTTGGTTATAAAAGGATGAAATGAAAGAGAAAAATGTAGAAAGAATTAAAGGAAATGTGAGTTAAGTGAGACAGAAAGAAGGGAAGAGAGAGAAAGAGAGAAATAAATAGAGAGAAAAAGTTAGAGCAAAATATTTGAAAAAGGTCTCGGTCTTCTAGAAGTATTACTATTGTGTCCCTCCAACTAATCAAGTAAGGAGGAATGAGGTTAAGCTCTTTTTATATTAATCTTGATAAACTCATGGGTTTTATATTAATCTTTTATTTATTTTGACACATATATTATTCTATTTACTTCCATTTAACTTATTTTCATTTATTATCCTCTTATATTTATTTTATTTAATCTTCAGTTATGCACTAGTCATATTTATTTATTTTATTTAATCTTCAATTATGCACTGGTCCTGTTTATTTATTTTATTTTATTTATCTCCAGTTATGCGCTGGTACTGTTTATTTATTTTATTTAATTTATCTCCAATTATGCACTGGTTCTGTTTATTTATTTTATTTAATTTATATTCATTTATACACTGGTCCTATTTATTTATTTTATTTTATTTATCTCCAGTTATGCACTGGTCCTATTTATTTATTTTATTTAATTTATCTCAAGTTATGCATTGGTCTTGTTTATTTATTTTATTTAATCTCTAGTTATGCACGCGTCCTTATTATTTATTTTATTTAATCTCCAGTTATGCACTAGTCTTGTTTATTTATTTTATTTAATCTCTAGTTATGCACTGATCCTGTTTATATATTTTATTTAATTTATTTCCAGTTATGCACTGGTCATATTTATTTATATTATTTAATCTCCAGTTATGCACTGATGGTCCTACTTATTTATTTTATTTAATCTCCAGTTATGCACTGATCCTATTTATTTATTTATTTTATTTAATCTCCTATTATGCACTAGTCCTGTTTATTTATTTCATTTATAGTTATGAACCAATCCTTTTTATTTATTTCATTTAATATATCTCCAGTTACGCATTGGTTCTGTTTAATTTATATTTTTATTATTATATTTATTTATAACATTCTAATCCTTATCTAATTATTTATTTAAAGTTCTTGCTTTGATTCTTATTTTATCATTATTTTATAATAAAAAAAATAAATGAATGTAAAGTAAAAGTAAATATTATTTTATTCAGTGAGCTTGGATAGAAGAAAATTACATGAACATTTTATTAAATTTTATATTCTTTGAGTATAGTTTATACAATGACATGATTAGATAGTCATTACATTTTATGACCTTTGAAAATATCAAAAAGTGTGTCAATTAAGTCTAGTTTCAATAAGTTGATATTAAACTAGTGTAAGAGTGTTTTTATTTTGGAAGTCACAGTTTGGTACACTACGGGATGAAAGGCAGGGACCATGGTGGGGTCTAAGGAAGTTTTACCAAGTAGGTGAATATCTAGATAGTTCAGAATAGCGCACTAGACTAGGATATTCATAGGTCAAACTTGGGACTACTCGATACCTGCTCGACATCGCCAAGGTTAGGTAGTGAGTATATATCTGTTTTATGGGTTTATAAATGGCTAATATTCTCGAGAAAGAAATAATTATGATTGTACCAATGTTTTATGAGAAATACTCAACTACCTAATCACTTTCCAAAGTAACTTTTGATGTTCATAATGGATCATCAAAAGTGGAATATAGATCCATATGTTTGGTAAAACAAGATCAAGTTTGGTGGTTTTAGGTCCAATTATGTGCCCCCAGTGTCTGTATTATTTGTTGAGTTTATTAAGATTGATATTTAAGGCTTATAAAGACCTCACTCCTTTCAAATTTTTCTTTCATATGTACCTATTGCATGTGTAGAAGGGGAACTTGCTCAATGATAGTTGTTCGGGATATTATTGGTGGATCTTCTGAAGATTTATTCGTGGATAAATTATATTAATATCTTGATAAGATATTAAAAATATACACAATCTTATATTCTGATGTAAAACTCTTAATATTATACAAATAGATATTTTTGTAATATTTCATGGACAATTACAGAGATGTAAACTATATATATATATATAGATATATATATATATCTATATATATATATATAATTATATATAATTATATATATATATATAGATATATATATATCTATATATCTATATATCTATATATGTATATATATATATATATAGATATGTATATATATATATATATATATCTATATATATATATATACATATATATGTATATATGTATATATATGTATATATATACATATATATACATATATACATATATATATATATATATATATATATATACATATCTATATATATATATATAGATATATAGATATATATATATATATATATATATATATATATATATGTATGTATGTATGTATGTATGTATGTATGTATGTATGTATGTATGTATGTATGTATATATATATATATATATATATATATATATATATATATATATATATATATATATATATATATATATATATATATATATATATATATATATATATATGAATATGAAGCTATGTTATTATTGGTATCCTTTCAAGAAAAATTTTATTGTAAAAAAAAAGTAATTCCATCTTTTTGTCAAATAATAATTATTTAATATAGTAGTCGGGGTGTTACATTGAGCATTGGGGCGACGACATCCTTAGTGTCCTCTATAGTGGCTTTGGTGCTTTCGAGTACATAAAATATGTTTGGGACCTACTATAACGACAATTTAACAAGTCATGCTCAATGATCAACGTGGTACCAGTCGAGGAGGCACAACAACTACATATTTATTTTCTCATTTTCCATTTAATTATAGAGAATATGATATGTGAAAAAATTTTCAAAGATGGGGACATGTCTCTAAAGTTTTCATAGTAAGGAGACTTGACATGAGAGGTAGTAGATTTTGGTTTGTAAGATTCTATGGTGTAACTAATGCTCAGAGACTCCAACAAGAACTTGACTTATCAGAATTGGCTTCTTTAAGTTGCATGTGAACAAACCAAGGTTCAAGAGGAAAGAAAGAGAACAGCCCGTCCATAGAAAAATGGAAGTTGCGACTCTCAAGGTTATTAAAATAAAGGTTGTATAGAGGAAGAAATCGCATCAACAAACATATGCCCAGGCAGTTAAAGGTTCAACTCAAAACATGAATGTATTGTAATGATGGAAAGGCATTCAATTTCAGGTGAGTGAAGTTGATAAGCAGTGGCTAATTGATAATGTAGATTTTTGTTCATCTAGGCCAAGTTACCTTTTTGCTTGAGGACAAGCAAGGTTTTAAGTTTGGGGGAGTTGATAATATAGATTTTTACCATTATCTTGGCTATCTTTTGCTAACAAAATCAACTCCTCTTGAGCTTTTAACCCACTTAATCCTCACTTTTACTTTGCTTTTGTGAATAAATACAATATAGGTCACATAGATCTAATTATACCACTAATCCCCATTTTTGTGACCAATTTAATGATAGGAAGCTTTTGTCTCAAGCCAAAGAAGTTGTCAACCAAAGAAGAAAGAAGAAAAAAGGCAAAATTGAAGATACGAATAAAGCAGAATTCAAGGCTGAGCGTCAGAAATCAAGGTTGAGCTCCATTCCTCTCGCATTTCCTAGCGCTCAATGTCAGAATTTAAGGCTGAACGTCATTCTTCTCGCATTTTTGGGTGTTGAGCGCCAGAAGCCAGCGTTGAACACTGATTGGCTCGCATTTTTTGGACGTTGTGCGATGCGGGGACGACGCTGAGCGACACTTGTGCTGATGTGACAAAATTTAACCTATTTCTTCTGGATTCTCGAGGGGAAACCATCTTTGGCAGTAGGAGGCGCGAGCAAACTCATTTTGGAGAGCTTGGAGGTGTGTTAGGGCTTGTGGTAATAGCTCATTCTTCCTCTTTATATCTCTTTGTCTTTCATTTCTTCCATTTGCAAGCTTGAGCTTTCCATGACAATGGAGAGCAAAACCCATTTTTGTTAGGGTTAGATGTAGCCACTACACTCTTATGTAATTGCAATGCTTTGAATATATAAATGCCTCTTTCACTTAATGCTTGCATTGATTAAGCCATCCATTGCATGATATTTGGTTAATTGGGTGTGGAAATATCTTTTGAAACCTTGATTTGGAACAAGAAAACTCAATGGGGCTTGTATATAGGAATGGAGCTTGACCCATTGGTTGTCTTAAACCCTAGTGCATAAAGCAAATTTGCTTATTAAGAGTTCAAGGGATTGATTCTTAATAAGGAAATTTAGGCTCAATCCGTTAAGGAATTAGGGTTTGAGTAGAATTATGGGTTGGCATTAGCATATTAATGTAGAGGATGTAAAATTGTAGTTGCTTGAGAGCATAGTTGGTGAATTCTAACCCCGACAATATCAATTAATATAATTTCTAATCTTTTGCATTCACTAAGTGCCTCTAACTTCCAAAGTTCAATTTTACTTGTTTATGAAATATTTACTTTCTTGCACATAAAAACCCAAATTATGGATTTATTGATTAGTTTAAATTAGTCATTAATTATGCAATTATTTAGTATACACGAGTCTCTTAGGAAACGATATCACAGTCTTACCGATTACTACTTGTGCGACCTGGTACACTTGCTGGAGTCTTAACAAGTTTTTTGCGCCGTTTCCAGGGACCCGCATCTAATACTAGACTATTGTGTGATTTTTGACTTATTTAGACTTAGTTCTTTTGTTCATATTTACTGTTTTTTATTTACTTATATACGCACATTATTTGGGCTAACTTGTAATTCAAGCTTGCTTTTGTTGTTGTTCTATAGTTTATGTAGGGTAGGATCCGTACAAGGAGGACTGTATCTTCAGAACCACTCCTTACCGATCTTGAGATAGAGAAAACTACCCGTAGAAACAATAGTGCCACAAGGAGAAGATGAGCTCAAGCACAACAAGTTGCCCATCACTCTTCTGCTTCAGACACTCTTTTGTCTACTTCTCAGAATCTTGATTCTTTTCCAGAAGAAGAAATGGCTGAAAACCCTAATAGTAATGGTAGAGGTCGTGAAAGACGCACTTTGGAAGACTATGTTGCGTTCACAGGGACCATTAATTTCAACAGTAATATGGAGATGAAGCCAGCTCTAATCCACTTGGTGCAAAGTAATCAATTTAATGGATTGGTTCATGAGAATCCATACACGCATCTGGCCACCTTCTTAAAGATATGTAATACAGTGAAAATCCATCAAGTGCCTAATGAAGCCATTCGCCTGAGTCTATTCCCTTTCTCTTTGGCGGGAAATGCCAAAGTTTGGCTAAACTCTTTCCCCGAAAACAGTCTCACTAGCTGGGAGGATGTGGTTGCCAAATTCTTGAGTAAGTATTTCCCTCAATCCAAGATTAACAAAGGCAAACAAGAAATCTCTACTCCAGCAAGACATGGATGAGTCCTTGGGGTAAGCATGGGACAGGTTCAAGGGATTGCTCAGAAAAACTCCCATTCATGGATTTGATGAACCTACACAACTTACTCTTTTTTTAGCAAGGCTTAAATTCCAGTCAAAACCGAACTAAGAAAAAACACTGAAAGAGAAGATAGAGGTAGGGGAAGCTGATTTTTTTCTTTATATTCTTGATGATTAACATAGAAAAGTATAGAGCATGCATGTAACAGTGGTATGAAGATGTGTGTTGTTATGGGTGATTTACGTTTTTTTTCGTTTCTACCATTCACGTTCGTACGCTATGGGTTTCCAGTGCCTTTTCTTTGTTTTCAATAAATTGCTATAGCACTTGTTGTGATGATGTATGGGATGTGTTGTGTGGTTGGCCAAGGGATTTTTTTAGGGCAGCGTGAGAAGTCCATGGTTGGGTGAATGAGAGATGTTTCGTTTGATTTTTTATTTATTTTCTATTTGGTCATCTTTTTGGTAGTTGAGTGGATCATTATAGGTGCATGAGTCATGGGACTACTTGAGTCAATGCAGGAGAAAGAATACAAAAAGTTTGGTGGGGTCTATGTATAAACTTTTATTTCTTTGTAAGCTTTTAAGTTGCATGGGATGATGTTCCTTTTCCTTCATGGTCCAGGCACATGTTTTATAGCTAATTAGTGCATGAGTTAGTTGTTATAGATATATGGGTATTAAAACATGGGTTTTTCTTTTGAAGGGTCAACAAATGTTAGTTAGGAAGGGTTTAAGTGTAATGTTTTTTACTTAGCTTTTAAGTGCAACTTTTGGGCTTTCCACTCTTTTTCCGAAACTTTGTTAGTTGGGGTGTTGAGTATTCATGTTTGGGGTTCTATATCCGGGTGTGTTGAAACCTTGATGGGATTAGTTTTTTTTTAGAGAAGAAAACTTAGAATTTTTGTGACTACCGAGGGGTTGTCCCCAATTTCCTTTTGGCCTTGCTCCTTTTAAATTTAATTTGAAACTCTCATATGGTGAATTGCATGTGTATAGAAAGGTTTAGAGTGGAGCGGTGCAGTTGCTATCTTTTATTTTGGTTTATGCAAAAATCCTTGTTGTGTTGTTGTTTATAATAATAAGATTTTATTAATTGGGTACAAATTAAAGGAATGTGTTTCCTTGGTTATTTAAGTCTCATGGTAGATGGTAATGATTAGAAAAGGTAATTTTTTTTAGTAATTGCGGAAGATGTACGTATATATTTTCTTTTGGTAAGATATTTTTTCTTTGTATATTATATATTAAGGTATGTAATATAAAAGGCATATATTATAAGGTTCTTGCATCTTTGTTATTATTATGGATAAAAGTTATTGGCTTAAACATGGTAATCACGATTTTGTTTCTTTTAGGCTTAAATAGTCATTTGGTCCTAGTTTTGGTCGACTTTTTTCACTTTGGTCTTACTTTTAAAATTATTTTCAATTTGGTCCTACTTTTTGTTATATTTTTTCAATCAACTCCTTTTTGTTAATTCCGTCTAAATCGATAACGGATGTGAACTGTAACTGTCACGTGTCATTTTGTGATTTTTTTGATTTTTTTTAATTTTTTTTAATTTTTTTTAATTTTTTTTTAATTTTTTTATTTTTTTTTTAATTTTTTTTTAATTTTTTTAAAATGTACACGTGTCAAGTTCATATTATGCCACGTGTCATTATTGATTTTTTATTTTGATTTTTTTATTTTTTTTTAATTTAATTTTTTTAATTAAAAAAAATCCACATGTCAAGCTAATATCATGCCACATGTCAGAATCATATTTTTATATTCAATTTGTTCCTAATATTCGTTATTTGTTTTCAATTTGGTCCTAGTTTTTTTTTAGTTTAGTATTTTTGTTCCTCTCCAAAGACAAAATATAATTTGTATATAAATGTGGCTTAACTGCAGTTATATGAATATTCTTATTAAACTACATATTTTTATTAAATATTTTTAATTTAAAATTAGAGTTGGTTTAAAATTAAATAATTTTAACCTCTTAAAATTTTAAATTAATGGTGTTATTGCTTTTTTTCGTTTTAATTTTAAACTAACGCTAATTCTAAATTAAAAATATTTAACAAAAATATGCATTTTAATATATACAAATTAAATTTTGTCTCAATTTGGAGAGGAACAAATATGTTAAATTTAAAAAAAAAATTAGGACCAAATTGAAAACAATTAACGAATATTAGGACCAAATCTACTATATATCTAAGAAATTCTTAGTGCGGGTAATTTACTGAAATAGACATTCTATTTCATTAACACCTGTCTTAAATTGAGGGTATATTAGTCTTTTGAATTTTGTGTTGTTTTGCCGCTGAAAACATTAAATGCTGATTGACTTTTGCTGACAGTAAGAGCCTTCTTCTTCAAGGCAAAGAAGTTGGTCGAGATATTTTATTTTTTTCTTCTTCCGTTATTTTTCTCCTTTTTCTCCTTCTTTTGTTTTCTTTTTTCTTCTTCTTCAACATCATTACTTCTTCTTTCTTCTTGATACCAACGTAAGTGTTTTTTATTTTTATTTTGTCTATTTTTTTGGATGATTGTTGTTGTTGAAGGTTGACAAAAGTTTTGGTCAATGTAGGTAATTTATTCTTCAATTTCTTTTCTTTTTATGGTCGTGAATATTTTTTTAATGCTTCTTCTTTCTTCTTCATACTAGCCCACGTTTTTTATTTTTTGTGTCGGTCTTCTTTTTTTGTGATTGTTGTTGTTGAATGTTGACAGAAGTTGTGGTTGTTGTAGTTAGTTTATTGTTCTATTTGTTTTTTTTTTGTTCGTAGCTATTTTTTCTTTCTTCTTCTTCTTCTTCTTACTCTGTTAATTTATGTTTGCTTCTTTTTTATTGTAAAGGTCAAAGATATAATTTTTCCAATATTTTTGGTGTCGAAGAAGAGGTCGATATTTTTGTTTTTAGAAACTGTTGAACATATTTTGTTCTTTTTTATGTTGTTGGGTTTTGCTGCTTGAAGTAATTAGTGATTGAGGTTAGCTGTCTAACATCTTCTTCAATCTGTTTTGAACCATTTGCTTTGTCAAGGTTAGGTTTTTCTCTTCTTCCGTCTTCTTGGTCCATCCTTCTTTCTTCTTCTTCATTCAAAGTTACATTTTTTTAACTTCCTATTTATTGTTCTTCATGCAGATAAGAACATTTGCTTCATCAAGGTTAGTTTTTGTTTTTCTTCTTCCTTTTTTTTCTTTTTCTTCTTCTTCTTCTTTGTGGATCATTCTTCTTTCTTTTTCTTCGTACTCTGTTATTTTTTTTAACTTCGTGTTGATTGGTCTTCATGAAAGGAGATTAAAAAAGGCCCTTTGCAAAAGCAGATTAAAAAATATTCAATTTGTAGTTTTTATTTTATTTTCTTTTTATGCTTCAAATGCTTTTCTTTCTTCTTTTTTTTTTATGAAATTTTTTATTGATTGTTAGTTGTTGGATTTAACATTTTTCAATTTTGATTTTTTCAGATTTGGAGAGATAAGGCTCGAGGATAAGGAATTAAGGTCCTTTGCAAGATCTGGGTTTCTTATGGTCAGGCATTTGCACTGCTTGAGACTCTTAAACTCTACAGCAAATTGTTGGCTCTTGGGATCAAAGTTGTGTTCATCACATAAAGACCATTGGGTCTGAAGGATGTGACTGTTTCCAACTTGAAGAATGTTGGATTCGAACTAATTGCGAGGTTAGTTTTGTTTGTTCTAATGAATCTTAAACTAAACATGTTTTTTATATGTTGTAGTGTTTGATGAACACTTTTGTTGATAGAAAGAAAAACTATTTGATGAACATTGTTTGAAGAATTGGTTTTTGGGTGTAGGGATCCATCCATATACGTCATTGTCTTTATGCTTTTCTTTGTTGTTTCCTGCTCCCATGCTGAAAAAATCTGGCCGTGAGTGTGCATTTAAGTTTTCCCGCTTCTTCTTCTAATGCCTGATCAAATATTTAAATGATTCCATAATTAATGCTTGATTAAAATATTGATTGACGTATTGATTGACAGACAATTGTTTTTCTTCTTCTTCTCCCAAAAAATCTATTTTCATTCTTCTTCTTCTTCCATGAAACGACAAATGTACATGAACAGAAGAAAATCCTTCGGCCTTAAGGTTAGTGCTCCTTAAGTTTTTTTTTTCTTTTTTTTTTACTTCTTTTGCGATGAATTTACATTGAGTTTTTTTTCTTTTTCTTCGTGGTCTTCTTCTGGGTTTATGGTAATTTTGTGTTTTTGGTTTTTGGTCATTCTATAATTTGCCAAATATTGATTTTGTCTTTACCTTCTATCTCCTATATCAGAGCTTGGGTGCATCAGATGGTTATTTGGTTAACCACAGTCCTCACGATCCTGAAGGTTTTTATTTTTTTTTCAAAGAACTTATCTTTTTGGTTTCTTCATCTTCAAATATACCTATACATTTTTGCCATTCTTAGTTTTTGGGTTGAGATTATTGTAGGTACGAGAATGTTATGTTTAAACACTATGGTTTGGATTTGTTTTTGTATTTGTAATGTTACTTTGGAGGGGAGTTCGTTATATAATTATGTTTTGTTCTGCACTTAGGTGTTTGTTACATTTCGTTGTAAAATATTGGGTTTGTGAATTTCGATTTTTATTACTGTAAATATTTATGTTCAAAATCTTTTATATCTTTAAAACTTTCATATTATATAAGTTATTGTTATTATTATTATTATTATATCAATTTTCTTATTACAAATTAAAAGAAATAAATTCAGTTGAAAAAAAATAAAACCAGTATCTTATATAACAACAAATAAATACAATAAATTTAATACAACAAAGTAAAACAAAAAATTTATTATTATTGTTTATAATGGAATCGTAATAGGATTTCAAAAATAAAAAGCAACTTATCATATATTGCTTACGGGATTATATTACACAAGATACATACGATTAACTATAACCATAACATAAAAAATATACAATTCATTTTAATATAGTATATAATTATTCATTCTATTATTATTTATAATAATTGTGCTATTAAATGTATAGTACATCTCTCTTATTAATCGACCTTTCTATAATAAGTAATATTATAAAAGGTAAATGACTATTTAATTTAAATAATAATTAAAAATGTTCTTTTTAAATTCTTTAATTAATTGATATTTCTATAATAAGTAATATTATACATTTTATAATTATACCTAATAATCATTTTAATAATTGTATAATACATTTCTCTTATTAATAGAATTTTCTATAATAGTTAATCTTATATAAGTTAAATTGTTATTTTCGTAACTATTAAATCGATCATAATAACACAGAAATATAATTTAAACATTGAAAGTAAAATAAGTTTATTATAATTAATCATAGTCACACTTCATAATAAATAGCGTCAAATTTGAATAGAAGGATTTATAATTGATCTAACCATACTTTATCATGAGAAGAACTATTTATAATTAACTTCAATTAATTTCACAATAGTTTATAATGGAACGAAAAAAAAAAAAACTACTTCAATGAAATAACCTACCTACAGTAAACAAATTAACACAATATTAGATTATCAGAACCAAGTTAATAGACATACTGAGTATAATATTAGAAAATTGATTCACGAAATAAAAGGATCTCCACGAAATCAAACTGCAGAGGCATTGAAAAAACACCTAATAAGTATTGTTTGCCGCCAAAATTAAACCCTTCTTATTAATTCTAAAAATGTAATGATTTGACCACTGTGAAATAAGTTTACTTCATAAAGCTTATTTAAGCCGTGTGAAATATGAATTATATTAATAATTAATTAGAATAATTAATAGTTAAGTGTTGTGAAACATTAAAAATTAATCACCAATTATACAATACAAAATAACTAACAATAATATATCATTTCATGTTAATTATACGAAATATATTTTTCCTAATATAAATTGATTATTTTCAATTAACAAATCTATATTTAGATATAAAAAATAACTAACAAAAATATATAAAAAATATATTTTTTCTAATATAAACCGATTATTTTCGATTAATATATATATATATATATATATATATATATATATATATATATATATATATATATATATATATATATATATATAACAAATAACTAACAAATGCTATAAAAAAACATTATTGTTACTAATTGTATTAGCTAATATAAATTTATTATTGTCAATAACCAAAATAATTATTTAAATAATATATTTATCACTCTACATAACATAACGAAATCAATAAGTACACAAGTTAAATTATTATTCTCATAAATTTCTTAGTTTTATTGAATTTCATATATATTGAATACATTTACAATATATCAATCATAATATTACAAAATAAAAAATTAGGCATTTAAAATAACAATATTATAATTACTATTTTGTTATTATTATTTGAATCGATAAATATATTTTATTTTAAATTATTACTTTAATTATTATCCAACAAATTTTGAATCAATATACATTGAATATATTTATTACATTTTATTTACAATGTCAGTTTTAATATTACTTTACTACGTTATTTGTATAATAGGCATTTTACTGTATGAATAAGTTATCTTTCCAAGATTTGGCCAAAATTTGTGGTTCAAGGAAGTATTATATGGTAACAAGTAAAATCAAGATATATAGTGTTAACATATCTAGATAGTGTTATACGGTAATAAGCTATCTTACACTTTTATTTTAAATTAGGTTGATTGCAAATATATTGGTCCATTCCACTTATACTTTTATGATTTTTTGTTGTTCATATTGCCAAAATGATAAAGTTGTATTTAGTTATTTCTATTTTAAATTTGTACCAATTTAAACTTTCCAAAGTAATAATTAATTTATTTTGAAATGGGATTGGGAATATTTAAAGGATTAAAACATTTATTTGTTGATTTATTTAAATATTTTAAATTTCTTTAACGATGTCCAAAAATTATTTGTAGAATTATATTTTGTCAATATATTTAATTATATTTACATTATCTTCCTTAGTTTGCAATACATTTATCATTACATTATTATATTATAATTTTATTCAACAATTTTATTTCATTTTAATATTTTTGTTCAATTATTAATGTTATTTTTATTTCTATTATTTGTTATTATAAATATAATGAATTGTTCTAATTTATTTTAATTTATTTCTTTATTTATTAATACTATTATTTTTAATACTCAGTGGAGGTTGAATTTATATTTATCGAAGATTGGAAAGATTTATTATATTTTATTTTTGTATGGGATATATTATACAGTATGTCTATATTTTACTTTAGCAGCTACCAGTGCATACACATTTTATTTTAATATAATTCTATTTAAAAACTTTATTATCAATTTCACATTGTATTTATTTTATACAAGAGCATATTACATATTATGCCTAAATTTTATTTTAACAACAACACGTGCATACATATTTCATTCTAATGTAATATACATGTGTTTGTATCTACATGTGTTTCTATTTAAAGATGTTAACATCAAATTCATGTTATATTTTTTTTTGTATGAGATCATATTACATACTACGACAACATTTTACTTTAGTAGCGATTCGTGCATACGTATTTCATTTTAATATAACATTCAAGTGTTTATATGTACATGTGTTTCTATTTTAGAATTTTATCATCAATTTCACCATGTATTTATTTTATACACATGACCATATTACATAATATGACTAAATTTTACTTTAACAACAACTCATGTATATGCATTTTATTTTAATGTAATATACATGTGTTTGTATCAAAATGTGTTTCTATTTAAATATGTTAACATCAATTTTATGTTATATTTATTTTCTACGGGACCATATTACATTTTACTTTAGCAACGACCTATGCATACGCATTTCATTTTAATATAATATACATGTGTTTCTATTTAAAAATGTTAACACAATTTCATATTGTATTATTTTATACAGGACACTATTATATAATACACCTACATTTTACTTTGACAAGGACTCATGAATACACATTATATTTTAATATAAAATACATGTGTTTATATGTGTTTTTATTTAAAAATTTTAACATAAATTTTATTTTTTATATATTTTGTACGAGACCATATAACACAATATGCTTACATTTTACTTTAATAATGACATGTGGATACGCATTTTATTCTAATGTAATATACATGTGTTTATATCTATATGTATTCCTATTTAAAAAAATTAACATCAATTTCACATCGTACATATTTTGTACATGACCATATAACACCATATGCTTTTATTTTACTTTAATAATGATGTGTGCATACATATTTTATTGTAATATATTATACAAAGTATATATATTATTTTAATATAACATGCAATATTTCTTTTTAAAAATTTTAACATCAATTTTATATTATATTTAATTTATACAATACTATATTACATAATATATTTACATTTTACTTAAACAATAACCTATTATTATTACACATTGTTATAGTTAAATAAATTAATAATATATTTAAACAATAAAATTAATCATTATACAATTAAATCAATAACAATAATAATTATTCAAATCACTAATTTATATATAGTAACAATAAAATCTGTTTTAAATATTAAAATATATAAAACGAAGAAAAACACGACCCGTGCGTATGAACGGTCTGCTGCTAGTTGAATATAAAAAACTGACTCTGACACGTGGCATGATATTAGCTTGACACGTGGATTTTTTTAAAATTAAAAAAATTAAATTTTAAAAAAAAATTTAAAAATTTAAAAAATTTAAAAAAAAATAAAAAATCACAAAAATGACACGTGGCATGATATGGGCTTGACACGTGTACATTTATTTTTTAAATTAAAAAAAACTTAAAAAAATTTTAAAAAATTTTAAAAAATATTAAAAAATATTAAAAAAATATTAAAAAAAATCAAAAAAATCACAAAATGACACGTGGCGGTTACTGTTCACATCCGTTAACTATTTTAACGGTGTTAGCAAAAAGAACTTGATTGAAAAAAATATAACAAAAAGTAGGACCAAACTGAAAACAATTTCAAAAGTAGGACCAAAGTGAAAAAAGTCGACCAAAACTAGGACCAAATGACTATTTAAGCCTTTCTTTTATATAAGTGATTGCAGGTTTAATATATTTCATAAGGTTTAAAGAGTTTATGCCATGGGTGGTAGCTAGATAATTCATTCCCGGGTGTAGTAAATCATTCCCAGATGTAGGTGCGTGTCAATGGGGTCATGAGTTGGATCTTTTTCTTAAGATTATAGTCATTGTATTTGTGCATGATGTGATTGTGATTATAATGTTAAGTATATTATTTAAATAAATGTGATGTTAAGTATTATTCACAATCTTCTTTTGCTAAATTATGATTATATATCATTGTTATGGTTAGCTTATCCCTATTTGTTTGCTTTGTGTATTATTTGTGTTTGTGCGATGATCGTATGACGTGTGTGTTATACGTGAGTAGTTGATAATGCAGATGCTTCTGCAGTGGAGCAAATTGACGACAGGATAGGGTGAACTCGGGATTTCATTAATTTTCATTGAGTTGTTTAAATTAAATATTCAAGATGTGTAATTTTCTTTTATTTGTCATTGACATGTGAAAGGTTTTTGACAATCAATGTTTTGAATTACGATATTTAATAAATTAAATTCAAGGCTTTTACGTAAGTCCGTTTTATCGATAATTGTTTTTTCCGCTAAAAGTGTTAATTTTATAACTTTTCTTGACATTCAAAAGTTAGGGTGTTACATTAGCCATTTTGAACAAAAAACAAAGTTAAATTGTGTGACATTGTGATGGTGGAGAGAATGTTGTTTATATCCATATACCAGTGAGCTTGAGTGAAACACTTGTTCTTGTGAGAAGTGGTTCCCATTGATCAAGGAAACATTTTGCCATGATTGTTAATCCCTTGTAAACTTTTGCATGGACTTGTGAAACTTTTGTTTTGTGAGCACCATAGCTTTAGCTTGCCTTGCTAATGAAACACATGTGCCAAACAATCTTTCAAATAAAAGCAAGCACAATTGACATCTGTTTTAGTTGTTTAACTATATTCTCCTGAGTTGCTAGATCATTACAATTGTGTTGTTCATCTAGGCCAAGTTACCTTTTTGCTTGAGGACAAGCAAGGTTTTAAGTTTGGAGGAGTTGATAATGTAGATTTTTACCATTATCTTGGCTATCTTTTGCTAACAAAATCAACTCCTCTTGAGCTTTTAAACCACTTAATCCTCACTTTTACTTTGCTTTTGTGAATAAATACAATATGGGTTACATAGATCTAATTATAACACTAATCCCCATTTTTGTGACCAATTTAATGATAGGAAGCTTTTGTCTCAAGCCAAAGAAGTTGTCAACCAAAGAAGAAAGAAGAAAAAAAGCCAAAATTGAAGATATGAATATAGCAGAATCCAAGGTTGAGCGCCAGAAATCAAGGCTGAGCCCCATTCCTCTCGCATTTTCTAGCGCTCAGCTTCAGAATTCAAGGTTGGGCGCCAATCTTCTCGCATTTTTGGACGCTGAGCACCAGAGTTGGAGAAATTTAAAACGCGGGAAATTTAAAACTTTTATTATAGAAAGCTTTTGTCTCAAGCCAAAGAAGTTGTCAACCAGAGAAGAAAGAAGAAAAAAAGCCAAAATTAAAGATATGAATATAGCAGAATCCAACGCTGAGCGCCAGAAATCAAGGCTGAACCCCATTCCTCTCGCATTTTCTAGCGCTCAGCTTCAGAATTCAAGGTTGAGCGCCATTCTTCTCGCATTTTTGGATGCTGAGCACCAGAGTTGGACTTCCCCAAAACGCAGGAAATTTAAAACTTTTATTATATCCAATATAGTCCAACAACCAAAATTAAAAACCATATTTGAATATCTAAAGTTGGAGAAATAAAGGATTACAACTTATTTCCAAAAACATTAAATAAATATAAAGCTCCCCATGCTATCCCCGCTCCGTAGCTAAGTCTCACTAGAACCACCTACAACAACATCATTTGCTCCCGTGTACTGCGTACATGATCATCACCAAACACAAGCAGATAGGGTGAGCTTAACAGGATAAACATATCATTATATTTATATACATATATCAATCACTTATATATATTTCATGCAATCACACCAATTGAAAGCCCGCCTTCGATTCCATATCACCTGGCCACAACCCGGTTATTCGCGTTCTACATCTTCTAGTGTTTACCTCAAGGTGACTTGCTGCCATACCTATCGGCCACAACCGATAGAGCACGTGTGGGAAACCATTGCTACGGATCATACACCGTAACGCCAGGTGGAGTTCCCAAATATGAACATAGTTTGTAACGTCCCAAGACTACCAAACTCATCAGTTAAATACTGAGGAGGGCAATCTATCTGGACCCATCCGTACTAGCCACAACCAGCACACTCACAACGGCAACACTCGCCAACCCGAGCTTAACTCAAGGGTTCCTCATGTTCATCCGCCATCCTGAGCTCAACTTGAGGGATGTGATTCTGAACTCAACTCGATGAATGCCACATGCTTAACCCCTATCCCGAGCTAAACTCAAGGGATACCAACAATTCCACCTTTGAAGCATCACCAAAAGTCTTGTAGATCACGCATGCAGAATCTAGCAACTCAAGGCTGCAGCAGCAAAATCGCTTGGCGGGGGACACGTACCGCCAGGCGTTGCCGCTCCCAAACCTCCTGGCAAGGGACACGTACCGCCTCTGATTCATCCTCGCTATAGATACCGCCTGGTGGGACGACCCTCACCGTCAGGCACACTCCCAGTCCCTAGCTCTCTGTTGGCAGCTATCGCCTGGCGGCTTCGACTCTGCCGCTAGGCACTATATCAGTAACATTGATAGTTACTGGTTTTGGAGTTCTCCCTCGTTGATTTCTACATCTCACTTTGCACAACCCCAGTACTGAACTTTTCCAAATTAATTAATCTCAAAACCATGTGATTTAACTCAATTTCCCATGTTCTTAATTCCCATTTGGTTCACCCACCTAAGTTTACCAATAGTTCATCTTGCTTAGTTTCATTTCTACATTACCATATACCACTGTTAACCTCATACTTTTAGTACTCTATTAGTCACTCATAGGGGCCTAAAACTCATGACACATCATCCATATCTTAACAAAATTACACCACACTCCCATCTTGACCAATTCCACTCACATTCAAAACATCAGCTGGTGTTTAAATTTTTTTCGTTCTTCTTACATGTTTACCAACACTCCACTTATAAATATAACCTATCACGAAACAGGTCACGTTTCTGGACCTCCTTCACTTAGCTTACCCCCATCCATAATTTACACTCTATCAACCTTCAATTATCAGTCCTAAAAGAATTACTACGATCCAATTCAATGTTTAAGCCACTATGTTAATTCATACATGAGGATCATGTCATTAATTACCCAAGAATATCACCAATCCATTCTCCCAGTTCCAAGTTCAACTGTAACAGAACCCACCCCGGTGCCTTCCATCACAGCCACGCACCTTCACTGTCACTGCGTTGGCGCCTAGCGGCCAGCCTCGTGCCGCCAGACGGTACTTATAATTATGGGCAACTTTCTAGAATTTAAGCACCTGCGAAAGACTCCCTGACAGTCTCCACTGCTCTCTTCTGCTTATCTCGGCCATTTCGCACATGACCATGGTAACAGTGCCACAATTATTTGATTTTCACAATCCCCAACAACAATTTTAGTGCAATCACAACTATTACATGCAATTCACCAAAACCCCCGATTCTATCAACCCTAACATTCCAATATCGCTACATTAACTTAATTCTCATGCACCACGTGAATTTTCACAACTTATCATCTCTATATTTATCAATCCATGATTACCACTTTATTTCCACTAATCCAAACAGCCTAGAAAATCAGCAAAATTCAAATCCAAGCCAATATGGCTCCCGTCGCCTGGCGGGTCAATTACCACCGCCAGGCTGTTCATAGGAAACCCAGAAACTGGATGGTGTGGCTTACGTCGCCTTGCGGCCAGGGATATGCCGCCAGGCGGTTCTTCTGCAGGAAACCAAAACTGCCTAGACTGTGATGCGTCGCCTAGCGGAAATTCATCACCTGCCAGGCGGTTTCTGAAATTTTTCAGAAACCCAAAAAATTAACATGAGCGTAGTCATGCAAAATAGAATTATTCATCATACAATTAATCCAGGCATCTGCTCCTACGCGTCACTCAATATTTCTTGCTAACTAATATAATTCGATAATTATGTCATCATTCAATATGCTCAATCATATTATTAAAACAATAATAATTAAATAACACACAATAGGCATACATAAGACTTGAACCCAAGTCCTCTCACACAATTAAGTACTCTTAACCACTTAAGCTAGTACTTTTCCACGTCACTTTTATAAACATTTAATACCATAAAGGCTCCCACTACCCGTATTTATTAATTAATTATTTATCTAATTAATTAAATTCCACGGGTCTTACACGTTGAGCGGTGTGGGAACGACGCTGAGTGACACCTGTGCTGATGTGGTAAAATTTAACCTATTTCTTCTGGATTCTCGAGGGGAAACCATCTTTGGCAGTGGAAGGTGCGAGCAAACTCATTTTGGAGAGCATGGAGGTGTGCTAGGGCTATTGGGAACAACTTCTTCTTCCTCTTTGTATCTCGTTCTCTTCCATTTCTTCCATTTGTAAGCTTGAGCTCCCCATGACAATGGAGGGCTGAACCCATTTTTGTTGGGGTTAGATGTAGCCACTGCACTCTTATGTAATTGCAATGCTTTGAATATATAAATCCCTCTTTCATTGAATGCTAGTCTTCTTATTTCTTCACTTAATGCTTGCATTGATTTAGCCATCCATTGCATGATATTTGGTTCATTGGGTGTGGAAATATCTTTTGAAACCTTGATTTGGAATAAGAAAACTCAGTGGGGCTTGTATCTAGGAATGAGGCTTGACCCATTGGTTGTCTTAAACCCTAGTGCATAATGCAGATTTGCTTATTAAGAGTTCAAGGGATTAACTCTTAATAAGAAAATTTAGGCTCATTCCACAAAGGAATTAGGGTTTGAGTAGAATTGTGGGTTGACATTAGCATATTGATGTAGAGGATGTAAAATTGTAGTTGCATGAGAGCATAGTTGGTGAATTCTAACCCTGATAATATCAATTCATATCATTTCTAATCTTTTCCATTCACTAAGTGCCTTTAACTTCCAAAGTTTAATTTTAATCATTTATGCAAAATTTAATTTCTTACACAAAACTCAAAATATGGATTCATTCTTTAGTTTAAATTAGTTATTAACTACGCAATTATTTAGTATACACGAGTCTCTTAGGACTCAAAATATGGATTCATTCTTTAGTTTAAATTAGTTATTAACTACGCAATTATTTAGTATACACGAGTCTCTTAAGAAATGATATTCCGATCTTACCGGTTACTACTTGCGCAATCTGGTACACTTGCTGGAGTCATAACATTTGTCAATCACACAAATACATTAAGCTCACACTAATAGTTATTAGTTCACCAAAATCAACTAACAATGTAACACAAATTATCTCGTCACAAATGCACTAGATATCATGAACCCACTTAGTCTCAAAGACCAAATGAGTTACTAAGACCAAATGCTTCATTACCTCTAGAGACTCCTACTCACACATGAATCAATATTTGAACATGGAAAGTTCATCTCAAAGATTTCTTCACATCCTAACAATCCAAATCGGACAGAGATTCATTTAGAGCCCTTAGATGACACATACAAAAACTCAACACCCCACATGTAACAAATCAATTTAAAGACTTAAAAGATAGACAAAAGATGAACTTATTCTATTTAAGAAATTGATCGGGTAGGATTGTAGACCATGCTGCCATGAATCCTATAACATACTCTGATATCCAAACAGGTAGATATAGGAGTTAGAATCTTGTAGAGATATAATGATTTTTTATAAAATGGAATTTCATTAGCTATTTTCTATTTATAACTCAAGATTTTTAATGATAAAATAACCGAGTGTATCTTATAAAAGTTACTTCTACCATAAAAGTATTTTCTAAGTCCTTCCAATTTATATGATTTTACCTGTGATGTATTTTCTAATTCCTTTCTATTTGTACGATTTTACCTTTTTCATAGAGTATATGATTTTCCTCAATGTAAAAAATGTTTTCAATGTGTCCAAGTGTACCTCTATAAGATATTATCTATGTCTCTTTGACCCATTATTGACTTGCAAATCTTGTGTGCCATTCTAAAGACATCCATTTTGTTTTGCTCCAAATTATGAAATAGAAACAAGATGAGAGAAGTGATGGAAAGAAATCATCATCTACTTACTTGACATTCATATATTTGTGTTGAATATTACTATTTCATTATTTTTTTACATAATAAATAAGCTTATTAGATTATTTTAATTATGGTAATATTATTATAAAAAGTGTGATTAAGTGAAAGTTTTAGCAGGTTTTTCTAGAAATTTAATAGACTTGGACGTATTGTTATTTTTTGTTTTTTTAAAGAATGAACCTCCTCTCCTTAAAAGAAAAAGGTGAAATATTATATTTTCTTTCTACTTATTCTACGAAAATAATTTTATTATATGTTTAAGAAAGAAAATGTCATTTACGTATATTTTATATAGTATTTTTATATATGCATCACTTTAATAATTTTATTCTAATTAAATCTAACCTAACGTTGATATGCATGTGATATCCATATCTATGGTACAAATTTATAATGTAAACATTTTATTTGAAAAATAATACAGCTTTATCTTATTTGAAATGACACATGAAATGCGCAAGGTGAACTATAGAAGATAAGCTAAATTCATCTTAAATTAGTCTCTTTTTTTTTTCAAAGTTGAAATATAATAACATCCCTCGCTTAATATGGTTATTTAATTAAAAATTTGGTTCCATGAATGCTTTTTATGACATATATAGAAATTATATTCTCTTTGATGTGTTAGAAATGAAATTTTCTATCTTTGGAGCAACGAGAATACTTCAAGAGTGTAATACTATTGTTAGAATTATTACATCTATGCATTAATCATTAATCATTAATCCTAAATATAGGTGTAGAGTGTTGGAAATCTCCGGCCGTATCTAGTTCTATACCTAAGGTTTTAGTGTAGTCTCTTAGTCTTCTATGTATCTTTGTATGAGATTTTCATTATAAGTAGAAGAAACTAAGAGGGGTCATTTAAGCCCTCTAATCATATATTTTTTGTTTTAATCTTAAGTAATATAAAAAGTTAAAATATCAACTATGATATAAATCTAGAGCTGTCATTTTAATTTTCAATCGCTGGTCAGCCTTCGCCCCCTTTAGAGCTAGGCTTCATTTTTGTGGCCTGCACATCAGGGGGTTTTCCAAAGCCCCCGTACCCCAAACTGATGTGATCCCAACAAGGCTTATAGCTTGGATCAACGTCAAGGCCTATTCCATGACCCACATGCACCTCAATGCTCAAGTCCACTCAAAGGCTTAATAACAAGAGACATGTCAAGACATAAGATTAGACTTTATTTTTGGGTCCATTGTTTAGGCCATGCTTTAAAAATAAATTGTAAAATTACTAGAAGTAGTTTTAGGTCATAATTGATCTAGCTTTTGCAATTGTCAAGCCCAATTGCAAAAGTCTAGACCAAGTTTACATCTAGCCTTAGCCATGAGTTGCACATTTAGCACATGTGTTAAATGAGGAAAGTGTGACATGCCACATGGCATGTGATCCACTTTTTGTGGATCTTATATCTAGATCTAGATCTAGACACATGTGCTTCACATGGCCACCTTGCATTTGCATTTCATTTAGTCTTGCATTTGGTTTTCATTTTAGGAGATGCTCTCTACTATAAATGAGAGACTCCACACTCTTTGTAAGGTTACTCTTGAATTGTTAATGCAAATACATGTTGAGATCACTCCATGACTTGCATTTTTTAGAGTCCAAATTGCTGGAGCATTCTCCAAGATGTCTCCTCTAGCCCTCCTCCCTAATTTGGCCTAACCTCTTAGGAACCTTCACCAAACCACTTTCACAGCCACTACATCGCCAACCTTCGGTGTTTCATCCATTTTGCTACAAGGAAGCTTCAATCAACCATCAAATTCCACCATGGAGCTTCATTATATGGCATCTATAGCCATTTCAAGTCATCTCCATTGCGGTTTGAGATAAGTGTTCGATCCTTGCTTCAATTTTTGTCATGTTCATCACTTGTTTTTATTGTCTTGTTGTTTTCCATCCTTTGTTTTGAGTTATTCACTTGGTTAGTGATTCAAATCCATATTCTACTTGAATCAATCGGTGCATATCATAGGATTTCCATTGGTTTTCGAATCTACAACGTTTTTTTTTATTTCTAATTGAGTTGTTCTTCATTTTAATCAGTGAAATCTTGTTTGTTTGGTTTCAGTTTTCGTTTAAGCATCTATACATGTTGTCTAAGTCATGTATTTCCTTAAATGTCATCTTTCCATATGTTTTTACCGTTTGAATTGAGTTCTACACTTTGAATCTTGGCATATAAGCAAAAGTGCTGACATAATTCACGTGCTGGAAAGCAATCTGTTTTGAAGCCATTGCTAGGCCATTTTCACTGAGTGGTTCATCTTTGATGTTTCTTATATTTTCTTGAATAGTTCATGCTTGATATTATATCATTATCAATTTCATATCCTTCCAATTTGTCAAGAACATTGCATTTTCCCAAGAGCAAATGTTCTTCTATTTTCTGAAATTCTCATTTCACTACACGAAAACTCTTTGTGTTTGAATTTCTGTGAGCAATTGGATGCATCAATTTTAGTTTTGATTTTTGCCTTTGAAAGCTAAGAGATAGACGAAGATTTAAAAAAAAATCAATGAAAAATTTTGAAGAATAAAAAAATGAAAAAAATGTGAAGTAGAGGTTGTGTTATGTGTTTTCTTTACTAGCAATGAACGATAAATCAAACTTAAGTGCATTTTGGAGCTGCTTTAGTCCTACTTCGATTAACCATGATTAAGGTGACTTAATTACCTTGCCTTGGGTTTAAAGTGAAGGATTAAACAAGTTTCATAGTTGTGATTTCAATCTACTTGCTGTTTTAAATTTATTATTCTCATTCTAGTGTCATTCATAGGTTTTATTTGATGTGCTATACTTTGTTGAATACTTTTAATTTTGTTGCTTGTCATTGTTGGCTAATCTTCCATATTGTCTTATATAAACTCCCATTTGGTTTAGCTTTTATTGTGTTTGTAACCTTTTTCTTGCTTTATCCCCAAGTAGTAGGTTGGGACAGAGCTAGTATCGGGTTAGCCCCTTCTCCTTCGTTCAAAACCTAAATATTATCTTTCTGCCAAATCTTCTTCTTCTTTATCATTCAAAAATTCTTCTTCTCCCTAAATATACTTCACCCAAGTTCAAATAAAACCTCATATTTTCCAACTGCCATCGTCTACGGTTAAGCTCGGCAGCAACATACAGTGGTACAAGGCGGTGGTGATAGCAACGACCCGAGTGATAGAATAAGAGAATTGATGATAAGGTTAGTGTTTCTTTCAAATACTTTATGCAATATTTGATTTATATTTATCAATCGGCAACATCGATTCTTTGTTTCATTATTGGGGTCTTGATATATATACTTGAATTTCTTCATTTCTCAAAGGCAACATCGATTCTTTATTTCATTATTGGGGTCTTGATATATATACTTGAATTTCTTCATTTCTCAAAAGCAGTATGGAATGATGAAAGAGAATGCAGTAGTTGTTGGGTGAGGCATAGTGATGATAGAGGAATAGGTGTAGCAGTTTTTCTTTTTTAATATCGTGGTTCAACATAAAGATTTGTAACTTTTAATGGAACTAGGATTATAGTATTTTTTTTTTAATGGTTGACTTTAAGTGCCATATGAGAAATTTTCCATTATTTTGGTGTATTCGTTTAGGTTAAATACCCTTTATTGTTGGTTAATAAGTATGCTGTAAAATATTTTGTAATATTTTTTTATTTATTCATCTAGGTTCATCGTTTGAGGCTTTTTGGGGATTACCATCATTTAACTTGAATTACATTTGTTGAATTTGCACTGGTAATTACTTACTCACTTTTCAAATGTATTGTTTTCTTTTGAGTGAACTCTTGTTTACTTGGCTATTTTGTGTATTGCTTGTTGTGGGTACACTTATGTCAATAATTGTGATTCATATTTTCATAGTTAACTTATAATAATTGCACATTGCCGGTTGAAATAGCTCTAAAACAGTCTTTTTGAAGAAAAGAATCAAGAGTGTAAAGGGAGTCGTGAAGATCCTTCTAATTTTTTTTAGTAGAGTGTTAGTAAGTTATACCTTTAGAATCACCAAAACATTTTTTTAATGTTGGGTAATTTAGTATAACATTACTATTTATTAGTGTAAAATGAGAAACTAAAACTAAGATTGTAAGAGTTGTGGAATTGCCAATCTTATCAAGTGTTTGATTTGGCATCTACTACCATATATGCACATAAATGATGCAGATCTCAGAAACGATATAAATTTGCTTCTACGTTAAATTAGATAATGATATATTGTGGTTTTCCATGGACAAAAAACCACATACACATTTAATGTTGTAGTGAGATGCCATTTTGGTTGTGGGCCAAAACCAATTTGCAGAGAAAAGAAAACTATATCCATCTTAACACAATTCCTTGTTTGATGTCATCTCTCAATATGTGTTATATGATCGGTTTGTGGTTGATTTTTTCTTGTTGACGATGGACAGATGGAATGTGGTTGTTGGAATTTGTTTGTGTATCATAGTTGCAGTTTACCAATTATCTCCTTCAAAGTTTAAAATTAGTTGTTGTGGGCTGCTAGGTGTGGCCCATACTAGTTTGTTTTTTCTACATTTTTCCAAACAATATCTCCCTTTTTACTTGTAATTAGTTTATGGTTTTTTTTTTTACTGTGTCAAACAACATTATACTAGTTATGGCTAATAGTTAACTATAGGAGGTGTAGAAAACATGTCCATTTCTTATGTTGTTTTGTAATGTATGACTATAGATAAATAAAATTTTCATTTATATTGGAGCTATAATTTTAACTTACTTATAGGTTTCAATTGACTTACGTATTTTTGATTGAAATTTAATTAAATCTTAGTAACGAACTAATGATTTTTAAGATTATTTTTCTTATTTGATATCTTATATATATACATATATTACTATAAATGTGCATAATAGGTAGGATCTTATGATCTTAAGGACTTAAAACACTTTAATCTAATCTAAGGTGAAGGTCAAAAGATCAACAATTATTTTTGTAAGCATTTTATATTTAGTGTTTAACTCTTTGGAAAGTATGGAATGATTAAAGAGAATGCAATAGTTGTTAGGTGAGGCATAGTGATGATATAGGAATAGGTGTAGCAGATTTACTTTTTTAATGTCGTGGCTGAACATAAATGAGACCCAATGAGGAAGTGAGCAGTTGAATACCAACCCCTACTCTGTTTTTGTTGTATACAATAAAATAAGAAAGAAATCAAGAAATTTAAGGTAGGATCAAATAAAAGAAAAAAAATTGAATTGATTTGAATCCTATATTTTTTGCATTTGTTTTGGTTTGAGTTACCAAACTAGATGTCCTTTTGTAGCGTGTAATCCTTATTATTGGTTGCATGTAACACTTTTGGCTACTCCAAAAGCATTTTTTATGCTTTGTCTATTCTATAATGTATTCTTATTCTAATTTATGGCAAAACAAATGTTATAAATCATATGGTTTCTTTTATGTCCACAAATCCATTCTAATTGCACGTAACCCTTTCTCGTGTATATTATGTAGTGAATTTGAACCTGAAGTGGTTATTATTAAATATAATCTACTATGGTTTTGTCTTTCTTATCAAATGGCCACAAACCAGGATGGCAATATATGCTAACACATGACCTTCAAGTTCAAGATGCATTAAATTATGCCATCAAGACAATCCAGCAAAAATCTAATTCATTACTATCCTATGTACTTCATGAGGTTGTTGATGCAAAGGCTGAGGTTAGTGCCTAGTTCTCTTGTTTAACTGTCACTCCTTTTTCCTTCTTTCTTAATCGCCTCAATTCTAATAATCCATTATTTCCCTCACATCACTTCTTCTATAATTATTATCATTTCCTAAAGGAAACTTTCTTTATAATGTTTTTGGTTTGGAATGTGCTTAGTATTCTCATTACTAATATGGCATCAGAGTTAAATTTTAGCAATTGTGGGTGTGTACTTTTCAAATATAGATGCTCCATTCTTCTTGATCATGTGCAAATGTTGATTTGTACTCAAAGTTAGTTACACGGATTTTCTGAAAATCCAGTGGTAAGTTTATATATTTTTTGTTTTAAAAATTATTATACATTAAATAATTAACTCTACACTAGTAGTTTGATTGTCTTTTAATTGTTTCTGAGATAGATGAAGTTGTGCATGATATTTTTGGATATAAGGGAATCACTTATGAGTTTAAACTTCTTGAAGATGTTTAAAATTGAAAGGTTTGATTACTTCACATGAACATGCTTTTAGCTTTTGTTTGCTTCCGAAAAACATTAGTGTTTAAGATTCATACATTTTACATAATGTTACAGTACATGTAAATGTGTAACGTATATGTTTAGTATTTCCTAAGGTTTTTTGGAAAGCTTGGAGAGTATGAATTTGTCGACATTTGTAGGTCACAATTGTATGTCTCATGGTTGAACAAACAACATGAAATTCATTCAAATGTTTGTGCGAGTCTTCTCTTGCTAATCCATGAAATTTGGGCAAAAAGGTGGATTAACTCATTTTAGCTCACTTTCTTCATATGGGCATTGGATGCACATGGTTGAGGTAGTGCAACTAATTGTCTTAAGGTCTTTTCTGCCATGTTTATTTCAATTACAGATTCAGATAAAGGATCAAAAGATATGTTTATCACTGTAGTTGGTATAGTTTCAATGGTAGCTTTAGATGATGAAGATACTCCCTCAGTAGAACACCCAAATGGAAATCTCCTACACAATTTATGCAAGTTCCTTTCAACCTTTAGGTCAATTTGATGGAATTCATCTGGGATGGCTCAAGTCATGCATTACGCAGTTCACTAAAAATTTTCTCTGATTTTGTTTGTTTTCTTATTCTTATTCTTTCTTTAGAGAAAGGTTTTTAAAAGAAATAAGTTAAGATGTCGTTAGGTTCATTCTCAGAAAAGATAGGTGTGTCACAATGGATAACTTAAATACCAAGTTTTTCCTAACCAGAGTATTCCCCAACTAGTCTAAAAAACTCCTAAAAAGAAATTCTTAATCAAAACAAAAACATAAATCTTACTAGCAATTTAAAATAAATAAAGACTACAAAAATACAAACTAAATTAAATGTATACACGTTAAACAACTAAAAATAAAGAAATAAAATAAATCTCCAAGTAGCAGACGATAAATAAGAATGGAAATATTAAAAATAGTAATTGTATTGCTCGACAATGCTAAATTTGATAAGTTGTCGTTGATGCTATCAAATTAATAGTATTTAACTATAACAACTTCAGTATTACTAAGTCGTATCCCAACGAATACAAAATCGGTTTTTAACAATTTAATTCTTACAAAACCTACAAAAATGATTACAAAACAAACACAATACAAATAATAAAAGATAAAAATAAAGATCTAGCCTAAAACAATTAAAATTAGTAAAAATTAATGATAAGCAAAAATATGCAAAAGATAATATGCCTAAATATCTACAAAAATGAACCTAAAAGAATGAATATGCAAATGCTTATGATATGCTAATATGAATATGTCTAATACTATTATAAGGAAAATATGAGGTTTTGATACCCAAAAATATAAAGAGTGAATTTAATAACAATGAAGGGAACAACAAATTAATAAAAGACATTAAAACAATCATATTGAAATAGGTTGATTATTGTTTTAAAAATTATTGTTATGCATTTTAAAAATAGATTCATTACCGATTATTTAAATATTATTGTTTTAGATTTTCAAATCAATCAATGTAACTTCTCAATTAATTTGATAGCATCCTTACTTTTAACCAAAGTAACTTCTCAATTAAAACTGAAAAATTTAAATTATTCATATCAAATTTAACCAAAGTAATTCTCAATTAAATATTATTATGTCTAATCATTTATATTATTTTCCCTCTTTTGTGAAGTAAAAGTTAACCAAATAAACTAACTTATTGATTAATTCTAATTAAAGTTTTCCCCAAAAATCAAGGTAACTTCTTAATTAACATTAAAAGTCCTTGAACTCATATGATTGTTATGCATATAGATTAAACACCGTGCTAACTAGCTACAATATAAAAAACCATTAATTTTACTTCATTTGGAGATAAAAGACATAGAAAAAATATAAACCATAACAATAATCAAAAGAACAAACTAATTATTGCATTCTAACTTCAAAATTTTGTTAATAAATTACAGCGGAATCAATCTTAAAATGATATGGATCATGAATGAAAGAAAAAATGAAAAAGATAATGGAAAGAAAGTGAGAGATGTCGTGGATGGCAGCTGCAAAAAATTCGAGTTGCTAAGACTCTCCCTTCTCTTCTCCTAGTTCTTTTTATATAGAACTTTGACTAGACTTTAGTTCCATCTTTTCTGTTGCTCAAATATACTTTCTGATATATTATCCAAATATCTTTTTTAAATAATCATAAATGTCATATATATTTTTTGTGATTAAGAATACCTAAAAGATTTGGTTGAAAATCTTCTAGAATTTTTCTAAATAAAAAACTTTGTTATCTGTATTTCCTTAGCTTCATATTCTAGTGGAGTCTTCTGTTGAAATAAATAAAATGCCTCTTACATTTTGGATGAACATGAATTTCATTGCCTTTTTATTAACATGAAAACAAATGCGAATGACATATAAGTGGTGGGTATATGGATCCAAAATTGCCAATCAGTCTATGAACCTTAGAGATACTAAACCCTATCTTAAAAAAAGTCATATAATTGTAGACAATTCATATAGACCCAGATCCAATTTGTTAAACCTGCAAATTTGGTTGGTTTAGTCGTCGTATTCGTTAGTTAGCTAGTGGAATTAA
This sequence comes from Vigna unguiculata, assembly GCF_037176805.1. NCBI lineage: Eukaryota > Viridiplantae > Streptophyta > Magnoliopsida > Fabales > Fabaceae > Vigna > Vigna unguiculata. The sequence goes on from NC_140802.1 coordinate 32,107,436, forward strand.
AACTATAATGTTTTAGATAAGAAGTTACAAAAGTGACAAAATAAAAATAGAAATTTCATTTATTTTGGTATATTTTAGTGTGATAGATTTTAATTTGGTAGATTTTTAGTTCAATAGATTTTATCTTTAACAAATCAAAGGAAAAATAACTTTCTTCACAACTAACAAGAAAAATATTCTTTTTGTTATGAAATAAAGTTAATAATAGAGGAGAGAAGAAAGGAAGAATAGAGATCGAGAAAATGGGAGATAACTTTTTTGTGTGTCTTATTATTGATAGGAAGAGTCCTATTTATAGATATAACATGTAACCCATAAAGGATACAAATCAAATAGTTAATACAAATATTTACATAAAGAGTAATGAATCATATGATTATCAATCATATGAGTAATTGTATCAAATCTGTAAGACCCACTAAATTTAAATAATTAAATAAATAATTATTTAATAAATGCGGGTAGGAGAAGCCTTTATGGCATTAAATGTTAACCTTCATGATGTGGAAAAGTGTTGGCTTTGAGAGTACTTTGATTATGTGAGAGGGCTTGGGTTTGAGTCCTATGTATGTCAATTATGTGATTTAATATTTTTATATATATAATCATGTTGGGAAATGATATAGTAATTAAATTATATTAGTTAGCAAGAAACATGAATTGGCATGATGGTTTGGTATTGATTTGGCATTTGCATAGTTGTGGGTTCAAACCTTGGGGAACTTAAATTGAACTTCATTTTTGGCTATTTTGGCTTTGGATTGGAATTTGAAGGGTTAAAGGAAAACTCTAATGGACATGGCAGCCAAGGGTGGCTGAAAAATAGAAGTTAATTAGGATATTGAATGGTAATTAACTTAGGATTAATGCCATTTTCGTTTTCTCACATTAAACCCACTTTAAGACCATTTTAAAAGGGTATTTTGAGGTAGGAAAGAAGGTTTAGTTGGGTTGTAATTGTGGTTGCAGAAGAGAGCACGAAATTGTGAGTTTTGGTGAGTGTTGAGTGAGGTTGGGGGGCTGAGTTGGAAGAAAAGCAAGAAGGCTATTGGCGATCAAGGAGGAAATAGAGAACTTATCAAATTAAGCAAGGAATACAGGTTAGGGGAGTTCCTTCGTTGTTTTAAATAGTTATTTTGTGTAATCATGTAATGTATGAAACTAGTAAAGCCTGCATCCCTATTAAAATCAAGTTTTGCTCGCGTTTCTGGATTTTTCCAGAAACCGCTTGGCGGTAGGGCATGAGCCGCCAGGCGGCCTATGTGTTTTAGTCTGTTTTTTGGGTTCACTTATGAACCGCCTGGCGGCTGAGGATGGCCAGCCAGGCGATACAACTTGCGTCTTCCCATTGTCGCGTTTTGATTGGTTTGTTAGTGATGCCGTAATATTTTGGGTTGTATTTCTATTGCACCAATTTAATTGGCATGATAAATTATGGTTTGTAGTTACTAAATTGATGGAAATTTCCTGAATTTGAGAATGAAATTGGGGGTAAGGGTTTATGCGGGAATTGGGGATAATATTCATGAGCAATTTCAATGATTGGTGCGTTGATTATCCAGAATTGACTGTAATATGAATATTGTATGAACCTTGTATGGTGTGTGTATATAGAAACACGTTAGGATGAAGGCGGGTACTGTAATTGGAAAATTGGGGTGAAATTCAGTGTTGGAAAATTTGGGCGGAACCCAGATGTGTATGCACCGCCTGGCGGCGCATAAACTGCCGCCAGGCGGCCTAACAATGCACCCTATTTTGGTTGATTGACATGGATTTCGTGGTGTTGGTTCTTCAATTAGAAATACATTATAAATATATATGTCTAAAATGGAAAATTTATATGAATATGGCATGTTAGGGATTAAGGAAGGTTAGAGATAGCGAAGGTGGGAAAAGTGATATAATGAAATGGATGTCATAAATGTTTTGCTGTATGTGCTAAGATATATTCCAGAAAGTATGCTAATTTGGTAAAACGAGAAGTGTGAATTGCATGGGGCATTATTGTTAGAGAGAAGGTATGCTAATAAATGAGCAAAATGTCAAATGCAATGTGTGAATTTCAATTCAGTTTTATGAACATGTAGGGATGTATGAAAATTATGTTTATTGGGTGTTGTAGTTGATATGCTATATTGTTTGTGTTATTTTAAGAAGTTTGTGCGACATTGGTAATTACAATTTACATGATTAAAAAGGCGTGTATGATATTCTAGTGATAGAAGTATGCTTGGTGTGTCATAATTGTTCTATAAGTTGGTGTGTGGTATGATTTAAGGTCCATTGGGATCTGTTTTAAGTGCCAAAAACCAGTAGCATTGCGCTACTGGTATGGTGCCTGGCGGCGAGAGCGAGCCGCAGGCGGACGGAACACAAATCAGTGACAGTGGCCACTGTTGACGCGTGGCGCCTGGCGGTAGGGAGGGTTCCGCCAGGCGGAATGGAACAATAGAGGGGCTGGAAGGAGACTGGCGCTTGGCAGCGCGAGACGGGTGCGCCAGACGGTGGTGACGAGTGGCGCCTAGCGGCAGGGCGGAGTCCGCCAAGCGGTGATGGTGCAGTGATGATTCTGCAGGCACGTGGCGCTTGGCGGTGTGTGATGCCCGCCAGGCGATTTGGACCCAGTGTCCGCCTAGCGACGTGGGATGCGCGCTAGGCGGTTTTGGTTCAGTGATGGTGCGCGAGGAAAGGTTTCTACACAGCTTTAGGTGATGTTCATGATGCGAGGTTTTGGCTGGGGGTCCAGTTACGAGTGTAACCCGTATTGGAATAGCACGTGACCACTCTAGGTTGTAGCCTGGTGGTTTAGGAAGTCCAGTGGAGTGTGCGAGTTGTGGCTCGTACGGCGAGGTTCGGGTGATTGCCCTCTTCAGAGTATTCTGATAGAGTTTTGGTAGTCTGGAACATCTACAAACTTTATGTTTGTTTCGGGGAGCTCCACTTGGTGTCACGGTGAGATGCTATGGTAAGGTTATTCCCACGTGTGGACTATCAGGTGGTGGCCTGTAGTCAGAGGGGCGAGTAGACACTCGTGCAGCGAAGATCGATCATTGTTCTCACCTAAAGGGTATAGAAATGTTAGACATCTAAATGCAAGTGCGGGAAGTGGAGAATAAAGGAAAAATGGAGAAGAATACTAACTCGGGGTTTTAATATTGCGACGTTGTATTTAATATTATATTTGTTTGATTTTATTTAAATGAACTCACCCTATCTGTGTGTGTGTGGCGATGATCATGTAACTTGTTACATGGGAGCAAATGTTAATGCAGGTGAGCATGCAGATACGTAGAGACGGAGTGGGGATCACGACGGGATTGTTTACTCAGTTTTATTATGATTTTCTTTTATAATTTTTATGGTTTGGTTTTGTAATAACTGAATAGTACGATTTTAATTACTATGGAAGCGATATTGAACTTTTAATTTTTCCCGCGTTTTTGGGAAATTGTGAGAATAAATGCCATGTTTTACAAATCTTATTTCTTATTTATTTTAATAAGTAATTTCCGGCGAAGACGTTACAAAATCAATGGACTATCATTAATTCATAACACTCTCCCTTGGGTGTGCATTGATAATAGAATGTGCATCGTTAAAACCTTACCAGGAAAAACCCTTTAGGATAAAAACCTAGGGAAGGAAAAAGAGTACAACATTTTGTATTCTTTAATACAATATTGTTCATCACATATTCTATTTTTGCCCCTCATGTAAACTTATATCATTAAGATGTCGGCATCTGAACTTGTGAATCATTTGTTCAAAAGTTCTTCTTAGCAAAGACTTTATAAATAGACCTACTAGATTTTTACATGAATGAATCTTTTAAATATCTATATCATCTTTTCAATTGAACAATACATTATTGTCTACATATATGGTTGTTGATTCCTTCTTTGTTAAGGATAGCCACAAGTTTTTGCACATGTTAAATTATAGACCTTAACCAAACATATTCACAACTTTTCTCATAATTTTGTATGATTAGATGATGTTGTTGTTATGGTTTGTTTCATATACCATCATGAAATCATTGTGCTATCACATGTGAACAAATATCATGTTTGTGATCAACCATTATGACATTGTGAGGATATGTAAAATAACATATTCATAGTACCCTTAAGGTAACATGGTATATGTTTTACTCCAATCCATTTTCTTCTTGTAGTTATAGAACTATGTCTTGCTTAAAAAATTTACAGCAAATGCAATATCAGGTCGAGTATAATTAGTGAGATACATTATTGTTTCTACGACACTAAGATATGGTACTTCTAGACCAAGAAGATCATCATTTTCTTGAGGTCTAAGAAGAGATTTTATCAACATCTAACGACCTTACAATTATTAATGGACGTGACTTGTCCATTTAGAACATTTTAAACACCTTAATTATATAAGTCTCTTAATGTATAAAAACACCTTGATTTAAATACTCAATTTTTAATTTTAAACAAGGCTTTTCCTTTCAAAGATCTTTCATCTCAAATTTTTTCTTTGTGCAATCAATTGCCTTTATGAGTTCATTAGGAGTTCCAACGATGTTTATGTCATTACATAAACAATAATTATGGCAAATTCATTTTATAATATTTTCATATAAATACAAGGATAAAAAAGATCATTTCTATATCCTTCTTTTAACAAGTACTCAATAAGACGGTTATACCACACACGTCCTGATTACTTTAATCAATAAAAAGTTTTGTTCAATTTTATTGAATAACTTTAGAATTTACCTTGTTGGGCAAATTCAATCCTTTAGGGATTTTTATATAAATATCATTCTCAAGAGAACCGAACAAATAGGTTATGACATCATCCATTATATGTAAATGCAGACCTTGTTGTGCAATTGGAATAATCAAATATTGCAATATTTTTGCATCCAACACTATTGAATATGTCTTTCCACAAATCAATATCAGGTTTTTGTGAAAAACCTTGAGCAACCAATTCTACTTTGTATATAACAATTTTATATTCTTAATTTGTTTTTGCGCAAAAATTCATATGTACCCAATTAGGGATGGCAACGAGGCGGGGCGGGGACGGGTTTCGCTATCCCATACCCATCCCCGTAAAAAAAATTCATCCCCATCCGCATACCTAAACCTAACGGGTATCAAACTTTTGTCCCATCCTTATCCCCACCGGATAACGGGTATAATCTCGTATCAATACTCATACCCATTTTCTTACTACTTTTTATTAATTTTAATTAATTTTTACAAAATTATAAAAAATTACGGTAAAGTAAACATAAAATTATCAAATATTCAATATTATGAGGATGGTTGTTTCTTCGATATCAAATACTTTGAAATAAATTATAATTATTTACATTTTAAATTAGAATACCATATAAAATTTCATGAGAACCAAAACATTTATTAAATTTGCATACATTAGTGAAACCTAGTTGATCAAATTTAAAAAAAAAAGATATAAAAGGAAAAAAATATTCAAATTAAAATATATTTTAAATGTTTGTTTACTTCAATTTTTTAAATTATAAAGAATCTTTTTTTTATACAATAATAAAAGTTATAATACATCACTTGATCAAAATGACACAAAGAATAAATAATAAATATAATAATAAAATTTTAACATAGATATTGTATCTTTTGAACTCCAATATATGGTGATAAGAAAATGTTCATGGCAATTACATTAAATTTTTATATTGAAGTAAATAAAAAATATTTACACAATTATAGTGAAAAAAAATTAAAGTATTATTGTAATGAATTAGAAAATAAAAAATAATTAGATAAAATTTATCGAAATAGTATTCTACACGATGAAAATAAACTAGAAATAAAAATATTAAAAAATTAACAAATATGTGTCTTATAAACAATTTGGAGACTATTGAAAGGAATTGCACAAAAGGAAAACAAATGTATAATTAAATGTATGATAAGATGAAAAATATCTTAGAGATCTAAGAAAACTTTTCAAATATCAACATATATACTCAATTGAATGGTTGAGAAATTACAAAAATTGTTTTACAAAACCAAAAAGTTCTTCAAATGAAATAAAAATTAATAATAATAAGTAAAGCTTTTTTTTTATATTACCTAGTAAATGAAAGGTTTATGCTATTAAACACTTAAATTGAGAGTATTAAACATTCTAATGTGAAAGGAAAATATACAATAAATAAAAATATTAAAAAATAATAGAAATATTCAAATGTTAGACATCAAATTTTTTTAATTGACATACATCATTTTAACATAATTACATAAAGGTTATGATAAGATAAAAAATATATTGGAGATGCGAATGAGTTTCGTGACAACCCAAATAATTAGAAGAAATAAAAAATAGAAAGTATATATATATGGTTATTTAATTAATTGTGAATATTTTAATAATTTAAACGATAATAGAGATATGGTGGGGACGGGTATTATGGCGGGGATATGTACATCCCTATCCCTATCCCCATACCCAATTGAAAAAATCGGGGATTCTCCATACCCATTGATGTGACCCCAACAAGCCCAACCTCAAATGCATCAACAAGCCAAAGCCCACATCAAGGCCCAATCACTAGAAGCATGATGAGAAAGATTCACATGGGCCTCTCACAAGATGATCAAGTCAATCATGGGCTTTTTACATTCTCCACATGGGCTAAAGAAATCTCTAAAATATGAGATGATGCATGAAGGAAGTAGTCTAGATTTAAATTGGGCCATTGTTTAGGCTTTGCTTTCAATAAAAGCTATAACACTTTTTGGGATCAATTGGGCCGAGCCCAATTTGCTACCTTTGGCCAAGAATTACTTGAGTGACTCTCCATTTGGATGCAAGCAAAGCATGAACTAAGCAAGGAGAATGTGATGGAAGCATGGTGCGTGTGACTTGGGCAAGGAGAGTGTGATATGCCACTTGGCATCATCAAGACTCATCTACTACATCACATGGTCTACAATCAAGCTTATTCTCCAAGCTACATTTGCATTTCATCTTTGTTGCATTTTCTCTTCATTTGGTCGGCCATGTGCCTATAAATAGAGCCACTCAAATATTGTAATGGTTACTCTTGAATTGCTAATAGATGCTAGTGTTTGAGATCACTCCACACTTCTATTAACTTGAGAGCATACATGGCTAACCTTCTCCTTCATCTCCTCTAGCCACCTTCCATACCATAGCTCCACATCTACTCTTCATCTTCACCAAATTCTCCATTTCTGAGAGCTACTTTCATCTATTTCTCCAAATTCCGCTGCACTTCATCTCCTCCTCATCATTCTCCATGGATTTCCTTCCTCTCCTACACCAAGGACATCCATCAATTGGTATCTAGAGCCATCCAAGCCTTTGGTGCCTCCATCCTCTTGGTTTGGGTAAGGTTCTTGGTCCATACTTGTCTCTTGTTTCAATTTCCATTTTGTCTCTCTTCTCCACTGTTTTCTTCAATTTTGCTGTTGTTTTTTTCATGTTCTTGTTGCTCTCCACCGTTTGACATTGAGGCTACATGAATCTCCATTGATTCATCTTGTAGTACTCCTTGCTTCATTGGTGCTAATCTGTTTTAGGTTCCATTTTCGTTTTCCAGCACTTGTTCTTTGGTTCTTGAGTTTTCTGCATTTTTATTCGGTGAATTCAATCCTTCTTTGCATTTTATCATTCCAATTATGTTTAAGTCATGTTCTATGCTTTGTTTGTGCCTTAATTCCTTTTTTCCACCGTTCAATTTCATTGCTTACTGATTTGGTTGAGTTTCTGAGCCACATCTCACAACCAAAACACTATGATCCTTCAAGGAAGTGTGTGGATGTTTAAGGCCTGAATCCTCACTGTTTTTCATCCATTTCACCGATTGGATTGTACTTTTGTGTATCTAAGATGTTCTTCTATGATTCATGCTTGATTTCAGTCCATAATCAAGTTCTTTAGCTATGCTTTCCATAGAACATCTCCTCTAATTTCAGAGAGCAAATCTGCTCCAGTTTTCTTCTGTTTTCTACCAAATCACTGCATGAACAGTCTCTATTTTTTATTTTTTGTGAGTAACTCAGTGCACCAAAATTCAATCTGATTTTTGCCTCATTTAGTTAACATCTAGACGAAAAATACAAAAAAAAAGAATCATTCAAAAATGTTGAGTACAAAAAAAATGAAAAATCACGCAAGTTGAGGCTCATATTTCTGTTTTCTGGCACTGCAATTTCCAAAAATTCAATGTTCCATTGCTGTTTTGTGCGTGTTTGTGTGTTTTTAGTGCTTGTTTTCACATGAATTTTGGCTTGAGTTTGTACTCTATATTGCTTCATTATTGATTTGCTTTGGAAGTCAATTCATCACTTCATTTGCTACTGCTTTGCAATGAGTACTTCAGCTATATGATTGAGCACTTTTGTTTTGTTGTTTTTGTTGTTTTCATTTATTCTAGTTCCTTTCTAGGTTCCTTTTGTGGTGCTTGTTTTTATTTTTCAGCCTTTAATTTTTTGCTTGTCACTTCTTGAACCTCCTTCTAGTCATGTTTCATTTCAATTCTCTTTTGGTTTAGCATTTCTAATTAGCTTTTCTTGCTTTCTCCTTTGTTTGGGTTCATCTACTTGTCTCTCGGTTTTGGTTGATTAATGATGCTATGGAGTTTAGAATGGTTTGTATGATATGGTAGCATCTTAGGTGGTGGATATTGAAGTATAATTTTAGCTTGTGTGCTTATCCTTTTCCTCACCTATTGAGAGTTTTGGACCTATTTATTTGAGAGTGTGTGTGTGCTAACTCCATTGCTTGGTATAGTTTTCTTGCTATTTTGTTTTTTGGTGCAGATTTGGTGGCTGTTTTGGCCTTAAAACCAAGGCTATAGTTGTTGTTTTGCACTTCATTTGTGTGGCTTAAGGTGCTTACAAGTGCCTTACTTGGTGGTGGTCTTTGTTCAAATCAAAAGGAGGCTACAAGCCAAGCTCTTGGCTCTTGATTTTGTGCAAATTGGCAGCACATTTGGAGTTGCATTATTTCTTATTTTTGGCTTTATTTCTTTGTACTTTGTACTTCCTTTTGGCACATCTTATTTGGTACCATTTTGAAGCCTTCTTGATTGTGAAATTGCATCTTTTGAGCATCAAAATTTGAGATATTAAGTGGCTTGAGGTTGCTTCATTTTGAGTACCAAATTAGTGAACCAAAAATGCTTTCAAATTCTCATTTGTATCCATGGCCTATTTAGGTGTCTTGGGGAACCAAAGGTGTTCAATCCCATCTCCTAAGTAGAACCTTTTTCATATTATAGTGCAACGTTTTAGTAAGTGAGTGTGTTGAAAGTTCTAAGTGCTTTCTCACCTTGCTTTTAGGTCGCATAGTTAGACTTAGTGGTTTAAATTTGTGAGACCAGAGTCTCTAAAATTTTTGCCATTTAGGGGTCCGTTTTTAGTGTTAGTCTTTTCTTTTCTTTGAGTCTTGTTTGTGTTTGTTTGTGCTTAGTGTCTCAAGTGATTCTATTTACTTAGCCTTAAACATTTGTGTGATCTTTGAAACCTTTTGCAAGTACATCTTGACAAGGATTTGCCTTGGTACTTAAGAAGTCTTTAGACTCACCTCGCCTAACCTGGAGGTCTACTTGTGCTTGGTTCCTTCTTTCACCATTTTGTTAAAGTTTTAAGTTCTTTCAATCACCATGAGCACTAGAAGGGCTACTCATGCTAGTACCCAACATCAACAACATGATGAAAACAACCTCCACATAAGTGGTGATGAGGAGGTTGAGGTTGATCCTAGAGTCCTAAATAATCTCTCTCAAGAGGTTAGGGACCTTAAAATTCAAATGGCTTCCATGCAAGCCAATCTTCAATTAATTGCCAATCAACTTACCCCTCCCAACCATAATACCCATGCCTCTCCTAGGCCTTCTCGTGCCCCTTCAAGGCATGAGTATGATTTTGAAGAGGAGGAAGATGAGCGCATTAACCTTAGACAATCGCCTCATGTAAGAAGGCAAAGGCGCATACCTCCTCACACAAAGGAAGTCAAAATTGATTTGTCTCATTTCTATGGAAAGGATAATGTTGAGGTTTTTCTTGATTGGGTTGCCAAAGTAGAACAATTGTTTGAGAGTCATGTTGTGGAGGAAGAGAGGCATGTGTCTCTAGCTACTTTTAGCTTTCAAGGGCATGCTCTTAATTGGTGGACTTCCTTAGTCCTCCAAAGAAGGAGAAAAGGGCTACATGATATTGAGTATTGGAATGATCTTAAGGAAGCCCTTCATGCTTGCCATGTTCCCTCCTACTACAAAAGAGAGCTCTTGGATAAGCTCCAAAGGCTCCAACAAAGATCTATGTTTATAGAAGAGTATAGACAAAAGACGGAGCTCGACATCATGACAGCCGAAATTGAAGAAGAGGAACTTACCATTGCTAGGTTCTTAAGTGGACTCAATTACAACATAAGAGATAAAGTTGAGTTGTTCCCCTACCGCAATTTTAATGATCTTGTTCAAATGAGCATCAAGGTGGAGCAACAACTTTTGAGACGTCCTTCTTGCAAGGATTCTCCCTCTTTTTCTAAAAGTGATTTTCAAAAGAAAGATTTTTCAAAAGAAAAAGAGTTCACTCATAAGAGCCTTACAAAGGTAAGTGACAAGGGTGAATCCTCCACCAACAAAAGAGGTAGTGACATCAAATTTTTCAAGTGTCTAGGTAGAGGTCATGTGGCCGCTCAATGCCCTACCAAACGCACCATTGTGCTTAAGGACAAAGACCTCTACACTAGTCAAGAGGAGTCATCTTCAAGTGACTCTAACACTTATCATTCTAGTGATTCTCAAGAACATTCATATCCAAATGAAGGGAAACTTTTGATGATTAGGAGGCTTCTCAATAACCAGCCTAGCATTCCTCTCAATGATCAAAGAGAAAATATTTTCCACACAAGATGTGAGGTTTTGAAAAACACTTGTTCTTTGATCATTGATAGTGGGTCTTGTTGCAATTGTTGTAACAAAAGATTGGTTGAGAAGTTGAATTTGACTTTGTTACCCCATCCCAAACCTTACAAACTTCATTGGCTTAATGAAGATGGGGATCTCAAAGTTGAACATCAAGTAAAAGTCAAGTTTTATGTGATGTAATCCCAATGGAAGCTTGCCATATTCTCTTGGGGAGGCCTTGGCAATTTGATCATAAAACCTTACACAATGGCCACACCAATGAGATCACCCTCCAACATCATTCAAAAACTTTTGTTTTGCATCCCCTCACTCCTAGCCAAGTTGTTAGTGATCAAGTTCAAATGCGAGCTAGGAGAGAGGAAGAGAGTTCCAAGAACTCTAATGCTTCTAAAGATTCTAAGGACAAGACAAAGGTAGAGGAAGTTTCTTCTTCTAAGGATGTTGCTCATGAAGTTCTTTTAACTCATAAAACTCTTTTGCACACTCTTCATAATGAGCAACCTCCCTTCCTCTTACTTTTTCAAGCAATCCTTACTTGTCTTGAACATCCTTCTCTTAAAGATCTACCTCCTTCCATTCGTGCTCTCCTTCATGAATTTCAAGATATTTTTCCAAATGATGGCCCTCATGGTCTCCCACCTTTTAGATGGATTGAGCACCAAATTGATTTTGTCCCAAGGGCAAGTCTTCCTAATAGACCCGCCTATAGGACAAACCCAATTGAGAAAAAGGAGATAGAAACTCAAGTGAATGAGTTGCTAGACAAGGGATGAGTTCAAAAAAGTTTAAGTCCTTGTGTTGTGCCTGTGTTGTTGGTGCCCAAGAAAGATGGAAAGTGGCGTATGTGCTGTGATTGTAGGGCTATCAACAACATCACCATAAAATATAGACATCCAATCCCAAGACTAGATGATATGTGGTTATCACCATAAAATAAAGGCACAAATATTTTCAAAAATAGACCTCAAAAGTGGTTATCCCCAAATTCGTATTCAAAAAGGTGATGAGTGGAAAACTGCTTTCAAAACAAAATTTGGTCTATATGAATGGTTAGTCATGCCCTTTGATCTAACCAATGCTCCTAGTACATTCATGCGCCTAATGAATCATGTCTTGCGAGATTGTATAGGAAAGTTTGTTGTTGTCTATTTTGAAGACATTTTAGTGTATAGTACAAGTTCTAAGCTTCATGTGGGTCATTTTAGAGTTGTGTTATCTCTTCTCCGAGACCACCAACTCTATGCTAACATTGACAAGTGCACTTTCTGTGTAGAGAGTGTCATCTTTTTTGGGATTTGTGGTCAATAAGAGTGGGGTGCATGTTGACCCCGCAAAAGTCAAGGCCATCCAAGAATGGCCTGTGCCAAAGAATGTTAGGGACATTAGAAGTTTTCATGGATTAGCAAGTTTTTATAGAAGATTTGTCCCCAACTTCTCCACCATTGCTTCACCCCTCAATGAACTTGTTAGGAAAGACATATCTTTTGAGTGGGGTGAAAGACAACAAAAGGCTTTTGATGATATCAAGATTAGGCTCACCCAAGCTCCTATTCTTGCTCTTCCAAACTTTGAGAAAACTTTTGAGCTAGAATGTGATGCTTCTGGGGTGGGAATAGGTGCGATTTTGTTACAAGAAGGCCATCCAATTGCCTATTTTAGTGAAAACTAAATGGTCCTTCTCGTAACTATCCCACCTATGACAAAGAGCTATATGCTCTTGTGCGAGCTCTTCATACTTGGGAACATTATCTTGTGACAAAAGAGTTTATTATCCATAGTGATCATGAAGCTCTTAAGTATTTGAAGAGCCAACATAAATTGAATAAAAGGCATGCAAAGTGGGTTGAGTACTTGGAACAATTCCTTTATGTTATCAAGTACAAGAAAGGGAAAGCTAATGTGGTGATTGATGCACTATCAAGGAGATATACTCTCTTAGCCAAGCTTAGGTCCCAAATTCTTGGATTTGACAACATATGTGAATTGTATATTCATGATCCCTTCTTTGCTACCATTTATCATGATTGTCTCACTAAGTCCCAAGGCGGCTTTTATCTCTCAAATGGATATCTTTTCAAAGAAGGCCGCCTATGTATTCCTCTAGGTTCTCATAGAAAACTTTTGATCAAAGAAATGCATGAGGGGGGACTTATGAGTCACTTTGGGGTTGCCAAAACTTTGGCCATGCTTAAAGAGAAATTCTTTTGGCCCCATATGAAAAGGGAAATACAAAACCATTGCGCTAGTTGTTTAAATTGTTTGCATGTTAAGTCTAACACAATGTCTGCAGGGATGTATCCTCCTTTGCCTGTTACTTCCACCCCTTGGGAGGATATAAGTATGGATTTTGTCCTAGGGCTTCCAAGGACTTCTAGGGGTGTTGACTCTATATTTGTGGTAGTGGACCGTTTTTCTAAGATGGCACATTTTATACCATGCCACAAAGTAGATGATGCTAGCAACATAGCAAGGTTGTTCTTTAGAGAAGTGGTTCACCTCCATGGTTTACCCAAAACAATTGTGTCTGATAGGGATGCTAAATTCCTAAGCCATTTTTGGAGGACCTTGTAGTCTAGGCTAGGAAAAAAACTTTCTTTCTCTACCTCTTGTCACCCACAAACTGGTGGGCAAACCGAGGTAGTCAATAGATCCCTTTCCACATTGCTTAGGGTTTTGCTTAAGGGGAATCATAAATCTTGGGATGAGTATCTTCCCCACATTGAATTTTCTTACAATAGAGTGGTCCATAGCACCACCAAACTCTCACCCTTTGAGGTAGTTTATGGTTTTAACCCTCTCACACCATTGGACTTATTACCTCTTCCAACTTCTTTTGATTTTGTTCATAAAGAAGGGGTTTCTAAGTCCAAGTTCATAAAAGATTTTCATGAGAAGGTTAAACACCAAATTCAAGCCCAAGTTGAAAAGATTGCTCATTCTAAAAACAAGGGTAAGAGAGTTCGGTCTTTTAATGAAGGAGATTTAGTTTGGTTGCACTTAAGAAAGGAAAGATTTCCTAATATAAGAAAATCCAAACTTAGTCCCCGAGGTGATGGTCCATTCCAAATCATCAAGAAGATCAATAATAATGCTTATCAATTGGATCTTCCTCCAGAATATGGTGTGCATCCTACTTTCAATAATACTGATTTGGTTCCTTTTGTAGGTATTTTTGATGAAGAGGGTGACCACCAAGATTTGACGGCAAATCCTCTTCAAGGGGGAGGGGATGATGTGACCCCAACAAGCCCAACGTCAAATGCATCAATAAGCCTAAGCCCACATCAAGGCCCAATCACTAGAAGCATAATGAGAAAGATTCACATGGGCCTCTCACAAGATGATCAAGTCAATCATGGGCTTTTTACATTATTCACATGGGCTAAAGAAATCTCTAAAATATGAGATGATGCATGAAGGAAGTAGTCTATATTTAAATTGGGTCATTGTTTAGGCTTTGCTTTCAATAAAAGCTATAACACTTTTTTGGATCAATTGGGCCGAGCCCAATTTGCTACCTTTGGCCAAGAATTACTTGAGTGACTCTCCATTTGGATGCAAGCAAAGCATGACTTAAGCAAGAAGAATGTGATGGAAGCATGGTGCGTGTGACTTGGGCAAAGAGAGTGTGATATGCCACTTAGCATCATCAAGACTCATCTACTACATCACATGGTCTACAATCAAGCTTCTTCTCCAAGCTACATTTGCATTTCATCTTTGTTGCATTTTCTCTTCATTTGGCCGGTCATGTGCCTATAAATAGAGCCACTCAAATATTGTAATGGTTACTCTTGAATTGCTAATAGATGCTAGTGTTTGAGATCACTCCACACTTCTATTAACTTGAGAGCATACATGGCTAACCTTCTCCTTCATCTCCTCTAGCCACCTTCCATACCATAGCTCCACTTCTACTCTTCATCTTCACCAAATTCTCCATTTCTGAGAGCTACTTTCATCTATTTCTCCAAATTCCGTTGCACTCCATCTCCTCCTCATCATTCTCCATGGATTTCCTTCCTCTCCTACACCAAGGACGTCCATCACCCATACCCATATCCATACCCAGTCAATGCGGAGATTTCCTGTCAAAATGGGGACGGATTCTGGCAATACTCACGCGGACGAGTTTATTTGTCATCTCTATACCCAATGGGTTCCACACCCTCAGGTGTGCTAACTATAGGTCCAAAAATCTTTCGTTTAGTAAACAAATCTAATTATGCTTCTTTGTATATTTTCATTTTGGCCAATCATTTCTTCGTTGACAATCTTCAGTGAACATTGGTTCTTGATCCTCATTGTCATTCATAGCATCCATCGCTATATTATATGTAAAAGTTTCGTCAATATTGACTTTATTTTGGTTCCATATTATATGATTCATGATATAATTTATTGAGATCTCATCATTTTCAATAATTCCAGGTACCCGAGGTTCTTCTAGAATCGAATCATTATGTCAAATAAATCTTTTGGGATTTCAAATAGGTCATCTTGCATTTTAGCTCCCTTTCTCATTATAATAAAGGAAAGAAGTAAAGGAAGAATAGAGATTGAGAGAATGTGTGTCTTATTATTGATAGGAAGAGTCTTATTTATAGATACAACATGAACATGTAACCCATAAAAGATACAAATCAAATAGTTAATACAAATATTTACATAAAGAGTAATAAATTAATAAATCATATGAGTATCAATCATAATCACATGAGTAATTGTATCACATGGAGGACTTCACATTTTATGTTTTTTCTTTTGTTACTTTCTTCCATAAACTAAAAGTAGTCTACTAAAATTTCATTTTGAGTAGTTTACTATCATTTTTCAAATCTTGGTAAATGGAGTGATATTTAAAAAACCCGTGTACTATAATTTGAAAGCAAATTATTTATTTCATCCATTATTTATTAAAGATATTGTGAGTGACAAAAATAGAAACAAATTTGCGGGTTTTTTAATGAAGCAAAAGATCCAGTTACATTTAAATAAATTAATTGGCACACATTAATTTTAAAAGTGGGAAAGTAGATTTTTAAATTTAAGAAAATAAAAATAAGAACAACGGATAAAATTAGTCTTTCTATAAATAAAAATTACTTTATGATGAACAATTTATAAAAATATTTTCTATCCACTTCTTATATTTCCTAACTAATATATAAAAGTAGTATAATTTTTTTTTCTTTTATTTTTAAATGATAAAGTGATGTAAAAGAATTCTGTCCAAATATATACATATAAGAAATAATTGAACTATGTGTGCTACAATGATAAAACAATAATAGTTATAGTACAAAACAATTTCCTTTCGGATTTAATCATAAATTATATTAGTTTTATAATAATTACTCTAAAATCATGTCACTTGACTTCGACCGTGTAACTTTTATACCAGTCGACCAAAATCTTTGGCAAAATTAAAATATATTTAAAATGTATATTTTATTTAAAATAATTAGCTCTAAAAGTGTAATTTAATATCAAATTAATCTATAAGCATCATAATTTTGTGATAAAGTAGTATGCAATTCTTGCTAATTTAGAGTAAACATTCGCTTAAATTTGTATTTTGATATTAAGAGTTTAATGCGGATTTTATTGAAATGCAGACTTATGAAATTTTATGAGTTATATTACAATATGGAATAATATAGGTTATATAATTACAATATCAAATATTATGAGTGTTAGAAATTTGTAAGGATTATGAAAATATGAGAGATATAGACATAAGAGATATGTTACATGATAAACTTGTTATTTTATGTCATTCATATGAATAAATTGAAATATTCTCTTTATCTATCATTGGATTGGATCAGTTAAATCAAACTAAGGGTGTGTTCTTCAACGTTCGGCACATCTTATACAATGGTCAATTGACAATCATGTGAACGAATTGAAAATAGTTGTCAAATAACTTGACGTGATTTTTTCTGAAAATAAAGTTACAAAATTATTGATCCTAAAATTTTCTCTTTTTAGATGCAGATTTAAACGAGATACAAATTTAAATGAGCGTGAACTTAAGTGAATGTTTATTGTACATATTCATAAACTAAATAATAATTAATAATAATAATTTTAATTTCTTTAAATGAAATTATGACTGAATTACTCTTTCAAAACAACAGCAACAATGATAGTTTGTCATAAGTTCTAATTATAATCAAACAAGAAAATGTTATAACTTTTAAAATAATGCGAGTGTACTGCACTGACTAGATGTACTTGTAGATTATGAAATTACAATACAATTATTTAATTATTTCCTAGTACTAGGATCAGTGAATTCAGAAAAAAAAAAACACAGTGAAAACGATCAGTTTCAACCATGGGTCAAATTATAATTATAAAAAGCGCAAGAACTAAATTATAAAAAAAGACAAAAGGGAATTCTGAAAGTTAAGATCTACAAGTGGTGGGACCCACTAGCATTCAATATATACTCACCGAAGTCACAGGGCTTACCGCTTACCGTTTTCTCAGCCAATCCTCTGTTTCTGCTTTTTGTGTTCTGTTTCACTGCTTCCGGGTAACTGAGTCATGGCGATTCACAATTCACTCAAAGGACAATTTTTTCAACGTAGCTCCGTTTTTGGGGCAAGGTTCATGTCATCTTCTTGGTTTCGAAGCATCGAGCCCGCTCCCAAGGATCCGATCCTCGGTGTAACTGAAGCTTTCCTCGCCGATCAGAGTCCAAACAAAGTCAATGTCGGAGTGGTGAGTTCTGTCTCCCTTTGAGATTAATATTCTCTCATTATTTTTCTTTTTGAGAAATTCGGAGAGAAAGTAAGTCTGTGAGGATGAGATTGATTTGATTGGATCCGGTCACTTAAACGGCATAGAACTGTTATATTCGTCACAGAAAGTGGGGAAAGTTTATTGTTCTCTCCTTTTTATTGTATTGTCTGTTTGCTTTTTTATTGTGTTCCCAGCATTGATTCATGCAATCTATAGACAGTGGAAAGTAATTTTCAATGGATTTTTTGAAATACATTTTGCATGTTTGGTTGAAGTGATTCTGATATTGATTGTAATTTATTTATTTATTTTTTATTTACAAAAGGGTGCCTATCGCAATGACGACGGAAAGCCAGTGGTTTTGGATTGCGTCAGAGAGGCAGAGAGGAGAATTGCAGGAAACCAATTCATGTGAGTGAAATAATATATATATATATATATATATATATATATATATATATATATATATATATATATATATATTTTCATATGTGTGTATAAGTGTGCAAAATTTGTTTTTTTTTTTCTTTTAATAAGGATTCTAGTAGAAAAAACATAAGATAGGAAGTAATATTCTTTACACTTGTATTAAATATTATTTTTCGTTAAATAGTTTCCAGAATGTTGAATTCTACTCTATTTATACATGACGAGATTGTTAGTTTTTGTAATAATTAATTAATTTAGAACTCAGCTGTATAATAACTTTTAATTAGTTCACATAATGAAAATCTTCACCCTAAATGTATATGAAAGTTACTCTTTTATCATTTAAAATAATGGGCATGAAGTACTTATTTGATTATTTACTTGTAAGAGAATGTTAATAAGTATTTTTGTTTATTTTTTTTTATGGAGATACTCTGGTCAAGAGAATGTGTTATTAATATATCCCAATGTTAGAAGATTAATATGTTTTCTTCTGTAAATTGTAATAAAAAAATCTTATTTATTCATTTCTTATTGAGTGTTTACCCACTTTATATGAACGCAGAATTTAATTGTTTCCATGTGCTAATTTGTGGATGTCTAGTAAAGTTTACCCACTAGGAGCTTTTGCCTGCCTTTTGGTTGTGTATGGACGGTCCATCGCAGTCTCGAGAATATGATGCTACTATTTCTGGACGCATTCTTTGAGAGCTACACTCTTACCTTTTCTAATGGGGAATTACTATTCCTTGCACTGTTTAGTTAGTTGTTTAAGTGTTTTGGGAGTGATAATGTGGAGAATACTACTTTATTACCTGCTGCTTTTCTGGTTTGTAAGCTGAAAACTGTAGAAACCTCATCTTAACTATATTTTTCTATTAGAATGAGTACTTTACTTTTGTCCGAATATTCCTCAAAGTAGGAAGCTGTCAAATTTTGTTCTGAAATTAAGAAAGTAGCATTATTCTTGAAGATATTTAGTGTCAGTTGAGGGTGAAAAATGTTCAGTTTAGTAAGGAGGAGGCAAAAAGGTAAAGTGCCATAAAAAATTAAGTTTAGTTGAATTTGGCTTGAGTAAATTACACTCGTCCTTCCTGTAATTTTTTTTTTTTGGAATTTTGTCTGATACTCCTCAATTTTAGAAATCTATGGAAAACTTCTTAATTGTTTTAACAGCTTGCATACATTACATTGACATCTCTTGTACATTACACTAACTCCTTTAAATTATTACAAATATTAAAACATTGTCTTTATCACTCTTATTGTAAATGTTAAAGGAAGCAAAGATAGTTGTTCGATCCAAAATATCTTAGAGCTGATATTACCTAAGTTTCTAAATTAATTTTGAGCATGCAACAAATAAATTTAACTTGAATCCTCGGGATTCATAGAACCACATCTTCATCAATTCAAACCTGCATTCCAAGATAAACTTCTAAGGATCACCCAGCTAAGCAATTAGTGATATTCTCGAGAGTCAGTTTCTATTTTCAATATTTTTGTAACACCTAGCAATTAAACAAAAGTCTTATCATTTAGTAGCAAAAGAACAAGAGTCTTACTGGTCTGTCTATATAATTCTATTCCAGCTTTGCGTATCATTTACTAATAACGGAGTCTATGCCTTTACTTTGCACTGATACAAATGTTCATCAGGGAGTATCTTCCTATGGGTGGAAGCATAAAAATGGTTGAAGAATCGCTCAAGTTAGCATACGGAGACAACTCTGAGTTCATCAAGGATAAAAGAATAGCTGCAGTGCAGGCTTTATCTGGAACTGGTGCATGCCGACTTTTTGCTGCATTTCAACAGAGATTTCATCCTAATTCCCAAATCTATATACCAGTGCCTACCTGGGCCAAGTAAGTATTTAGTACAAATCTTTTAAAATTCAAAATACCTGTAGACTTTATGACCCTTCATTTTTTTAATATCTTTAGGTTTGAATTTTTTGTTGGTCCCATGTCTTGCTTGGATATTTATTTCTAATATGAGAAAATTACAGCCACCATAACATTTGGAGAGATGCTGGAGTGCCTATGAAGACATTCCGTTACTATCACCCAGAGTCCAAAGGATTGGATTTTGAAGGACTGATGGATGACATTAAGGTATATTTCTCTCATTCCAAACACTTGTAAGAGTTGATTTATAGGTCTACTTTTACAGGTGAAGCTTTGCTAGTACTCCATACTCTTATTACTTTTTAAATTAATTATTTATTACGTATACAGAATGCTCCAGATGGTTCCTTCTTTCTGCTTCATGCTTGTGCGCATAATCCTACTGGAGTAGATCCTTCAGAAGAACAATGGAGAGAGATCTCTTCCCAGATTAAGGTAACAATTTACGGAATAGTATTAGTAATGCATAAAATCATTGGGTTTTTTTATTCTGGTTGCTGTTCTTGACATATTTTCTTGTTCATTAGGCTAAGGGTCATTTCCCTTTCTTTGACATGGCTTATCAAGGTTTTGCTAGTGGTGATCCAGAGAGAGATGCAAAGGCCATTAGGATTTTTCTGCAGGACGGTCATCTATTAGGACTTGCTCAGTCATATGCAAAAAATATGGGACTGTACGGCCAGCGAGTTGGATGCCTGAGGTTAGTAGACTGCTTTAAACTACAGCTCAGGTGCAGAATGCTACATAAATAGGCTCTTCAGTGGCTTTTCTTGTGGTTGGACAGTTAGATATGTTGGACCTTGATGATCCTCCTAATACATTGAATGTTGAGTACCTGCAGCTATATGCCGATTGTATTATGATGTTAAAATTATCCGAAATTCTGTTATTCAGTATAAGTTTAAAAGTTAAATTGACTCTGATACCTCAGCTCCATAAGTGAGGGTATAACAGTGCAGGAGCTGGGAAACCCAACATTCTCAAAGTAATTTTTATAATTATCTGTAGCTTGACTTCAATTTATCTCCAGATGCAATGGAATTCCCGAGAGACTTACTAGAATATTATCATTTCTATTATAATATTAGCATTTTAGAATATTAGTAATTTTGTTGATTAGATTAGAATAACCAATGACTGATTATTAGGCTTAATTAAATAGTTATTTAGTCAGCCGTGTTTACTCTCTGATTGTAAATAATCCATAAATACCACAACACGTGGGTAGTAACACCATTTCTCTCAAAAATTGTGTCTTTCAACTTGACTAAAATTAAAGCAAATAATAAAAATACCAGAACTTGGACATTTTACATGCTTTGAAGGATGAATCTTGGACATTTTCTTTATGTCATCTTTGGACTTTGGGTAGCTTCACAAAATTTATGTCTTGGCTATGAAATATGAACTAGTTCTGCAAAAAAAAAGTGTGCTCATAGTTTAAAGTTCCCTGCAGTCTGCTCTGTGAAGATGAGAAACAAGCTGTGGCTGTAAAAAGTCAGTTACAGCTGATTTCTAGACCCATGTACAGTAACCCACCTGTTCATGGAGCGCTTATAGTTTCAACTGTTCTTGGTGATCCAGAGTTGAAGAAGTTATGGCTTAAAGAAGTCAAGGTAAAGAGATTTTATTTCTTAAGGGTTTGTACCAAGTTTTCATTTGTCTTACCTCCTGCGGGTAGTAAAGCCGCTGTTCTTGAGTTAAGGAAGGAATAAAGTAAGGTCTTGATATGAAACTGTTGAAGTCTACTCTCTTGGAGAGTTGGTGTCTTAGCATAACCTTCACGACGCACTTGCCTTTGAGAATTTTTCCTCCTGCTGTTCCACTTCTGGCTATGGATTTCATGCTTATTTGAAATTCAAGAAGATTTGGAAAATATTTTATATTTGTCAACTTGCCATTTTGGGTACGTCACGGCTAGATGCAATAGTTAAATGCAGTAGTGTTCTTTAACAAAATGTTAGGATTTCTTATGTGTCATTGGTTTTTGTCGTTGTGTTTTGTTAACACTAATCAATGTTAATATATTTCAAGTTGTATTTTCAAAGGACAATGTCATTAGATTTTAATAAATCGTCAATAGAAATTTACGAGCATAAAGAAGTTGTGGTAATAGATTGAAATTGGACTTACATAGATATTATATTTGCAGGGTATGGCAGATCGCATCATCGGAATGAGGACCACACTACGAGAGAACTTGGAAAAGAGGAATTCTCCTTTGCCCTGGCAGCACATAACCAATCAGGTTCGGTTGTATTTGTTTAATGTTCAACTACTGTTTCATCCACTTCGTCTTTTTTTTATTGTTTATTTTAGTAGTTTAAGGTTTTCTATAATTTTTTTTTTGTTTTCGTTTTTAATGCAACCAAACATGTTAAGACACAGGGATAGATAGTTGAGTGAGAATTTTTAATTGAAATTTCAACACCATATCCCAAGTACTGCAAGGTTGTTTCTCTGACACTTATTTTGTTATTTATGTAGATTGGTATGTTCTGCTACAGTGGATTGACACCGGAACAGGTTGATCTTATGACAAGCAAGTTTCATATTTACATGACCCGAAACGGTCGTATCAGGTAATTAATTATACACTTCACACTGACTTTTTACTTACATTTTTAGATTTGAGATTCACTATTTTCTGACATTACTTATATATGATTATCACAGTATGGCTGGTCTTAATACGGGCAACGTGGGATATGTTGCTGAAGCTATCCATGAGGTTACAAAATCTTCCTAAATCATTCAATTTACCAATTGAACAATTTATGGTTTTGGGAGGAGAGAAGTCTTCTCAGAACTAAAATAAATTTATATTCATTTTTATTAAGCACTCCGATGTGTATCAACATTTCATCATTTTTGTTATTTAGAACATTTTAAGTAGCAGATTAAGAAATGACAACAGCCAATTTAGAGTGTTTGAACTTCTTTAGATAATTAATATGCTTATATTTGGCCTATGATGTGCAATGCTCTAATCAAATTGATGATACTTTGTTGACATATATCCAGTAGTTAGATCATGAAAATATCGGCCATGTAAGTCTGAAAAATATTTAAAGAAAATAATAATCTATTGGATTATTCTCCAATTTGTATTTGTAGGAAATTTTATACGAGGTAATGTTCATCATATTTCTTGAGTGATTAAAACTCAATTATCTTTTAATTTTATATGAGTGAATTGAATACTCAAATGTTAGAGATTCATGCCTTTCCGTATTTTTAGTAAGTGTAAAAATTGTTTTTTATCATAAAAAGGAGATACTACTATGTTTGTTAAATAAAATTATGGATATTAATGGTAATGCAGTGATAGTATGAAAGAATGTTACATTCTTATTTAAGTACAAATTTTGTCTGTCTGATTTTTGATGTAATTATTATAAAAGTCCACAAATTTATACATATATAATATTTTATAACTGAATTATTATATTATCAGTAAGTAACTATTTTTTCCATAAAATTATGCGAAAAAATCTACACTAAATAATATATAATTTTATGTTTTCCATTCTATACCGCATTTATATATATTTTTTCCCGTTTCTCTCGTATTTACAAGAAGTATTATACATTTTTTAAAGAAAATTATGTCCTGGTTTTATTAGATATTACTCTTATTTGTGTAACACATTTTTCCACTCAATTTTTTGTAGTTGCTTACTTCATTAAATAACGTTAATAATTTTGGGAAGGAAAAAATAATTGTCCAAGATATATTGTCAAATAAAATTCACTTTATAGAATGAAATAGCAAGTGAGCTTTAATAAAACTTGAATAGCAAGTGAGCTTCACAAAACTTATTTCAAGGTTAAGTACAGGTGTATAAGAGAGGGTGTAATGAATAGAAAAATATTATTTTTGATTGCCTCCTTATTTCACAATTGAGCAGATCTTATAGATCTTTGAAGGTGATAGTTGTGTCAAAACTTTCCCCAAGTTAGTAAACTTTATGTTGACACATTTTTTATGCACCGATAATTTATTTGGGATTTAATTACGAAAAATATTTTATTAATATCCAAAACAAAGATAGGTAATAACTGAGAATAAAAAACTTATTTAAATGTTATTTATATTAAATCATTAAGAAAATGTAAGGTTTAAATACTATTTTGATCCCTGATTTAGTTCAGATTGTTCAATTTGGTCCCCTTCTTTTTGCGCGTTTAATTTGGCCAGTGCCACTACCATCACTACCACCCTACAACCACCACCACCACTACTAACACCACAACCATGACCACTACCACACTAAAACAACTGTCGCCGCCAAACTAAACCCACAACCACTCTACAACTACCAACACAATCACTCCCTACAACCACCACAATACTAAAATCACATTTACCACCATTACACTAAACCCACCAACAATAACACTCACAGTGGTAGGTTTAAGTCTCACCCTCCATTTCAACAACACTCATTATGGTGGTGTGGCTGTAGGGAGTGATTGTGAATAGTGATCACACAAACCTTTCTCACTCTCATCTCCTTTTCCTTCATGCACACCGGAGTTCTTTTAGATACCTACACTTTGTGTAGCACATTGACCGCCTCATCCAAAGTAAAAGACCTTAATTTTGGAAGCAGATACACAACCAGGGGGTAAAATCGGGTTGGTCTTCTAGCGTGTTTGTGGGTAGTGCTTTCATCGATCTGTGCTCCAAAATTGATGGTGGTAGTGGATTTATTGTGGTGGTGTGTAGCGTGGTAGTGGTGGTTTTAGTTTGTTGGTGGTGGTGGTGGTGACAACAACAATAGTGATGGTGGTGGCAGCAACAATGGTGATGGTGGTGATTGTGTTGGCGGTAGTGTTGGTGGCAGCAATGGTGAAAGGTCGTGAAATAGAGGGTGAGACTAAATTAAATAAATTTAACTAAAATAAAAACTTATTTGAACAAAACACAACCAGCCATAATATGACCAATGTCACGTCATGGGAACAATGTCAGCTTGTATATTTTATCATTATCAATTTAAATGACGTTAATGAAAAGGACAAAATTAAACATAATTTAGTACATCAAAGACCAAATTAAACATGCAAAAAGTGATCAAATTAAACAAATTAAACAAAAACAGGTATCAGAATAATATTTAAACCAAAATGTAATTAGATAATAAGAACTTTAGTATTAGAACATTGGATTACGGAAAAAAGTTCATCATATTTTTAGTAATATCAATTTTCTTAATTATCTTTTAAACAGCTAATTTAATTATATTTCAATAGTTTTAATTCATTGTTTCATTCTGATTATCTTCTAGTAATAAAAATATTAATTGTAGGATATATGATGATATATATAAAAAAAAATGTATACATTTCTATTAAATTATGAATAATTGTTGACTAAGACTTTATTGCTCTGAGTTGAGTCAGCTGTATGTTGACAACATCCCTTCCCCATAACCACAAGATGGCAATTATTATTGTCCTTATTTTAATAATTTTATATATAACCTAATTACAAGTGTGTTTTTTCTATTAAAAATGTGACCTCGATCATTGTCTCTAATATTTACGTTTGTCAACATATCATTTTTTTATATTTTTATATTGGTTATTTAAAATTGTCCTTGTTCACTAAATCAACATGAAGAGGCACTATGAAATAAAAATAATAAAAAAAAATTTGATATTATTATAATAATTTGGAAATTATACAATAAAATAAATATTATTTTTCTATAGATATGATTCAAAACATGGAACGTGAGTTTTTTTCTTATGGAATAAAGAAATCTAATTTTGGAGGATGTGTGTTCTTAAACAAGAAAATATGATTATATATGATTTAGTTAAGATGATCTTATGATATTTTGATCAATAACAATTTAGCTTTGATCATTCAATATAGTCCGAACAAAATATTTTATAGTTTGATATACAATGAATAATATCAAGTTTTGATGAATTAATATTTTTTTATCTAAGTATGATTATTAGATAAAATAATTAGATAATAAAGAGAAAACAAATTTAATATTTACGAATGATGTGTTGACAAAATTCATTAAAAATTTCTTTTGAGAAAATATAAAACACTTAAGATATGACTATCATAACAATATAAAAATTCACTTTTGAAATTATTAAACCGTCTTAAGAGTCATCACAAGTTTGACTTATCTCCTTAAAATTTATGACAAAAAGACCAACTTTTATACTATTGTAGGTTAAGTTTGATGTTGTCAATATAATAAATGAATATTCGATACAAATGATATTTCAAGCATAACAAGTTTAGTGCAATAGAAATCAATTTTAGCTTATATGTTATCAAACCTAAAGTTAGGACACAAGACGACTATTCAAGTGATCTTATTCAAGACGTTTATAAATAGAAGTTTAATTTTGCACCTGACACTCATATTCTATGGATATTGAGGAGAATGAAAAAATTATGCTAGCTAGGTTTCAATAGATAATAAGTTTGGATAGAGTGATACACCGTATTCACTGGTACATTAAATCATTAAGGAATTATTCTAAAAGAAGAATGAATAATAATATTTTTGACTTTTTTATTTTGATTTCTTTTTATATTTAAACAATGTCCAAAAGATGGTCGAAGTCACTTCAAATTATTTTGAAGATGTCTAATGTGAGATAACTTAGAGTTAATATAGGTGGATTCTTAGAGGTTCTTTGGAACATGCTACTATTGTGATATTTTTAGAGGAAGTTATGGTGAATACATTATAAGTTTTTTTCATTTATTTTGGGTTTCAAAGATCATTTTTTGTCATGGAGGCTATTTGCTATTTTAGTTATTAAAATTTCGTGAGATAATGATTATATTCATGTGTAGGGTTTTTCTGTCTCTGTTTTTAGTTATGTATTTTGGAGCAGCAGAACAAGTTTATGGCTATTGTTTTAGTTCCATGTACATCTTCTTTAAGGTCTTTTTAATCTTTCATGGATCTCTAGTTATTAGCTGTCATGTTTTGTAAGATTTCGATGTCAAACTTTTACATCCTTTTGTACATGTTATTGATATTTTTGTAAAAGAGTTAGAGCATCACATAAGTGCTCTTCTTTAACTTATTTATTTTTTGCTGATAAAAAAACATATTATACTCATGTGTAGTTACAATGTAATTCATTCTTGGTCTACCTTCTTTTTTCTTTTTTCTCAATATATTATTTAGATTCTTAAAGGAAGATAGAGGAAATACATTAAAAGTTGTGAAAATATAAGTTCAAGATATGTCACATTTTTCATGAAGACAGATTGTGTAGATAAGATAATAAATTTTGGAATTGATAATATACTTCAGTTGAAGTAGTTTAATGTTTTATTTCTTGTTATTAGTTTAATATCTTTACGAAATATGCGTAAGTCCTAATTTTTCTTTAGTTTAATTTGTTTGGAGGAAGTTTGTTTTTTATGTTTCCTAACATGGGTTTAGGTCTATACATTTTGTTTTTATTTGTTATTCATGTGATGACATATAATTGACGGGCTTTGAAATTTGAATCTAGTTGAAATGTTAGTATTGATAACGATGCTTAATATGAATTTTATAAAAAGAGAATATTAAAAATAAAGTTAGATTATGGGATTGTAAATATTTAAGGAAAATGTCTATTCAAATAAATGATAAACATAAAATGATAGAATAAATATGTCTAGACAATGATAGAATAAATATGATCCTATACTGAAATACCTGTGGGTCGGATACATGCCGGTCTCGAGGGGTTTTCTTCATCCACTCCCAAGTTTTTCTTAAAATCCAAAATTGTCCTTTGACCAGTTTGAAATTTTAAATCAGTAACTTCTCTCTCTTATTTAACGAAAATGACTCCTCCACTTTCTTTTAACCTAGCAGTGTCGTCCTCGCCTCAAAACCCTCTACCTCATTCTCCTTGCTCGTCCCTCAAGCCACTCCTCACTGGTTTTGTTCTTTGTGGTCTTTCTTCTTCCCCTTTGCCACATTCCTCTACATTAACACAGGTAATGTTGATGTCCTTCGTAGTTTTTCGTTTTTTGTTGCTGCTACCTGTTAGTTTTGAAATTGTTGAAAAGCCAAGAAGGGTGGTTGAATTGGCTAGTTAAAAATTTAGGCTATCTTTGCAAGCTAAAAACCACCTTTAATTGAATCAAATAGATCACCAAGTTAGGATGCAAAAGGTGTTGGACAATATACTTTCAGTCGATCAAAAATAGAGTTAACAGATTGATTTTACTAAACAGATTTTGTTCTGGTATAATCAATCGATTGAAATAGGAAAACAGTCGACTGAAATACTGAGAAAAATGAAGAAATGCAGATTTGAGATTTAAACCAGAAGCAATGCACAAGAATGATCAAGACAAGTTCTAAATGATTATACAAACATGCTCAATGCTGCAAATGTCATGAAAACATGCAAGATCATGAAAGAGATGATTAAAGCACAAGTTCTTTAAACTTTAAAATGAAAATGCATGAGAGAAAGGTTATAGAAGAGAGGAGACACAAGATTTTTATACTGGTTCACTCAAACCTGAGCTACATCCGGTTTGTCAAGGCAACCTGAGCTTGACTTTGCACTATTTCAAAAGATTTACAAAGTATCCATCCTTACACTTTCAAAATATGCAAAAACACCACAAAAGACTCTTGAATCACACAAGAATCACACCAGCACAACAAAAACCCTCTTGCAGACCTCGAAAACCACTAGGCACACACATAGAGCTTGAGAAAGATCAAACCTCAGTGGTAGCACAACCCAGCCTACCACAAACCACTTTCTCCAAGCTTCAAACCAAGCCAAGAGCTTCAAGAATTGATCCAAGATCAATCTTCAACTGCTACAAATAGTATGATCACGAAAGACAGAGTTTCCACAAGTTTCCAGAACAAAATCGCGCTCTAAAATGATCAACTGACCTTTCTTTCGAAAATCACAACTTTTATAGTCAAACTGTTACGAAATTCAACAGGTTGATTTTCAAATCAATCGGTTGATTTCACTTTACTTAAGTGAAATCAGTCGATTAAAAACTAAATCAACTGATTGAATTTGTTGTAGTTTAAGACTACTGCAGCCAACCTTTTAACCTGTTAAAAAAATCATTCAACTGATTAAAAGAGACATTTTAACCGGTTGAAAAACTATTTAACAGATTAAAAGACACACCTAAGACCAAAAACATCTAATTAATACTATAAGGTCTACAACATGAATTACAACATTAAAATACACTTTCTAAATGATGTAACTACATGGAGAGCACACGTTCCAGCCTTGATCAATATGGTTATCATCAAATCTCCTTTCCTTCATCAATGTAGGCTTCATTCCAATGGTAATGACTTCAAGATAGTTCAAAAAGTGCTACATTTAATCTTCATCAAATCTTCAAGAAGCAAATCACCTTGGCTTCTCATGTCAACCATGTTTGCCATGCATCTATTGATAGGTATAAATAGGTATAAGCATCCTTTAGGAGTATAGATCTGTGGGTAACGATGCTTGAATCGTAAACCACAAACCGGAAGTCGACTTCCGTAAGCCACAAAATGACGGAAGTGGACTTCCGTAGACCACATAAACAGCGTGAAAATGGCATAATCTGAAGTTGACTTCCATAAGCCATCAATACCAGAAGTCAACTTCTGTAATTTAAACCAACTTCCGTGAGATGAGTGACTTTCGTGTTAAAGGTGACTTCCGTAAGAGATGAGTGATTTTCGTAAGAGATGAGTGACTTACGTAACAGATGAGTGATTTCCGTAAAAGATGAGTGATTTTCGTACAAGAGGAGTGACTTCCGTAAGTGTTGTGCCCGGAAGTGAACTTCCGTAGGTGTGCAAAAAATATCACCAGAAGTCGACTTCCGTAGGCATGTGGATGACTTCCGATGAATGGAATTGGCAACGTTGGCTTTACTCACCGAATGTTGACTTCCGGAGATATTCGATTCTGAATGTCGACTTCCGATTTAAATTTTTTAATATTTATTATTTTATCATTGTTGCTATGTAATTTTTTTATGTTACGTTGTAATTTTTTTTGTAATTAATTTTACTGTAAATAAGTTTTAATATTAATTAATTATAATTTGGGTTAAATATGTTTTTGTCCCTTAACTTTAAGTAAATTTTGTAATTAGTCCATTTCGAAACTTTGGACCAATTTAGTCCTTCATCTTTCGAAATACGTGAATTTAATCCTATTAATCAAATTTTGTTAAGTTTATTTGACATTTCAAGCGCGTTTCATAATAGTATTTGACTTAACATTAAAGAAAAAATGTGTCAAACAGTGTAAACAACTAAATACAATCCTAAAATGTGTATGAAACATCAAATAAACCAAAAATATTTCATCAAAGAACAAAAAATTGGATTTACCTAGTGAATAGAATATAGTTAAAAAAAAGAATTGATTAAGATTGGATTTGATCCATATCAAATATATTATTTCAAAATGGATTCTTGAAGTCATTCTAATCATAACACTAAATTCTTTTTATTGATACATAAATGTACTCACAAAATAAAATATTTCATCGAAACATTGATAAAATTGAATCATTGATAAAATGGATTCAATATGTTCTGTCCCTAAACCAAATTTTTATTTTTTTATTGAAAAATTCTATTTTCCAAAGTTTTTTTTCTTAGTATTAGATATAAATCTACCTATCCAATCTTAGTATTAGTAATAAATGATAGAAATGAAGTTTTAACCTCTCGTCCTTTGCAACAAACGAATCATTCCTGTGAAGAATTTTCTCTTTATTGGAACATTACTTCTTTTTTTTTCTTATTATGACTGGAATAAAAAAATTTAGAAATATAAATGA
The DNA here is from genome assembly GCF_037176805.1 of Vigna unguiculata. Classification (NCBI taxonomy): domain Eukaryota; kingdom Viridiplantae; phylum Streptophyta; class Magnoliopsida; order Fabales; family Fabaceae; genus Vigna; species Vigna unguiculata. The sequence goes on from NC_140802.1 coordinate 32,138,287, forward strand.
TTAATAAAAAATTTCTATGGAATTATGAAAGAACGAAAAATATTTTTTTTTATCGAATCATATCATTATATTGACAATTGCAAAAAACTGTTCATACTATGAACGTAGTATAATGGCGGTTGGGCAAGTATGCCCCCATCATCTAGTGGTTCAGGACATCTCTCTTTCAAGGAGGCAGCGGGGATTCGACTTCCCCTGGGGGTAGGGTGTTACGAAAGGAAGTTGATAAAAAATTTTTAATAAAAACTGAAATGTATTCTTCCTATTGTGTTGGGTCGATGCCCGAGCGGTTAATGGGGACGGACTGTAAATTCGTTGGCAATATGTCTACGCTGGTTCAAATCCAGCTCGGCCCAAGAATTTGCCGATCCACTATGAAATTCTATAACCCATTTATAGTTCTCTGGAAATGACTGATGTGCTATGATACGGAAGAATTAAAATATTAAACATATCTAAGGTTATTTCTTTTTTTTCTGTATTCCATATTTCCTTCCACAAATTCAAAATCTTGTTAATAATCGGTATTCATGTCAAGATCTGTAAGTAGAAAATATAAGGAAAAATTGAAAAAAAAAATATTTTTTTTCATTGATTCAATTTTCAATCGATTTGTTAATAGAATAAGAATAAGAAACGGATTACGAGTAATTTGTGTCGATCTCACTAAAGTGGATATCGATATACATATCAATATATAAAAAAATGCGTTTTTTTCATTTACAACAAAAAGGTTCGAATCCGAAATAGAAAAAGAAAAGGTTTGACAGAAACGGTCCGTAAAAATATTTATACAGTACACCCCTTTCCCTGGGATTGTAAATCAATTGGTCAGAGCACCGCCCTGTCAAGGCGGAAGCTGCGGGTTCGAGCCCTGTCAATCCCGTTGGATATAAATCCAAAAAAATAAAAAATAAATTCCTTTTTTGTGTATTTGTAGGGAATCTAATTGATAAACAAAATTTTATTTGGGGCTCCCCCTGCTTTTTCATTTTTTTCGCCGAAAAAGGAAGGAAAGGGATTTTGGACTTTCATCAAGAATAAATGTTTTTTTGTTTTATTTAGTATGGATAAAAGATCTTCCTATGTTATACTATTTCATGGGTTGATTTGATAGCTCAGATTTTGTGATTCATGATATTGATCCGATTTGATATCATTGAAATCCAATTTATACCATTGTTGAAAGATTGAACATTTCTATGGGATTAAATCCCGAATTTTTTTTTTAGAAATTTAAGAGAAATAGAACATAATAAAGATTATGGAAGTAAATATTCTCGCATTTATTGCTACTGCACTGTTTATTCTAGTTCCTACTGCTTTTTTACTTATAATTTATGTAAAAACGGTAAGTAAAAGTGACTAATTTCACTGAAATATGATTTCTTCATTTTTATGAATGATTTAAAAAAATGATCGTACAATCAGCGTAATCCAGATAGTAGAAATCAAATTGATTTCTACTATCTGAGAATTGCGTCCAATTTTTTTTTTCAGATTCTTTTTACAAACAATTCCGGTATCTTAGGAAAAAAAGGGGGTAAAAAAACAGGAATGGTTATTACACGGTCCGCCATTTTCCATATATATATATATAACCAGGTTAAGCGTCAGTTAATCGAAATAAAAATTTTAAGAAAAATTTGATTGGAATAGGAATCCATTTCTTCTTCTTTTTGATTCCCTTGTTTTTCTCAAAATAGGAATATGGGAATAATGAAAATATTTGTTTGATTGAAAGAGTATTTTCAATTCCTATAAGATACATAGAATACATTACACTACTAAAATATAATAGAATCCAGATAGATTTTCTATTTGAACTCAATTAATTAGTATTAGTTTAAATGAAATATTTTCATTCAATAGTTTCGAAATTCAAAAATTCAGGTAGAAATAAACAAGGTTACTTGGATCCCTTAACTCAATTTTTAGTATCCCTATAGCCCACTTCTTCCCCATACTACGAGGGAAAGGGAAAATGAGAAAACTACCATTAAAGCAGCCCAAGCAATACTTACTATATCCATGTAAATTTTGTCTCCTATCTCTATAAATATGAAGGAACTATTTCATTATTTTTTCAAATTTTTTATTCTATTCTTTTTTTTTTGTATTATTCGCTAAAAATACTATAATAGTGGAATTGCTATTACAGAGTCAAAAAAAGGATTCTGGGCTAACATTATTCACGAAAAACAAGAATTCATTCTATTTATTAGTTATTAGAACATCTAAAATGTTTTTTTTTTATTATTTTTAGTAAAATCATAAAACATTAAACATAAAAAAATTATAGGAAGTTATAAGTCAATGAATGTTACTACCAGGTGGGAATATTAAGATTTCTCTTTTATCATTTCCTTAAGGATTTCATAAAAAAAGAATCAAGACAGATTCATTTGCATACTTATACTCTTCTTTCTATTTGAAATAGTCCCTTAAATGTCTCCCAATTCGTTCTCTAAAATAATTAAAAAAACTTTTTTTCTTTTCTATTCTATTTTAGAATCAAAACTTTTTAATTTTATTAGAATATAGAATATGAAAATCTAAAGAATACTCTTTTTGAATATTACGAAAGCGAATTAACTAAATTAAAGCTATTAAATAGAATTGATCTAAATAATATTGATAAAATGTGGAAGCACTCATAAACTTTAAATTAGTCTGTATAGAAGGTTTTTCTTCTGCCTTTTCTCTACCTAAAAATGGACTTTCCTATCCGACTTATTCTTAATCCAATCTAATAAAAGACCTAGTCAGGAGACAGACACTACAATAGTTGTGTAGTGAACGAACTATCATTTCTAAATTTATGGATTCCTTTTCACTACTAGAATCTTTCCTTGAATTCGAGACAAAAATATTTACAACATTTTTTAAGCTATTGATGTTTATAATTTCGAATCAAACGCAATTCTCAAGACTCCTTTTCCCTCGCTTGCTTCTGTTGGAAAAAAAGTTTTCTAAAAAAACGTAATATAATCTTTCATTTACCGTTTCTTATCGATCAGGCGACACCCGGATTTGAACTGGGGAAAAAGGATTTGCAGTCCCCTGCCTTACCACTCGGCCATGCCGCCAATAAAAATATAGATATGAAGTTTTTGAGAATACTCCCCCCTTTTCTTTCTATTGAAAAATTGAAAAACAATCTTGAGACAAATCGCAACCGTTAACTATTCTTTTATGAATTATTCTTGAATATTTGAATAGAAATTTGTTTTTTTCTTAATGAGATCAGAAAATAAAAATTGATACATAACCAATCAATATTGCTTTTTTTTTTAACTTTGTTCATTCTAATTATAACAGCAACTTTCAATATATGTAAACCCTAGAATATCAATTTGATCTGTTACATAGATATTATCTAATCGAGTATCTTATCCATATCTATATAGATATAGAATACCAATATTATACGGTATTTGCAAGAAATTATCGTGCTTATCCTTTTTTTTACAATTTTCAATAGAAAATTTGTAAAAATTCACACAACATGTTATGTGTTTGTTATCCTGAACAAATATGACTGCAATAAAGTTAGAGACAGATCTATAGCTGCAGTTAAATATATGCATGTTTCAAAAATACAAGCCTTATTACATTACACATAACATACTCTAATCATATTCTCCCCAATTCTCTCCAAAATACTTCACTTCAAAATATATCTTTTCTTGACAATTTCGAATGGATTTTTTTTTGTATCCAATTGAATTTGAATATGTAATATCATAATAATGATAGAAATGAAATGCATTTTTTTATATTCCTAAAAAAGATATTGAAATGCCCGTAGAAATTTCCAATCCTTTTTTAGATTCGAATTTCGATTCTATCTGTTTGTTTTGTTGCAAATTCCTTCGAAGTTTAGTATCAAATTCTAATATTTCTTTCTCTTTTCATAATAGGTATTTCATACACTAAGAAATATTTGATACACGGGATTAGGTAAGATTTCATGTAATTCAGTATAAAGAATAGAAATTATAGTATTGCTAAATGGATTCATGTGATTTGATGAAGCATGACAGCAAATCGTGGAATATTTTTCGATAAAATTCACGGGGAAATTGAAAATGCTTGGGAGTGAAAATGAAGAAATGTCTACACTACCTGGATTGAATCAGATACAATTTGAAGGGTTTTGTAGGTTCATTGATCAGGGCTTAACAGAAGGGCTTTTTAAGTTTCCAAAAATTGAGGATACAGATCAAGAAATTGAATTTCAATTATTTGCCGAAACATATCAATTATTAGAACCCTTGATAAACGAAAAATATGATGTATATGAATCACTTACATATTCTGCTGAATTATATATATCCGCGGGATTAATTTGGAAAAGTAGTAGAGATATACAAAAACAAACTATTTTTGTTGGAAATATTCCTCTAATGAATTCTCTGGGAACTTCTATAGTAAATGGAATATACAGAATAGTAATCAATCAAATATTGCAAAGTCCTGGTATCTATTACAGTTCAGAATTGGACCCTAACGGAATTTCGGTCTATATTGGCACTATAATATCAGACTGGGGGGGTAGATTAGAATTAGAGATTGATAAAAAAGCAAGGATATGGGCTCGTGTGAGTAGGAAACAGAAAATATCTATTCTAGTTCTATCATCAGCTATGGGTTCGAATTTAAGCGAAATTCTAGAAAATGTTTGTTATCCTGAAATTTTCGTGTCTTTCCTAAATGATAAGGATAAAAAAAAATTGGGTGAAAAGAAAATGCCATTTTGGAGTTTTATCGACAATTTGCTTGTGTTGGTGGAGATCCGGTATTTTCTGAATCTTTATGGAAAGAATTACAAAAAAAAAAAAATTCAACAAAGATGTGAATTAGGAAAAATTGGTCGACGAAATATCAACCAAAAGCTTAATCTTGATATACCCCAGAACAATACATTTTTGTTACCGCGAGATATATTGACAGTTGCGGATCATTTGATTGGCATGAAATTTGGAATGGCTCTACTTGACGATATAAATCATTTGAAAAATAAACGTATTCGTTCTGTAGCAGATCTATTACAAGATCAATTTGGATTGGCCCTGGTTTGTTTAGAAAATATGGTTAGAGGAACTATATGTGGAGCAATTAGACATAAATTGATACCGACTCCTCAGAATTTGGTGACTTCAACTCCATTAACAACGACTTATGAATCTTTTTTTGGATTACACCCATTATCTCAAGTTTTGGATCAAACTAATCCATTGACGGAAATAGTTCATGGGAGAAAATTGAGTTATTTGGGCCCTGGAGGATTGATGGGGCGAACTGCGAGTTTTCGGATACGAGATATCCACCCTAGTCACTATGGACGCATTTGTCCAATTGACACGTCTGAAGGAATCAATGTTGAACTTATTGGATCTCTAGCAATTCATGGGAGGATTGGTATTTGGGGGGCCATAGAAAGTCCATTTTTTGAAATATCCGAAAGATCAAAAAGAATACGCATGCTTTATTTATCACCAAATATAGATGAATATTATAGGGTAGCAATAGGAAATTCTTTAGCACTTACTCGAGATATTCAGGAGGAACAGATTGTTCCAGCCCGATATCGTCAAGAATTTCTTACGATTGCATGGGAACAGGTTCATCTTCGAAGTATTTATCCCTTCCAATATTTTTCTATTGGAGCTTCTCTGATTCCTTTTATCGAACATAATGATGCGAATCGGGCTTTAATGAGTTCTAATATGCAACGTCAAGCAGTTCCGCTTTTTGAGTCCGAAAAATGCATTGTTGGAACTGGATTGGAATGCCAAGTAGCTTTAGATTCAGGGGTTTCCGCTATAGCCGAACACGAGGGAAACATCGTTTATACTGATACTGACAGGATCTTTTTATTTGGTAATGGAGATACTCTAAGTATTCCATTAACAATATATCAACGTTCCAACAAAAATACTTGCATGCATCAAAAACCCCAGGTTCACCGAGGTAAATGCATCAAAAAGGGACAAATTTTAGCAGATGGTGCTGCTACAGTTGGCGGCGAACTCGCTTTGGGAAAAAAACGTATTAGTAGCTTATATGCCATGGGAAGGTTACAATTCTGAAGATGTTGTACTCATTAGTGAGCGCCATGATTAAAAGGACTAAACTCACGTATTTCAAAAGATGAAGGACTAAATTGATCCAAAGTTTCGAAATAGACTAATTCCAAGATTCATTGAAAGTTAAGGTACCAAAAACATATTTAACCCTTATAATTTCAATTATTTACGATTTTGAATAATTATAATTTTAATTAATTTAAATTTAAATTTAATTAATTATAATTTTGAATAATTTTAATTATAATTAATTATAATTTTAAATAATTTTAATATTAATTAAATATTTGTGTAAATAAAAATTAAATATAAAATATAAATAAATAATAAATAGAGCATAAGTTATTACTCAAACCCTAACAAAATTACAAATTAAAACAAAATAAAAAGCCAATTAATCTATCTACACCTTCCAGAAGTGGAAAAAGAAAAGAAAAAACAATATCTCAACACTTAGCTTCACGCATCAAGAAAAGAAAGAAAGAAAAAAGCCAATGCTACCACATCCGGAGAAACAAATTCAACTCACCACTTCCAGAAGAAACTAAATCTACTCACTACTTCCAAAATAAACTAAATCAATTCACCACTTCCGCAATTGATAAAGACCGGAAACCGACATCCAGTTAATTTCATTTCTAGATGTCCACTTTCTGGAAGACTGCGAAAAAATAATTTCACTTTCGTCCGTTTAAAAGACTAGAAGTCCACATCCATTTTACAAACACTTTCGGATGTCCACTTTCGAAAGTTGAGATTTTTTTATTGTGTTCCAAAAGTCAACTTCCATATATGGTTATTGGATGGGAAAATGACTTCCGTCAAAACTATCTCTACATCCGTAGAACATTAAAAACTCAGCTTAGTTATTTTATTTTTTTTTCATCTAACATTTCAGTACATCAAACATAAACTTATCAAGCATAAGCATTGTAATGCATACCTTTTTTCTGGGATTAAATGAAGCAAAGTGCAAAATCCACACTTTAGATAACAACAAAAATTCTTTTAAATTTTGTAAGTGCAAGTGCAAGTGAAAGAAGAGGGAGAAATACTTGGAAGTGCAGTGAGTACATTTATACAAACACTATCAATTAATTCAGATAGTTAACTACCTATGTCACTTCATAATTGTTTAATTATTAAGCAGGTACATATATACAAATACTATCAATTAATTCAGATAGCCAACTACCTCCAACTACCTCTGTCACTTCATAATTATTTAATTATTACATTTACCTAATTAATTTTTTTTATTTATTTAATTTTTTAAGAATATAAATAAAAATGAAAGAGCATAAATCTTCTTTGAAGGTACAGAAAAAAAATAGAGGTAGCCAAAACAAAACCCCCGGTCTTGATCAATTATTATACTAATATGGCCGAGTCTCGAACGTGTTTATATCATATTCTAATTCTAATATTGATCTTGTACAATACTTTAATATATTTCAATCAAGTTTAAGATAAAATAAACATATTTAAAATATATATGTATTTTCATTACGTTGATTTGCGTAATTGTTAAAATGTAATACAATATAATAAAACGTTCCTTATTATAAATGAACAAAATACAAATTATAAATACTACAAAGAGCAATAAATATAGTTACCGAAAAGTCAATATTTTAAAAAAACACAATTGAAAAAGTAGCATCTCAAAATGTGACAGTATTGAAAAAAAATGTTTATTAAATATTATAAATAAAATAAAATTTTCAATTAATATAGAAAACTATAAATTGTCTTAAACGTCTTGTCCAATATAGTTTTCAAAATATTGGATTCAAGATACTTCTTTTCATCATTTTAATCAATGTTGATTTGGATAAATTACGTATTAATTAGAAAATACTTTTCATCATCCATCCCTACAATTTCTTTCATTTAGTCCTGTTACATTTTCATTTCATCCCGCTATTCGACAAAAAGGTAGTTTCAATACTCTATTATTGAAATAATAAACTAATATATAAAAGAACTTAAATTACTAAAACTAAATATAAAAACAACCCTATTGTATTCTTTAGGGAACAAGAAAATAGCAATAATTAGAAACAATTACAATTTGCAAGTAAGTTTCTTGCATAAATGTATAACTTAATGAATCCTAATTAGATCAAAACTATTCTTTATCATATGAAAAACTACAAATCAATCAATCAATCAAAGCATCTAGATCAAATTAATATTTTGATTACTGATTTTACCTGATTCGAACCTGTTCCACCAATTCTGGGTGTTTGTGAAATTAGCCAGTTTGTTCAATCAAAGCATACTTGACACCCGCCAACCAGCCATTGATCAATTGAACTGGTAACTTCCATCCTCCTCTTTCATCTTGATGTTCCAACGATATAACATTCAAATATAATGGAATATATATATATATATATATATATATATATATATATATATATATATATATATATATATATATATATACACACACACACCCCAACGTATATTGCTAATAACAGGAAGCATCACCTTCAAATAGGGTCACACGTGACAAACAAAATCTTTGTAGAAAAGAGAGAAACCATACCAGAGTATTAAACAGAGAGGAAATTTCTTGTTTTGAATCAAGATTTTGTCATAAGCATATTATAAACGACATCATGAATATGATCACATAAAAAACAAGCCAAACTACAACAGGGCCCCCTCATAATTCAGGTGGGCCCCTCTACATGGTTGCTATCATTTTATACTCCTAGCTTTCTGAAATCTGACCAAAACAATATACAGATGCAGGGATAAGTATGCCTTAACTAGAATGAAATACCACTACACAGAATCACCAATTTTCATGCTATGCCGAGCAGCCAGCACTTGTATACATCTTCACAAGGGGGGAAAACTGCAGATTAAGCTGGAACCCCCAATTATATATAGGCCACAATCAGCCCCTCTTTTTGATTCACATCGATTGCTACTCATCGTTTCATTACCCCTTTACATCTATGTACCCGTGGAATGAGGGGAGCTGAGACCAGTCTGCCGTCTAATATGCTCTGGGATCAGCCTATTGACCAGTTCAGGTGATACTCCAGCCAACTGTCGTCAAGTTTTCATCACAGATTCATTAAGAGAATTTTTGGGGTTAGATACTGTTCATAAATTAGGTGTATGAGAAATTGTTAATTGGATTGTTTGGATCTTGAAGAACAATGGCAAAGCAAGTAGTCATAGTAAAAAAAGCTGCAGGCTATACATGTCATGCCACATTTAATGTAAAAACATAAACTATGCTCGTACTTCCTGTTTAAAGTTAAAAAGCGAGGGCAATGGACGGCCATTAGGTAGACGAGCATTTGGCTCGCGGAGCTCATCAAAGAAAGGATGTGCACATGCTTCCAGCTGAAATAACAAAAGCCATTAGTGAAAATTATGCCAATTGAGTTTACTAAATCCACAACATACCACAAGGATTGTAGATCTAATATCATGGGAGGAGTGGAGGTATCATGGTTGTTCAACTCACCGCAGTGCACCGGAGACTAGGTGAATATTGGAGAAGTCTTGATGCAAGGTCAATTGCTTCTGGAGGCATTCGCTTATGGAAAACCTGGAACATAAATCATCAAAATAATTGAGTCAATAACTAGCAAATGACTAATAGTCAACGACCAAGCTTTATCTTACCAGATGAGGTAGGTTAAATCATCAAGCTCATCAGATAAAAAACATTGAGAATGGAAAACACCCTCAAAAACCTGGTTGTTGTAACATGTAAATCAAGCTATTCACTTTAACTTGGACAACTATTTTTCAATCTTTTTAATCTGTATTTAAAGTCTAGAAGAAATTGTTGAATATAAAAAGGAGGATGGTTGAGAAATGACTTTACCTTGTGCCAAGGATGAGCTTTAATCTGAGGGAATCTAAAATCTGTATATTCTGGGTTCATGCAACGAATTTCCTCTCGTGTGGGGGTACCGAGAACCTACAACAAAACACATAAATAATGACCTCTGTAAATATGTGTTTCAAACCACAGAAACATCAATGTACAAGAGAAATCACCTTAATAATTTCCACAAGCTGGTCCACCTGATTTTCTCCAGGAAATAGTGGCTATATAAACATTTGAAACTATGGGAAGTCAATATAATGATATATCTCGGTAAAAAGGCAAAAAACTTAGGTATGAGCAACATTAATACATAGATAGCCAGAATGTTTAACCTGTCCTAGAAGAAGTTCAGCAAGAACACAACCAGCTGACCATATATCAATAGAAGCTGTGTATTCTGTTGCACCAAATATTAGTTCTGGAGCCCGATAGTAACGTGAACATATGTATGAAATGTTTGATTCACCCTTGACCTGATATAATTTTTTTTGTGGAAGAATAATATCATAATAATATCCTAGCAAGTTGTGAACATGAGAAGCTTCATGAAATTGATAATTGAATTAAAAAAATCACATGTTACATCAACCACTTCCATTTATTTTTCATATAATAGAAAAGAAAAAGGATCAGAGTAAATATTCTTGGCATCAGTATCATCACATAAACAGGTTATTAAATCAGTATTGCATTTATGTAAACATCTTATAATAGCTTTAGCATAGCTATGTCCACTGGGAATTATGTGATTTTAGTAGTCTTCCATTATCATGGTGGCATATGAGCATGAAGCAATAATATGTACAAGAACTACGAAGATCAACATACCAGAACTTTGGCACTCCCAAAATCACAAAGCTTAACTTGGTGAGTAAGAGGGTGAACCTGTAGCCATATATGAAAAAAGATTTAGAATAAATTAATACAACTCAGGAAAGACATTGAAAGAAGAACGTACCAAAAGATTTTGAGGCTTCACATCCCTATGGCAAACTCCCAGTGTGGTATGGATATATGCTAATCCCCTAAAGATCTAAACATCAAATTCAAACCCAATCGTTACAAAGTACTAAATCAACACATGAACCACATTGCAAAGACAAAAAATGAGTTCATACTTGATATGTGTACAGTTTAGCATAGATGAGAGGCATCCTCTGGTTCATAGTATTGTAGTGTTTTATAACTCGGTACATTGTCTCAGGGACATATTCCATTACTAAGTTTAGAAAAAGTTCATCTCTGCTTGTTGTGGAGAAGAAACAGTGCTTCAGGCAAATTACATTTGGGTGATCCATTAAACGCATTAACTGCAACTCACGATTTTTGTATCGCCTGTCTTGCAAGACCTTTTTAATAGCCACTGGCTCTCCAGTCTCCAAGCACTTTGCCTATAATTTAGGTAGAAAAAAGAACACCATCCAGTGGTGGAAAACACTGAGATACTTGACAGGAGAGAAAGAATGGGTGTCAAGTTGCTGATTGTTCATCCATACCTGGAAAACTACTCCAAATGATCCAGTGCCAACAACTCGTTCTGCCATGTAACTGATGGTCTGCAAGTGGTATAGAGAAGGAATCACACAAATAAGTTAAGCAGAATAAACAAATTATGAAACTCAGATAATATCACCAATTTTATGCATAAAGTTATTGAACCTTTATAATTAAATTGTTCAAAATTATACATCTTGTAAGGACTAACATATAGTTGATAAATAAAAAGTTATCGTGAGGTAGGCACTGGGGAAATAAGCCAACATTGACGACCAGTATTATATTTTGAAAAGCCTTACAATGGGAAATTTATTAATTTCGATTCCCATCCACTAAATGTCATTCCATTATATCCCCCAAAAAGAAGTGAATAACTATCAAAATGATAATCACTTTACACAACAACACATACAATTTAAGAGGGCATGAATTAAATTTTTTACAAACAATTGTAAGTCAATAAGGAAGGGGGCTAGAACACATTCATACTTGTTTAGGTTCCCCATTTTTGCCTCCAATAGTGGTGGAGATAATGTGGCCTGTGACGGCATCATTCCCCTCAATGACAGTAGCTGACATATCCTGCAAGTTATAGCAACAAATAGATATTTAATGCAGTGATGATAACATCAAAGATAACATGTTTAAAACTATCATCAATAATTTGGTTTGGGATCATCCACAAAATATTGCAACATCATTTGCCTATCAAGTATCACAGGCATGCGGTGGCAGACACACCAAAGAATATATCCAGTGAAGTTAATTTGAGAAGGAGAAAACATAAGAAAGAAACGGTAGTATAGGATCTCAACATAATCCATTGGTTAAAACAAATGTTATACGAGAAGAAAATTGCACAGCGATGGAACATAAAGAACAGAGGGTTACCAGATGAAATAGATCAGAATGTGAGTTGAAGAAAGGCAAAGTGGAAAGAGCTCAGAGAGCACATACATCAGCTAAAGCTAAATCAGGTTATAGAAGCTCACAAGAAAGCATAAAGAAAGGCACCAATATAACTTGAGACACATACAAACAGAATCTAAGGACACTAATTCCCTGAAGCAAAGCAAACTAACCGTTTGAACTTTTGAACAACAATCCACCACAAGGGAAGGAACGACGTCACTTACACACACAAAAAAGATCTAAACAAAATCTATTCACTATTAACATAGCCAAAGACAATTAACAGTATATTAGAGATAAGTCAAATAAAAATGACATGAAACCAAAACAGACTAAAAGATAATTGCTATCAGTGGGAAATTTCGTATTGCTAAATAAGAATGTTTGCTCAGGTAAGCTAAGTACACCTAATCAGAATCTCTTTCCTTGAATTAAAGGAAACAAAAAACTGAAACATGGGATTCCACATTTTTACTTCTTTTGATTCCTTTGCTTTTTTCCAAACACCAAAATCAGAAAAAAAAAAAAAAAAAAAATCTTCCTAACTTCAATTTTCTTCAGCGTTAAAGATCCCACCTTCAAAGCATCAACCAAAACACACTCCAAGATAGTCAAACCTAATTTCCTTTCCTACTTTTTTAAATTCGTCAACGACAATAAACATCACTCTCCCAAAGAACAATAAAACCACTCCAATCATCGGGGTCGCCGGAGATTTCCCCGGCGAGCACGTAAAACCGGTAGATCGCTAAAATCCTCCGCGACGCCAAAGCTTCTGAGGCGAATCGACGTGATCGGAGCTCCGGCAAGTCCAAAACCAGTCAAAAGCTTAAGAGAGCGAGAGATAACGATTTGCTATGAGTCCAATGAGCAGAAGTACCTTATCGGTCTCCATATCGGAGCTCCGGCGCGGCACTTCGTTTTGCGGCTGAGACTGCTGCGGTTGTGATGGCTGCAAAGGCAACGCCGGCGGCGGCGGTTGCTGTTGGTGATGGTGCCCCATGGGCATGGAGGCCATATGATGTGAGACACAGTCTTGTTCGTTTCTCTCTCCTCACTTTCTCTCTCTACACCCTTTTTTCGTTTTTCTTTTCTCTCTCTCTTGGCCTGTCTGTTTTGTTCAAGGAGAGAGAAAGAGAGGATGCTCACGCGAGTTTCGGGAGAGTGGAAACACGCGTGAATCAGAGCCGTAGAGCTTTAATTTAGTGTGGTAAGGTACAGGGGAACCGATGCTATGTTCTTGCATGCAGGTATGTACTGTACCACCTTTCATGACTACTACAGATAGCACCGAAAGAGAGTTAATTTTAATCGTTGGATCTATCTTATATTCTTAATCTATGATTAAGATCTTTTTGACTTTTTTTTTAGTTCCTTTATTTTGATTTTAGTTCGTATTCATGTTATTAGTGAAGATATTTCATCAAAGTGAGAAAAGATTAAATAATTAAATAATTTACTGTACATTTTATAATCAGTTGGATATAGATACTTTTTAGGCAATTTTTTAAAAAATCTAACGATTTAAGTTATGGCAAAATATTGAGATAAGGAATGATTCGTTTTAAGAATCCAAAGACGAAAAGGTTAAAAAGAACAAGAACACATGAGGAAGAATTAAATATCAAAATATGGGTTATGAATTAAACAAATTTAAAAAGAAGGTTATATATATATATATATATATATATATATATATATATATATATATATATATATATATATTTTATTTCAATTTTTTATTTTTAACATTTGTTTACATATTTATAAATAAACATTTAAAATATAAATAATTTTTAAATTTTTAATTGATTAATTAATATTTATAATTAGATAAATTAAAATAATTATTACATCTATATGTCAAACGTCAAATTACTCTATATTAACTAATGATTTGAATATAAGTTTAAATTATAATAAAATTGTATATTTACAATTTTTTAAAATATAATATAAAAAAAATTAATTTTTTTAAATTATTTTATTTTAATTTTTAATTTAAAATAAATAAAAAATAAAAATAAAACAGACCAAGAATGGTTTGGTTCATTTTTTACCTATCAATTGAGAGATTAAACAAGTTAGACCAAAACGAAATTGGTGGATAGAAAAATCCTAACTCCAACTTATCCCATTTTGACGAATTAATTTGTGAACCACAAACTAATTATATGTTAGTTACTTTTATTGTAGTATACAGTAACTTAGTAAGGGGAATTATATTTTTTTCCTTTATTATTATTAATAATAATAATAATAATATAGTACTGGGTGTCAAACAAATTTAAATTTTTTAATTTTTTGTATTATTCATTTGATGTGTTATTAAAATATACAATTTTTTATTTTTTAAGATACCAATAAAAGTTTGATGTAAAATATTATATACGATGATGTAAAATTTGATAATGTAAAAATAATTTATGTAAGAAATTAAATTTAAAAATGACACCGTGGTACAAGTAGCTATACAACTAAAGTCGTTTCAAAAAAACTATTTCATCTTTTAAAATTTTAAAATAAATCAATTATAATCAAATTCTTGAAAATCCATAGTTGACAAAATTGAAAGTACCTTAATAAAGATAAAATGTTTGATTGAAGGAGACTTCTTAAAAAAGATTAAAATCTGGATCCTAGTTGGATCTACCATAAATTTGAGCATGATTGAATTAAAAAAAAATGCAAATTTTGATAGACCCATCAAGATCTTGTTTATCCAAGTTAAACTCGTGATGAGTTTTGTTCACCAAATATATATATATATATATATATATATATATATATATATATATATATATATATATATATATATATTCCTTCTTACATCTACCTTTCTACTTAGTGCATTTCCGGTAAATTCTAATTTCCTATTATTTTAAGATTATTTAGATTTTATTAAATTTATGATTAATTTTTAAGATGAATGATTTATTTATTATTTAAAATGAAAAAAAAAATATGCTCTTGTTTTTTAAATTTGACTCTTTTCGTAACTACTTCTAAAATTTAAATTATTTATAGATATTTAAAAAAAAACATATAATAAATGTGATAGCACATAAATTTACGCTAGTTTCTCCATAATAAAAATAATACAAATAAAATTGTTAAATTGTTTTATCATCTATGAGGAAAATGAAAATTTAATTTTTAAAGATAATTATTTTTAAATTTTAAATTAATTTAAAAAAAAATAAAGGTTATAAGGCAAAATTTCCTTATTTTTAAGAGAAATATATTTTATTTGCCCCTTACTTTTAGAATAAAATGAATTTACATATAATGAATGTAATTTTTCGGAAAATAAAACATATAAACAATATATTTTTTATAATACTTTAATACATATTTATTTATTATGTCACATAAATATTAGTGGGATAAACCACAAGTTTAGTCCATAAATGTGCGAGATTACTTTAGTCTTTAAATTTAACTATTTATTATTATTTTAGTCCTTAGAATTTTTGTTGAAACGTGTTTAGACCAACACTTTGTTTTCGGATAGATAGAAAAGAGAGAAGTTAGTATTCTGTGGGTCCAACCTCAAAAAAAATTGTTTATGAATGAGAAGAGAGTGAAAATTTGTGAAACCTAATTAAAAGTGTAGTTCTAACTCTTTATTTTCATAACATAATATATATATACACACACACACACTATGAAGAAATATGCCATTTTAAGAAAAAATTAGTTTTGATCTCTCTTCTTCTTTGGCATCCACCACGTTCATCGAGGCATTGCCGAGATGTTTGGTTCTGAATTAAACCACAAAGGACCCGCATCAAATGAGAAGCCAGTGAGAGTAACTTGGCAACATTTCACAGTTACTTCGTACCATGAAGAATTTGATGCCATAATTAACCAATTTGACCTTTCTGAAGAATGGTCTTAGGATTTGAGTGGATGGTGACACTGGGAGACATTATTTGGAACTTATCAAGTTGTCCATGGAGTTTACTGTTGCTGGAAAAAGACATGTTCTCAAGACCCAGAGCAGTGTAAAACTGATTAGAAACCAGCTAATAATGGATAAAACAATCATGAATGTGCACACATATTCATGATACAAGTCTGTCAAGAAGATGGATTCTTATTGCATAATCACAACTAATGCCACTCACACATCAACACCTGTGTTGATTTCAGAATTGCTGAATCAGTTTCAGGGTATTTTTGAATAACCTACTCAATTAACTCCTATTAGAAAAGGTCTTAATCATAAGATTTCCCTTTTGCAAGATACAAATCCACTAAATAAAAGACCACACAGACATGCAGAAAACCTAAAGGATATTTTTGATGAAGTTGTTCAAGAGATACTAGTGTCTGGTTTTATACAGAACAGCTACAGTTCTTATGTTAAGTCCTGTTGTGTTAGTTGGAAAAAAATGTCTATGTTGATTATAGGGAGCTTAGCAAGGGTACAGTTTAAGACAGGTTTCCAATTCCTTTAGTAGAAGACCTCATGGTTGAGCTGAATGATTCAGTTATTTTTTCAAAAATTGACTTGAGGGTCGGTTATCATCCAGTGAGGATGGATCATGCAGATACACACAAAAATGCATTACGAGTATTTTGGTCATGCCTTTTGGACTTACAAATGCCCCTAGGGTCCCCAGAAACTTTTCAAAGTTTGAATTTCTCGGAAAACTTTTATTAGCTTTCTTTAATGATATATTGATTCATAGCAAGAATGATATGTTGAGAATTAAGAAAAATTTACAACCAAGAATCATGATCACTTTGAAAAAAGGAATGCTGGTAGAGCTCAGGATGATGGAGAAACTTGAAAACTCCATGAAGATTCACTTGAAGGAGAAAGCTCAAAAACAAGGAAGAACCAAAGGGTAGATCACTAATCTTTGAAGTCTTCGGATGTTGGTTCAATTGGAAAAGAGATTCACCATGTTTCATTCAACTCTGTAGTTCATCTAGGCATGTTTTAGTTTTGTTGGAACTACGTGTCATCAGTTTAATTTACAATTTTGTAAATTTGGACAGATGTACAATATGAAGCACAAACTCTAACAATGACAGAGGACATGACACAGACATTACAACACTAGGACACAACATATGCACCAGAAACAAAGACAAAGAGAAGCTCAGATTAAATGAAGGCAGTACCATAACAAAAGATCTAAATTTAGAACGTTATTTTTATATTCACTTTTAAAAAGGTGAAATTCTATCTTCAAAGACATATTCTATTCTCATTTTCAAACCAACTTTTAAAGTTTTACATCTATTTCATTATGATAACCATTCTCACAAAAACAAATGAGACACTCTTTCTAATATTGTATTATATTTCAAATTGAATTTTCTAACAGTTTAACAATGTTAGTGTGTCCGACCAATCTAGTGGGATATTTCTACAAAAATACTCCATCTATATGCAAGTGGAATTTCAAGTATGACAAATTTGTTTAACTAGACATCTATTAAGGAGTATCAAAGGCACATTGTATAGGTCTCAGTACTGAAAACGTCTACAACACCGTATACATAAAAAAAGACGACCCTGTACTGCATAAGTTATAGATTATCAGAATCAAAATCGAAAAAATTAAGTATCGCTTTTAGACAAATTGTAACCTCCAAGAGACATAACCATTTTTATGATCTTCTAGTCATAAGGGGAAAACAAAACACAGAATAGCAGTTTGCATCTAGTGTTTTTGCAGAATTTTTGTTCAGAGATAAAATCAAAGAATAAATTGTGATATTACAACAAGAGCAGAAGATGGTCAAAACCTGGTTCATCTAAAAAGGCTTATCTTATTTAGATTCTTTGAACACAACATGGCGCTTCACCTTTGGATCATACTTCTTCAGCTCAAGCTTTTCATTCTTCTTGCTTTTCTTTATGGCATAAAAGAATCCAGTTCCAGCCGTTGAGACAAGCCTAATAACCTTAGACTATGACCACAAGAACAAAAACAGCAACAACAATCACACTTCGTTATCCAGATCAACAAGCGAACAATTAATGAATAACAAAATGTGAAAAGAAAAAGACACCTAATCTAAGACAAATTCACTAGTAAGAAGTTCTTTATGGCATGGTGATTAATAAAGGGGAAAATACTGGTAAATAAAAGGACAAAACTTGTATCTACATCAAAAAATGTAAACAATATTCTTCTTTAAACCCACCAAAGTTACCTTTTTCAAATAAAATCCTGATTGAACCAAGGTGCCAGAGTGACCAATACCTTAGATGACCTTGCCTTAACTATTTCTGCGGACTTAAGATGAAACATTAAGGACCTAAAGGGTAAAATATCTTGGAAGACCTGACCCTAATCTATCTGCCAACTTATGGTAGAAACATTAAAGGCCTGATCCTGACCCTTAAATGTTGCTTGTACTATTATGAATTACTAATACCAAACTTCAATTCTAATTGGAGAATCTTATTAATAAGTTTATGACTAACTCAATCTCACCAATTCTTGTAAGGAAATTCTTATACCTCACTTAAGGTCATATTTCTAATCAAAGTGGAATATCCAAAAGAGAACAACGCAAACAATACATTCAATCCTTTATCTAAGTACTGTTCTAGATTAAAGAAAAAAACATGAGCATGTAGCAAATACAACAATGAATGGCCTATTGATTGACAGATAAAATTTGCAGAAATGGGAGCTAGCAAGCTACCTTTTTCTTACTGGAACCTTTTCCGGCCATACAAACAACAGGAGAACGTGTTGGGCGGCAAAACATGTCCTTTGACAAGTAATCTACATGTAATCAAACATCCCCAGAAATTCAGTTTAGTGTTAAGTTAACGATAAAAGGGTTTATGAATTTGCATTACCTCTGGAGAAAAGACCATTGGATGAGAAAGAGTTGAAGGGCCTGAAATTTGAGGGAAGAAGAGTGGAAGAAAAAGGAGAGTGATTGAAATTGAAGATTGAATTTCCTTTACCACCAGAAACAGTGAGCCCTGAAAAAACATGCGCTGTTGCACTCGCCATTTCTCTTCTTCTCTCCCTATAGGATAAGATAAGGTAAAGCCACAACAACCTTTGCCTGCGCCTATTTAAGAATGTCCACTCTATATTTCTGTATAAATTTCGTCATTGTGTAATTTTAAAATGCGTACAAAAATTATATATTTGATGATTCAATCGTTTAAAATTAAACATTAGTTTTCTAATTATTCTTTCATTTTTAACAACAAAATGTTATGAAATAAAAATAACATTAATTTCTCAATTAATTAAGTACAATAATAATATTTAAGTATAAAGTGATAGCGGAAAATATTGTAATAAAATAATATATTGATTAAATATGATGTAATTCAAATTCTGAGTTTTTAGCATTGTTTCTTTAATGAATTTTCAAAATGGACTAAGGTTGATATATTAAAAAAGTTTATAATATATTTTAAAACATTAAAATTGATGTTTACTAATATACTTTGAATCTCAATAGAACGATATTAAAAATTCAATAAAACATTTAAATTCTAGATGTAACTTTAGGGAAAATAATATTAATTAGAAGGATGAGTAACAAACAAAATGTACAATATATTATGAAAATTTGAACTTCATAAACTTAAATAAGTTTTTAAATAAATCTTACCAACCCTAAGTGGATAAGTGTCCAAATCAAATAAAATTTGTCCTAAAATCAATTCATAAATTTACTAGTTCTTGGGTACTTATTATTTTATCTTTGTATATCACTATTACAATTTTTCTATTACATAAGATTTTTCTTATAAATTAATTAAAAGATTTTACAAAAATTGTTTTTTTTGTCAATTTTTTTAGAATTTTAATTCATAGATAATTCTTTTTTAAATAATTATTTCTTACAAAATTATAAAATTTGCAAAATTTGCAAGTATTTTTTAGAAAATTTTTTTACAAAAAAAGTATTTTATATAAAATATTTTACAAAAAATAATTAATAATAATATTTTACAAATATTTTTTTCACAACAAAATTTATAAATATTTTGTATGAAAAAATTTCTAAAAATAATTGATAAAAAATATGAGTTTCTTAAACGTAATTCTAGAATAGTTAAAGAACAATTTCTTTTTCCTCTCAAAGTCTTAGAAATCATAGCAGATTTCTTTTTTGTTTTCAAAAGCTTCAATTGTGAGAGTCAACGTTCAACCCAATGAATGACCATCATCTCACCAAAACTAAATCAATTGCTAAGAGAAATCTACCTTCTAGTTTAGAACATTACCGATCGATTTTAGGAATTAATGAGCAATGAAATTATGGGAATTAAAAGTTAAGTTTTTTTATTACCAATACACAATAATATAACTGATATTATAATTTTTTTTATTATATTATAAATGTGAGTTAAGTATCAAGTTCATGATTAATGTTTAGTAGAGATTAGTTTATTATTCTCTTTCATTTTTGATGTTATATTCGAATTTAGAAATCAATTTATTCAGACCAAGGAGTAATAGTGATTGTACCAACTTGCAATCTTAAAAGAAGATGAAGAGAATTTGAAAATACATAAATGTGGACTGGGACAAGTAGTGGCCCAGTAGGAAATAACAACCTAAGAAAATCAAAACTTTAAAAGCTAGACATTAACAAGTAAATAACCAAAAAAAAACCACTAACATTAATAACATATAAACCACGACACACGAAAGATGTAGTCAACTTTCGACCACAACCTCGTAATTAATCACTAAAATTCTTTCTTCATCTATAAAACACGTTACTTCTAGTTATTATGGTGATCATCAGCTACACAACATGAACAAAACGGCATAAGCACGATCACGACGATGAAGATGATGATCATTATTTCTATTATTATTGCCATATTATGATCAATTCAGCACCCTGCAGTTCCTTCTGATTTCTCCATTGGTCCCAGTGAGAGGACTAATGTTGCCCATCTTCACCATGGCAGCAGCAAAGTCCCTGAAAAAGGCAGCAGAATTGGCGCTGTAGGTCCTCACAAGGGCATCTTGAGAGCCACCATTGAAAAGCACTTGGTCAGAGTGGAGAAGGCCACGCTGGTTCACAAGGTCAGTGTAGTAGTTGTTGTCAAAACGGGTTGGTGTGACGGTGTCAAGAGGGGCCAAGTTGGTGTTCCCTCCAGAATTAGGACAATTGGCCCTTCTTGTGGTGGCAAAGTTTGGATCAATGTTGGTTTCGTTGTATATGCGAGTTCTGAAGAATTGGCACTGTGCTTGGCCAATTGTGTGGCCTCCCGAGAGCACTGTTAGGTCTCTTGCTGTCAAACCTTTCGCTGCAAACATGGTTATCAGGGTGGCAAGGTCTGAGGCAGGTGAAGGGATTTCGGTGTTGGCTGCATTCTGATTTGCTGTTCTTGAATCTCTTCTTCCTAGAGGCACTGTCCATGAGGGTCCTCCTAGCTGCAAACAATCATGGATTTTAAATTCTTTACTCATACATAGTACTGGAAAAAACACTAAAGAACACATTTTCATCTAATGTTTTCTTTTGTGAAACTCTATGGTTGTGTGTCAGAGAGAGATGTTGATGAACACACTAAAAAGAGAAAGGGAATATTTGGTGAGATTGTAGAAACCTTAACTTTTCATACAGTTTCTTCACAAAGAGATAAGGTAGGCGTGAGACATGAACCTTGATTTTTGTTTTATATGATGATTTTATTTACTGTGTGATATTTTTGGGTGAAATTGTATGTCCCACTAATGCATGATGATAGATTAAGATAGAAAAGTGAAACCGAAAGTGGGGAACATGGTTTGAAAACAGGCTCATGCAGAAGAAAATGGAAATAAAGAGAGAAACCGACATCAAGTAAATTACTAATTGACTTATTGTGAGAATGACTTCACATCAGAATCTCAGTGACATCAGAACGCAGTCTGAATAGGAGAAGGAAAAAGTGTATACTGTTCATATTTTACTTTTATTTTCTGTGCATTGCGTTCACTTTTTCTAACTACTCATGTGAAATAAATTATTCTAATTGGTTATTTCTGTTAACTATACTAATTTTGTTCGCAGGGTTTGGTTCTTATATAAATCATGAAGAATTGGACTCACCAGAACTATTCCATCTCTTGTGGCAAGAGCAAGAATATCAGCACAAGACACAGTGGCATTGCAAGCAGCTTCAACGTTGGTTTTAATGGTGTCAATAACTTCGAAGCCCCTTGCTGAATTTCTGTTAGGAAACGCGTTTTTCTCTCCTGTGAATGTTGCAGTGTCGTCCAATAGAATTGATGCATCACAGCCCTGCAAACAAAGAAATAATCAAAACCATAAAGAGAATAGTTTTGAACTATGCACATGCAACCAAAAAAGCTAGAAAGTTAAAGAAAATGCAGAAGATAAAAGTGTAAATTAGGCATCCATTTGGACACATTTGATCGTAATATGGAAAAAAATGTGAGCTTAGATCGAAAGTGCAAAGTGGGGTAGCAAGGTTTACTTGTACAAAGCAATCATGGAAAAACAAGCGAAGAATAGAGGCACCAATCCTAGCTTCTGTGCGAATGGCTTGTATCATTGTACGACGCACTATGGCTTGAAGGTTGGGGCAAGTTCTGGCATAAAAGGTGGAAGAAAGTTGTGCATTGCTTGAAAAGGCAAAGAGAGAAAGAATAGAAACTATAACAAAGAAAGACTTGTTAATGGAAGACATGTTGTGTATAACTAGTTTGAATAGCTAAATAACTCTTTTTTCTGTGAGTTGTGAAGTTGGTTTTAGAAGAAGAAACCTTGCATGATATTTATAGGCAAAAGGGTGTTATGCATGCAGAGAAGAAGAGAAGAAAGAGAGTTAGATATGAGTGAGAAATCAGAAAATGGAAAATTATGCCTTCAATTAATTGTGTTCGGTTCAATTTTCAAACTTGTCTGCTCCTACTTTACATAGACGCGCTTTGCTTTTCCTCTGGGAAATGAAAGGAAGAAAAATTGTAAAATGAAGACAAAAGATATGATTAAAGAGTGGTTGACTTTATCCAAAAGTATGCATGAAAACAAAGGAAAAACTAATAGTAGTAACAACATATTTTGAGTAGTATGAATAATGTAGGGTTTGAAATATTCTTTCATCAGTGTGATACAACTTTAGAGATTACTATATGTGCGTTTAAGGAATATACATATTATTGTGGTTAAAATTGAAGTTATTTATTTTTTGGAATTGTATTTTTTTAGCCTGTCTAAATGGATTGATGTTAAGTTAGTATTTAAATTTATGGGCTGATTTATTTTATAAAATAATAATATTATTTTATATATTAAAATGGTTAATTAATTTAGATCGAGTTAACATAAATTTAATAAATAATAATGTTCATTTTTTTTTCATTACCAAAGAAAATGTCTACTTATTTACATGACTGAAACTAATTTAGTTTAATGTGGTTTTAGATATTGAAAGGGAAAAAAAACACTTTATATATTAGTTAATGGTAGATTTTAAAGTAGAGTTATACAATAAAAAAAGTATATAGTACAATAATTAGTGTAATTTATAACTATGCTATACAGTTCTTTCTATCATATAAAAATAACTCTTGGTTTTAGCTATTGTATTGGTAAAAAAATTAAATGATAAACAATCTATAAGTAAAATACTTGAATAATATTATCGAGTACGGTAAACAAACACTTTGATTCTTGAAATTAGAACCCGCTATCGTATTTTGAGTCCCGATACTTTTTGACTAAACATATCTTACTTTTATTACAAGTTATTTTCCTTATAAACAAATTATATATCAAATATATATTTGAAATGACATAGAAGTGCTTAGTTACTTGTTGCTATTTTTATTTTTGAATATGTATTAATATAACTATTTAAGTTACATATTTCAAAAAATTATTAATGATATTGATTTATCAGTTTTTGGATATTTTTTTTATTTTAGGAAAAAGATTTTTTGACAATTCTTTTGATAAAGTATTAATAATATTCATATGTCATCACTTAATTAGATCAATATTTTTTTATAAATAATTTATTATAGTTTGAAAAGAGAAGAGAAAACTTTTGTGAACACTTTATCAAAGTTTGTTAACAAGTACTTTTTCGACATATTTATTTTATGGCTAATATGATAGCACCAAAATGATTGATTCATCAAATTATGTCACTTCTTCTTTTTGGATAAATCTTTTCTGGTCGTAGTTTAATTATTTATTTATTTTTATAAAGGAGTAGATGATTGTTGTTACTTTACACATCAGCAGTATTAGTTGCTTTTTATGATTACGAGAAGGAAAAGTATTGCTTGACTCACTTTTAAATCCACATACATTTCACAATTGGTTTTATAATAAAATATTATATTTATTATAATAAAAATAAATATAAACAAAATATATATGAAATTTTAAGTTGAGTATAACAGAAAAATTAGAGTGTCAAACTAATATGCTGATGAAACTTATTTTGTGTGGTGGGTATACACAATATACAATTAAATATTTTATATTTTATATTATGAATTCACGAACAAGTATAAAATTTATATATTACTTTAAATTTTCGAATTTAACTTAAAAGTTATAAAACCGTCGACCAATCATTTTAGCTGCAAAAGTAGAAATTGTTTCCCATTAACAAAAAGTGCTGACTTTTAATCATTAACGCGTTGTTTTTTTGGATAAGCCATGTGCTGTTCAGTTTGACTACCTATTACTAAGTCTAATGTCTGTGCAAGAGTTTTTTTATTTCTTTTTTATTTTTTTTAAATAGATTTTAGTTTTTTGTTTGTTTTTTCTTTTAAAATTTTATTATAATTTAGAAATGCCAAAGTGGTGTAAAAGGAATCTCTACTATTGACCAAGTTATGCGTGCTCTAAGTTTGGGTGTTGAAGACTTTCAAAAATAAACACAGATATGGTATATGTTTAATTAATTTGCTGAAAAGAAAATTATATATGTTTAATATGTTGATTAATTAAAGGTTTAAGTAATTGATAAATTTGAAATTTTTTAATTAAACTATTAAATTTATGTAGTTAATTGAATTTTTTGAAAATTTAAAATTTCAATTGAGTTGTTTTTGTTAATTTTTTTAGTTAGATAATGTTATTGCTAATTAAGTGATGTGATTTTTTTTTTTATGATTTAGAAAGTAGTCCAATAGCATATATGGTTCTATAAATGTTACTCAAATATTTTAATATTATAAAGTTAACCATGAATAGAATTGTATTAAAGTTTTATTTTATAAAAAAAAAATTTAAAACTTTTCTCTAAATCATCTCTACTGTTTCTCTAAGATTATGACTTAATCTTTTATTTCTTTGAAGATACGAGTTCATTTTAGGACTTCATGTGGTATAGAGGGCAATACAACCAACTAATCAGATTTGTGAAAAGAGTAAGTTCATTAGCTTTCCACGAATCTTTGTTCTTTTGTAATCATGTGTGTGTACAAATCATTAATTTGAATTTTCTTTGTAATTAGAGCTACCTGCATTAGTGCAAATGTGATTTAATGGCGCAAACAAATTGGGTCACAATGAAAACGTAGCTAATGTTGACGCAGTGAAACTTTTGAAAATATTGTGAAAGTATAGGCTATATGGTTCAGATAAAACCTAGCATATTATATAGGCTACGGTTCTATAGATGAATCATAACGTGTACTGAGAAAATTTCATTATAGGCTATGATTCATCCAAATAGTTGTAGCATATACTTGTATATGCTACGATTTTATTTGAATTGTAGCCTAAATAAAGTTATTTTCTTCATTTTTTACTTGTTTGTGAATAGTCATGTTACCTCCCGTTGTTACAAAATTTGTTGTTTCCTCCTTTGTTATGAAACAATAGCTTTTTCTTGCCTTGTTTTCTTGGTTTTTGTTAAGAAGCATTGGGGGTGTCTGTATCATCCCGTCAGGATATTACGAATTTAATAAAATAAAATAAAATAATTAATTTCAATGCATTTAATAATACCTCATTTCCCAAAAACATAGGAAATTTAAGACATTCTTATTAATTCCAAATATACTCAAAGTTCGTAAATCATAAAATTGAACATAATTACAAAGCCTCTCATCCGAGGTTACAAATTATTTCAAAACAAAAACATGTAAATCTCCCAGACTATCCCCTCTCTGCTGCTAAGCCTCACCAACTCCACCTGCATCATCACTTGCTCACATGTACCGCATACACGATCATCGCCAAACACAAGCAGATAGGATGAGTTAAAATAATAAGAAATAATTTTGCACCAAACATATATACATAATATACATTAAAAAAAATCTCATATTTTAATCTGCATGGCCACCACCATGCATGATATCATTCAGCGTCAAAGAACCCCCTCCTTCTTTAATCACATGGCCACAACTATGAAACATTAACACACCTTAAGGAAGCCTCGCTACCTTCCTTCCACATGGCCACAACCATGCCAGCAATGTTATACATCTCCTAATGATTTTCTCAAGGCGCCTTGCTGCCACACCTATCAGCCACAACCGATAGAGCACGTGCGGAAATCATGCTACGGATCACACACCGTAACGCCAGGTGGAGTTCCCAATTAAGAACATAGTCTGTAACGTCCTAGGACTACCAAACTCGTCAGCATATCACTAAGGAGGGCAATCCATCTGGACCCATCCGTACTAGCCATAACTAGCACACTCACACCGGCAACACTCGCCAACCTGAGCCATAACTCAAAGGTTCCTCGTGTTCATCTGCTATCCCGAGCCATAACTCAAGGGAAGTCATTCCGGGCCACAACCCATAGAATGTCACGTGCTTCACCCCTATCCTGAGCCACAACTCAAGGATACATTCCGGGCCACAACCCATGGAACACTAGCAAGCCCACCATCGAGATATCCTTAGAAGCCTTATAGACCATGCTTTACAACTTCTATCTCATACCATTAATACAGCGATAACCCATGCCTTGAATGCACAATGGCACCCTCGCTCGCTTAGGCTAAACGCCTTTGTTTAACTAGTCCAGCCTATCTCGCTTAACCTAGACCCACTAGCTTGGGCGAGCCTCCAACACCTCTGCAGCCTACGAAGTCTCGCTTAAGCGAGATCCTTCTCGCTTGGGCGAGACCCTCAGTCGCCCAGGATTAAAATGCCTCGTCTAGGCGATGAGTTCAACAAAACTACGAACCTTCCCTCGAGATCTCGCTTAGGCGAGAGGCCCTCGCCTGAGCGAGACACACTTCTGCTCAAAACAACAATCAATCCTGCCTGCGCGAGATGTTCAATCAAACCACACAAACACCCACGAATTCTCGCTTGGGCGAGGCACACTCGCCTAAGCGAGATGACCTATCGCCCTAGACCAAATCACCCCGCCTAAGCAAGATGGTCGAGCAGGGAAGGTTTTCGAGTCCCTGCATATTTCGCTTAGGCGAGCCTGGCTCGCTTGAGCGAGACATGCAGACTTTGGCACTGTTTCACGCACACAACAATAACATACAAAATTCACACTCCCAAATCATGCCAACCAATCTAGAATAATGCACCAACTATGTACACACAATTCAGACCCAACATAAATCCCAAAATTCATGTTTAAAGCATAAGTTGCACTGTCAGTACCCAAACCCTCATTATTTCCATACAATTGCATAAAAAGTTTGATCCCATGCCACAAGAACAACCAGTACAACATCCCATCAACTGAAGCACGAAAATTTGGCTACACACACAACACAATCATGCAAAACAATACAATTAAACCAGGATTTCGAGTTCAGCTTCCTTAACCTGGATCCTTTGGCTTAGTAGTGGATTACTTGAAAGCTTCCAAAAACACCAACAACTCCCTTCTTTGCCTATCCCTCAATTCAGTCCCAAAACCTCCCTCAATCTGCCAAAAACTCTAAAATTCGTGCCCTCTATTCTGGAAAACAGTTCAGCTTGCCAAAACCCTCAATTTTACCCCAAATTGACCTTTTAGATGAAGCTTTAATGGGGTTAATTAAAAAAAACGAAAACTGGTTTTTATTTCTATTCAAGGCCCATTACTTGATGGTTTTTCAGCCCCTTTGGCCCACAACTAATTTTTAAGCAAAAAGAGTTAAATCTGACTTACCAAGGTTCGAACCCATGACCTTACTAAAGCCAAAATCAAAGCTAAACCACCAAGCCAATTAATGTTTCATGTTAATTCACACACATTTACCATCATGTTATCACCCAACACGACCATGTATAATTTTAAAATAAAAATAAGTCAACCAAAACACCAATAACACTCATAGGACTCGAACCCAAGTCTTCTCACACAATCAAAGTACTCTCAACCATTTGAGCTAGTACTTTTCCACATCATACCTATTAGAATTTAATGTCATAAATAAGCTACCTACCCGCATTTATTAATTAATTACTTATTTAATTAATTAAATTCCGCGGATCTTACATTCCCTCCACCTTGAAATTTTTCGTCCTAAAAAAAGAGAACTTACCAGCAAACAGGTGAGGATACGACTTCCTCATGAGATCCTCCATCTCCCAAGTCATCTCCTGGGTTGCCTCGTCCCAGAGAACCTTCACAGTTTGGATCTCCTTCTCTCTGAGTTGCTTGACTTGAGAATCCAAGATTCTCACCGGTCTAACTCCCATAGTCAGATCCTCGCCCACCTGGACATCGTCCTTCTCCAACACATGATTAGGATCTGCCACGTACTTCCTCTACTGTGAGACATGGAAGACGTTGTGCAGATTTGCCAAGTGTGGTGGCAAGGCAATCTCGTACGCTGCGGGTCTGATCCTTCTCGTAATTTGGTATGGCCCGATGAACCTAGGAGTTAGCTTCCTCGACTTAAGAGCTCTCCCAATACCTGCTGTCGGAGTAACCCGGAGGAATACATGATCACCCGCCTCAAACTCGAGTGGCCTCCTCCTCTTATCTGCATAAGACTTCTGTCGACTTTGAGTTGCACGCATACGGTCCTATATCACCCTTATTTTCTCAGTGGTTTGCTGCAAGAATTCTGGCCCAAGCACCATTGACTCCCCATCCTGCTGCCAACACAACGGAGTCCTGCATCTCCTACCATACAATGCCTCGTATGGTGCCATCCCAATGTTGGAATGGTAGCTATTATTGTACATGAACTCCACCAATGGCAACATGTCACTCCACGTACCCAAGTGATCTAACACATAAGTCCTCAACAGATCCTCCAGTGACTGTATGGTTCTCTCAGACTGTCCATCAGTCTGAGGGTGGTATGTCGAACTCATTCTTAGCTGAGTACCCAAGGCATCCTGCAATGACTGCCAAAATCTCGATGTGAACCTCAGGTCTCTGTCTGACACAATACTTGCAGGCACTCCATGAAGTCTGACCACTTCTCTGACATACAAATCTGTCAATTTGTCCATAGACATCTTCTGGTTAATCGGCAGGAAGTGCGCACACTTCGTAAGTCTGTCTACAATAACCCAGATCCAGTCATGTCCTCTCACAAACCGTGGCAAGTGCGTGACAAAATCCATGGAAATGTTGTTCCATTTCCACTATGGAATGTCAAGAGGCTCCAACGTGCCACCCGACCTCTAATGCTCAATCTTCGCCTTTTGGCATACTAAACAAGAAGCGACATAGTCGGCCACATCAGTCTTCATACTTGTCCACCAGAAGTTCGCTTTCAAGTCCTTGTATATCTTAGTCAAACTTGAATGTATGCTAAGACGACTCTTATACCCTTCATCCAAGAGCATCTTCCTTAGGACCCGACTGCGAGGTACACACACTCTCTCTCTGAATCTCAGGATACCATCTCTGCCCATCCTGAAGTCTTTTCTCTTCTCGGTGCCCAACTCACTCACTATCTGCTGCAGTTCTTGATCTTTACCTTGTTCCTCCCTGACCTCATCCAAGAACTCATTAGTGATCTGCAACATGCTGCACCGTATATGATCAGCACTTGTGTATAGATTCAAGTTCATATCTCGCAGTTTCTGTATAAGCTCCAACTCCTTCATCATCATAGCAGACATATGAACTCTCTTCCGACTCAAGGCGTCGGCAACTACATTGGCTTTACCTAGATGGTATAGAAGCTCAAAATCATAGTCTTTCAAATACTCCATCCAACGCCTCTGTCTCGTATTCAACTCTTTGTGATCTAATAAGTACTTCAAACTCTTATGATCACTGAACACTTGAAACTGCGAACCATACAAGTAGTGCCTCCATGTCTTGAGAGCAAAAACTACCGCAGCCAATTCTAAGTCATGTGTAGGGTAGTTCTTCTCGTGTACCTTCAGCTGACGAGATGCATAAGCAACAGGTCGTTTCTCCTGCATCAACACACACCCCAAGCACTAGTATGAAGCATCACAGTACACCTCAAACGTCTTGGTTGTGTCTGGGATAGCTAATATAGGTGCAGTGGTCAATCTCCTCTTTATATCCTCAAAACAGACTTCACACTCGTTTGTCCAAGAGAAAGACTGGTCCTTCTTGGTGAGTTGAGTCAATGGACTCACCATCTTGGAGAACCCTTCCACAAAGCACCTGTAATAACCTGCCAGGCCCAAGAAACTCCTCACCTCAGTCACAGTCTGTGGCCTTTCCCACTTCCCCATTGTTTCAATCTTCGTTGGATCCACTGCGATTCCTTAGGCTGAGATTACATGGCCCAAGAACTGAACCTCATCAAGCAAAAACTCACACTTCGATAACTTCCCATAAAGCTTATGCTCTCTAAGTACCTCCAATACCACTCGCAGATGATTCGCGTGTTCTTCTCTACTCTCAGAATATATCAGTATGTCGTCAATGAATACCACGACAAATTGATCCAGATACGGCTGAAATATCCTATTCATGTAGTCCATGAATATAGCGGGCGCATTCGTCACCCCAAATGGCATCACCACATACTCATAGTGGCCGTAGCGAGACCTGAATGTTGTCTTCTGCACATCCTCTAGTTTGACTAAGATCTGATGATATCCAGACCTCAAGTCAATCTTAGAGAACACAACTGCTCCCCTCAATTGATCCAGCAAGTCATCAATCCTCGATAACGGGTACTTATTCTTGATTGTTAACTTATTTAGTTGCCGGTAGTCAACACACAACCTGGAATTGTCATCCTTCTTTTTCACAAGTAATACCAGTGCTCCCCATGGTGATGCACTCAGCCGAATAAACTTCTTCTCAAGCAGATCCTCAATCTGCTTCTTCAACTCTGCCAACTCAGCCGGTGTCATCCGATATGGTGCCATAGATACTGGGCCAGCCCCAGGGATGAGATCAATGGTGAAATCCACATCCCTGCTTGGTGGCAATTATGGGATTTCATCAGGGAAGACATCTACGTATTCATCTACCACTGGAATCATACTAATCTTCTCTATAGTACTCTTCTTCTCCGTCTGAGCTACTATCATAAAACATGTAGCTCCCGCTTCAATCTCCTTCTCTGCTTGGTTGGATAATATCAATTCCAGTCCTTCTACATCTGGAAACACCACCTTGCGTTGCCCGCAATCGATTACCACATGGTTGCTGGCCAACCAATCCATACCCAGAATCATGTCCAACCCTTCCATTGGTAAGCAGATGAGATTCACCTTAAACCTGCGGCATGCCACCTCCATAGGGCATCCCACACAAATAGATGTGGCAGATACCTCTCCCGACGCTGGTGTCGCAATTATTAACTCGCACGCCAGCTCTCGCATCACTAGACTGAGCCTCCTCACACATTCATTGGATACAAATGAATGGGTAGCTCCTGAGTCATACAATACAACAACCTCGTGATCAAACAACAAACAAATAGTCTGTACTAAGTTACCTGACTGGGCTGCCTCGGTAGTCGTCAAGGTGAATACACGAACAGGGGCTCTAGGTCGATCCCCGACTGGTTTCTTCGCTGGTGCACCTCCAGCCGGTTTCTTATTCGGGCAGTGACGTGCAAAATGGCCCGACTGATCACAAACGTAGCACTTACCAGTGCTACCACCACCACCACTAGAGTTTCCTGAGGGTTTTAGACAATCCCTCCGAAAATGCTCCCCACCACAATTGTAGCACTATAGTTTCTTAGCTAAACTTTGTGGCCTGTCATATGGCTTCTTTTGCTGCCGTGAATCAGAGGTGGTCTTCTGAGGCCAAGCCCCTCTGCTGGGCCCCATCTCTAGCTACTCTACAGCCTTGGCCTGCTCCACCTAGATTGGAAACTCCCTGATCCGGAGAGGTACAATAAAACGACGTAACTCGTGTTTCAGCCCACCCTCATATTTTCTACATCTCCACTCCTCGATGACGGTGGGCGAGTAGAACCTGGCCAAGTACTCAAATATGTTTGTGTATGCCTGCATAGTCAGGTTCCCCTACTTGAACGTGAGGAATTCTGCCTCTCTCTCATGCCTGGCACTGTCTAGAAAATATTTCTCCAGAAATCTCGCCCTGAAGGAAGTCCAAGTAACCTCCTCGCCCCAGGTCTGCAGGAGCTGTTGCATGCCTGGCCACCAGTATTCTGCGTCAGCTACCAGCAGGAATGAGATAAATGCGAGCTTTTGAGCATCTGTGCAATTGATCACTCTACAGATTTTCTCACACTCTCTAGGCCAAGCATCGGCCTCATCCGGAGTGGATTTGCCCATGAATTTTGAGGGCTTATGCCTCATAAAGTCCTCCATGGACACCGGACATGTGGGTGCTACCACGGCTCTAGGTTGCCCTGCAATAGGCTGCATCGCATCTACCATCTGATGTATCGCCTGCGCGATCGCATCAGTCCCAACATTATTCCTCCTCCGCCTATTTGCCATAGCCTGAGCACGTCACATATAATTGTTCACATCAACCAACTTTGGTTAAGACTTTATACCAAAAGTTAGACAACAACAATGATCAAAATGATCTCACAAGCACACACGGTAAGCTCATTCCCCATAGACCCCAAAAAATCTTTTGAAAACCATTGGTCTGATACCAAATGTAACATCCCGTCAAGATATTACAAATTTAATAGAATAAAATAAAGTAATTAATTTCAATGCATTTAATAATACCTCATTTACCAAAAACACGAGAAATTTAAGACATTCTTATTAATTCCAAATATACTCAAAGTTCAAAAATCATAAAACTGAACATAATTACAAAGCCTCTCATCCGAGGTTACAAATTATTTCAAAACAAAAACATGTAAATCTCCCAGACTATCCCCTCTTCGCGGCTAAGCCTCACCAGCTCCACCTGCATCATCACCTGCTCACATGTACCGCGTACACGATCATCGCCAAACACAAGTAGATAGGGTGAGCTAAAATAATAAGAAATAATTTTGCACCAAACATATATACATATTATACATTAAAACAAATCTCATATTTTAATCCGCATGGCCACCACCATGCATGATATCATTCAGCGTCAAAGAACCCCCTCCTTCTTTAATCACATGGCCACAACCATGAAACATTAACACACCTTAAGGAAGCCTCGTTACCTTCCTTCCACATGGCCACAACCGTGCCAATAATGTTATACATCTCCTAATGATTTTCTCAAGGCGCCTTGCTGCCACACCTATCGGCCACAACTGATAGAGCACGTGCGGAAACCATGCTACGGATCACATACCGTAACGTCAGGTGGAGTTCCCAATTACGAACATAGTTCGTAACGTCCTAGGACTACCAAACTCATCAGCATATCACTGAGGAGGGCAATCCATCTGGACCCATCCGTACTGGCCACAATCAGCACACTCACATCGGCAACACTCGCCAACCTGAGCCATAACTCAAAGGTTCCTCGTGTTCATCCGCTATCCCGAGCCATAACTCAAGGGAAGTCATTCCGGGCCACAACCTATAGAATGCCACGTGCTTCACCCCTATCTTGAGCCACAACTCAAGGATACATTCCGGGCCACAACCCATGGAACACTAGCAAACCCACCATCAAGATATCCTTAGAAGCCTTATAGACCATG
This sequence comes from Vigna unguiculata, assembly GCF_037176805.1. Classification (NCBI taxonomy): domain Eukaryota; kingdom Viridiplantae; phylum Streptophyta; class Magnoliopsida; order Fabales; family Fabaceae; genus Vigna; species Vigna unguiculata. Next base: position 32,172,600 of record NC_140802.1, read on the forward strand.
CTTTACAACTTCCATCTCATACCATTAATACAGCAATAACCCATGCCTTGAGTGCACAATGGCACCTTCGCTCGCTTAGGCTAAACGCCTTTGTTTAACTAGTCCAGCTTATCTCGCTTAACCTAGACCCACTAGCTTGGGCGAGCCTCCAACACCTCTGCAGCCTACGAAGTCTCGCTTAAGCGAGATCCTTCTCGCTTGGGCGAGACCCTTAGTCACCCAGGATTAAAATGCCTCGTCTAGGCGACGAGTTCAACAAAACTACGAACCTTCCCTCGAGATCTCGCTTAGGCGAGAGGCTCTCGCCTGAGCGAGACACACTTCCGCTCAAAACAGCAATCAATCCCGCCTGCGCGAGATGTTCAATCAAACCACACAAACACCCACGAATTCTCGCTTGGGCGAGGCACACTCGCCTAAGCGAGATGACCTATCGCCCAAGACCAAATCACCCCGCCTGAGCGAGATGGTCGAGCAGGGAAGGTTTTCGAGTCCCTACACTCGCCTAAGCGAGACATGCAGACTCTGGCACTATTTCACGCGCACAACAACAACATAACAAATTCACACTTCCAAATCATGCCAACCAATCCAGAATAATGCACCAACTATGTACACATAATTCAGACCCAACATAAATCCCAAAATTCATGTTTAAAGCATAAGTTGCACTGTCAGTACCCAAACCCTCATTATTTCCATACAATTGCATAAAAAGTTTGATCCCATGCCACAAGAACAACCAGTACAACATCCCATTACTTGAACCAGGATTCTCAGCCCCCTTGGCTGCTAGGTTTCCTCCACCCTTCCATATTCAGCCCACAACTAATTTTTAAGCAAAAAGAGTTAAATCTAACTCACCAAGGTTCGAACCCATAACCTTACTAAAGCCAAAATCAAAGCTAAACCACCAAGCCAATTAATGTTTCATGTCAATTCACACACATTTACCATCATGTTATCACCCAACACGTCCATGTATAATTTTAAAATAAAAATAAGTCAACCAAAACACCAATAACACTCATAAGACTCGAACCCAAGTCTTCTAACACAATCAAAATACTCTCAACCATTTGAGCTAGTACTTTTCCACGTCATACCCATTAGAATTTAATGTCATAAATAAGCTACCTACCCGCATTTATTAATTAATTATTTAATTAATTAAATTCTGCGGATCTTACATTCTCCCCACCTTGAAATTTTTCATCCTCAAAAAAGAGAACTTACCAGCAAACAGGTGAGGATACGACTTCCTCATGAGATCTTCCATCTCCCAAGTCATCTCCTGGGTTGCCTCGTCCCAGAGAACCTTCACAGTTTGGATCTCCTTCTCTCTGAGTTGCTTGACTTGAGAATTCAAGATTCTCACCGGTCCAACTCCCATAGTCAAGTCGGTCCGCGGGCCAACACATGTTGGCTTCTGTGACTCAACGGGCTCAATATCCTGACCCCGCCCCATGTTTTTTTGTAGGCTTGCACATTTATTGTTCTCTTTCTATTTTTTTTCTTCTTTCTCCATTTTTAGCCTGTAACTAACTCGTGTAGACCGTGCTCAACGTATTATCATTGAAACAGTGATGAGTTTGGAGTTTCCCAACTTTTTCATTAGTGACTTAAACCAATTTTTAAATATATCTGACTTAATACAAAGGGATAAATCTTCAAACCAAACAAAATATTTCCTTAAAATAAATTATTAAATTTGCTACTTTATCGATATGTACTTATTATTTTCCTTTTGTACATGAGATATAAAAAAGATATACTACCAATAATTAAACAACACTTTCTTTTTCCTTTAAAAATCTTAGAAATCATAACATATTTTTCCTTAAAACTTCAATTATGAGATCCAGATCTCCACCAAGTGAATGATCATCATCTCACCACAATTAACTTAATTGCCAAGAGGACTTTGCCTTTAAGAATACAAAAAAATTATATCAATTGTGACTATTATTTTTATAAACAATAACATTTTAAATTGTCACAATTTATGTGTGAGACGGTTTTGAAAATTGTCATAAATCTTACCGCCATAGATTATTATAGGATAGTGATATAGTGACATACAAATTTCAACAACTTCTCTCACAATCTTACGTGGCACCTGACTGGGTACTTTTTAAATTCTTTTTTTCATTTCCACATTTGTAATGTTTGAAAGAAAGAGGGAGGCACAAAGGCAGAAAATGCAAGTGCAAATTGTTGAAGTTGAAAGTAGCTTCTTTGTGGTCCTCAATCGTCGATCTTCGTCTCCAACCTTTGATCTTCGTCTTCAAACTCTATTTTTCTTCTTCAATCCATATTATTGTAAAAACCCTTCTTCTTCTTGGTATTCATGTTCTTCTTCTTCCACACAAAGGTGCAATTTTTCCCACTGTACGAAAGGTTCGTTGGTTCAGTCTCCATATCCATTTGTGTGGAAATGAACAATTTTTTTTATAGTGTGCAGGAGCATTGTCATAGTAGTGGTTTTAGACATGGACGGTTGTAGATGGATTTTTGTTTGAAGTGTTAGTTGTTTAGGTTAGGGTTAACATTTTGTGTTGTTATTTTGATTGTTATTGCCTGTGAAATGCTTTCGCCCACATTTTTTCTTCGATTAAGTCTTATAACTAAGTTTGTGTAGTGCTGAATTTGTGTAACCCAACTGGGTTGAGCGCTTTGCATATAATTGTGAAGGTAAAATTTTAGAAGTTTGCGGGTGTATAAGATTGTGTTTAAAATATCTTATTATATATCTTGAAAATTATTAAATTTCATGTAAGGACCCCTCAGTTACAACCCAAGCCAGCATCCACACGAAGTAGTTTATCGTCCTGAATTTGGTTCACATATTGGTGTTGGCTTATGTAGTAAACTATAAACACATATTTGCTTACTTAAGATTTAATATATGCGAACCCATGGTTTATGATTTGCACATTAGTTATCCTTGGTAGTTATAGTTGATGATGAATGATATTGACTGATTGACTTCTTCACTAAATTTTAAATGAAAATATATGTCTAATGTTGACTTCATAATTGCGAAATCACGGGCTATGATTTCCATAGTACATGTCCATGTTACTTAAAGTTCAGCATGAATGATTTTTATTGATTGTCTTATTGAATAAACTGTAAATCCACATATGTGCTTACATAGAGTTAATAAGTACGAACCCATGGTGTATGATTTGCACAATAGATATTCATGTTAGCAAAAAATTATGTTAAAATACATTATTTTTTTCTATTTAGTAATATTCATTTCAAGATCCCTCAAATACAGTCTAGTCTAGCATCCATAAAAGATCCTAAATTTGGTTCACATATTCCCAGTTTGAACCGTAATTATTCTTATTATATTATATCATATGGTAATTTATATATTATATTATTTATAAATCTAAAATATATGCGTTTTATATAATGATTTCGTGGAAAAAGAAGAAATGAAATATGATGAAAAAATGAACTGCTCCTTCTTAATGTGCAAAAGCACTTACTGATGTCAAAACTTGTGTACCAATAGACACCGGCACCTGCAATTAATTCATTCGGAAAGAAATGAACATCAGAGGAGGAAGAAAAAAAAATCAAAACTTAGTTGCATTTTCATGATGTCTTTTAATGTGCAGTGTTGATAAAAGGACAACACCAAATACCACCATAGCATTATAATTATTTCTTTATCAATTATGTCATCGTTTTTTTATAAGCTGTATTTGTTTTACTTATATCTTTACAATAATAAGGAAATAATATACAAAATAATTAACGAAGTAATAAAAGTTATGTTAAAAGGAGTTAAATATTCAATTTTTCTTTAATATGAAATACTAAAGTGATGTGGTGTAGGTAGGGATGTCAACGGGGTGAGTTGGGTATGAGTAGTACCTTCCCATAACCTACCCGTCTGTTGGATAAATATTCGTCTCGTACCCGTATTTATATCCATACCGGATATTCATTATGCGGGTACCCGCATATTTTATTAATATCCACCACTGTTACCCGTAGGTCTTTATGAAAGAAAAATTTAATATTTAACAAAAAATTTTAACCATAAATTCAAATAAAAATACAATGCATAACATTTATAAAGTTCAAATAAAATGCAAATAACTCATTTAAATAATGTTGAATGATCATTTACAAATAAATAAAGATTTTTTAAAACCAATTGATAAAAGATAACACATTTAAAATTAATGTGTTAACGTTTTAATCATTTTTTTAAATTTAGATTAGAGTATAGTGGGTACGGCTATCCACCAGTGTACGAATATTATGATATCGTCCCGTTAATATGTGGATATAAAAAATATCCGTATCTGTTACCTATTGGTATCTATTTTCAATATCCATTTTTTACAGTTTGCGAGTTTTATCTGCATGTACCTGCGAGTAGGAATTGTTTTGAAATACTGTGTAAGAGACTAAATATGAAATATGTTATTCACATCTACCAGAATTTAATGCAACTAAATCCTCGTTACCTTATACATTTATCAAAAAATAAAAAATCATCTTAAAAACTTATGAAATCAAATAACCGTTTTACTTAAAGTGAATTATGCAGTAAAATTTACATTTTTTCAAAAAAATATTTTTATAGATAATGAAGTATTTTAAAATAAAAATAATACTTAATTTCTAAAATAATTTTGTGAATAGATAACCGATTAAAAAAAAGAAAGAAAGGATATGAGATTATCCGCACGTGGAAGCAAATTGAGCAACAAGACATGTATGATTTGGACATTTTGCTAGAGTTGAATGGCTGAAAAGGAAGCTTCATAATTACATTCTGGGGTACCCCTCTTACTCACCTGATACCATAAATGTCTGATTTCTTGGTAAATCGTTTCTAGTGTGTTAATCTGAAACAAAGGAGTTTCACAAAATGTGATATAAATTCTGATTCTTAGAATTGATGATGGTCCACACACTATTTACAAAACATCTTCCTACTGATCATTGTCCTACAGTGTAAGGGGTTAATGACAAACACCGGCTTATCTTATTTCCTTGTTGTTTTCAATCTTTTGAAATAAAGTTGGAAAAGTACCTTTATGAATCTCAATGTTTCCTTTTGAATTATAATGAAAAAAGTAAAGAAGGATTAATGTGTTTGGATTTATGGTACTGAGTAACTCACTCTTGAGTTTTGGAAGTAACACGTGTTTGCTTTTCCGGTGTTTTGAAGAAAATTTCTAAGATATAATAATCGTGTGTGACGACATGTTTTTATCCATAAAATTTTAAAATGCACATAGCACAATTATATATTAATTTTTAATGATAAATCTATATTCTAATTCAAATGCGAAGTGTAGCTGAATTTGGCATTGGGAACGTGGATGGTTTTAACTGCGAATATGTGGTCTTTCAAATATAAAGGACCTTAGACATCCCTTTTGTTATATCTCATGATGGGGATGTAGAGAAAACAAAATTTTAGCATAGTACGTAATGTTATCTTCTCTACAAACGAAGACTATAACTCATTTTATAATTATTTTTAGTCACATTCCAAATTTTAATTGTATCTACTCAACCCAATAAATGATGCTGAATAATGCGGTCCAATAAGGCTCAATTAGTCTCATTACCCAAATATTACAAAATATTCTAAAATATATCTATGGAGGTAAATATTCACATATTAATGGTAATTATGACAAATTTCAGTAGTTTGATTATGTTATAATATTCTTTGATAACAAATATTTATAGAATAATTGATATATTGGGTAAGGTGATACATTATTATTATTATTTATTCAAGATAATTGTTATTTTATTGATATTGGTTAATATTACATTATGTGTTTTATCGCATGGATTCAAGGCCCAAAAGGTCCTATAAATATACATAGTATTTCACCAAGAAATACACATTCTCTCATATTGATTGTCTCCAACTCTAAATGATGAAAACTCTCTTACTAACTTAAGGGTTGGATAGTCTTTTGCAAGTGATCATCCTTTTTTGGAGCAACAAGGGATGGATTTGATTCCAGTCATTAGGAGCATTCAAGTCACCACTCGGATCTTGCCACTAGTACAAAGGTCCACGCTCCAAATTTCAATAAAAACATTTGGCGCCCATCATGGGGCCCAGGTAAAACATTTTTCTGCCTCAATAATTTATATTATCTCTACGTGAGATCATCACAATCTACATTTGCCTTACTCATACTACCATGAGCATTTATGGTAAAATTTTTGCAATTTCCTTAAAGAAAATGTTATCTTGACATTCGTCTTTCCTAAATTTTATTATGATATAATAGTTTATTACATATTGATGGAGAAACAATTTCTTCCTTAACTTTGACAAAAACTATCTTAAGTGTTACAAGAAAAAGTAGGCCCAAAATAAAGGCCTCCACATCTTATGTGATCCTTACACATAACTGTGATCATGTTAGTGTTCCCAACAATTTATCATATGACAATATATATTTTAATTATAATCTGGGACGCATTGTAATGAGGTTTTTTTTGTAGTAATCGAATTTATTACTCGAATTGAGCCAAAAGTTTCTTATAGAAACAATAATTCATTTTGTTAATATCTATTCAAATCTATTTGATTAATGCATAGATGAATCTCGTTGTCAAAATGGAATCGACAAGAACATTGGTGTGTTTATTAAAGATAATGCTTTATTACCTTTTCTTCTCTTGCTACTAACCATGTTAGGTGCTTGTTTACGAAAGCAAGCAAGGCTCGCAACCATGGAACTCACCAACACAAGAAGCATTTCGATGGTCCTAAATGCCATCCTTCATCTCAATGTTGCCACATCATCAGGAACGTCGATGCCAACATCCCATCTTTGCCACTTGCAAAACCTGCGCATGCATGTTGATGGGGTGTCTAAACGACCCAATGTGTAAGTTTCTTTTTCTCCTTAGAATTGGGTTCCATTGAATGGAAGAATTCAAATGCCTTATATCATTATGGGACCCACCAATACCATTACTTTTATAATTCGTATATGCTAATTTATTAATGTCTATTAAAATACAGAATGAGGAGAGAAAAAATAGTAAAAAGTGGAATTTAATGTATTTATGCTGTTTTTGCATGTAAAATGAAGGAAATTGTGACTGATTTGGCTGAATAGTAGAAATGGTGTTAAGCGCCACAAAGGCGGTTAAGGAAACCCTCACGAGGAGGATAAATCTGGAATAGCCCAAGCCCAAAATGTGCAGCTTAAGCCCTAAGAAGGGTGGTTTGGAAAGATCTAGCAGCTTCAATTGATTGAAAGTTCATTAAGCTAATTGAATATGTTGATAAGAGAATTATAACAGACAACCAATTAAATTGTTAAAAACCTATTTAACAGACTAAAAGATTGCAACCAAACACCTAATTTATGTCTTCATGTTAAGCTCAAATCTTCAAGCTTTGAGATCATCACGTGATAGCCAGATTAAGCACACATCAAGCTTGATCAACACAACATTTCTTCAAGTCTTCACCAATCTATCAAGTTTTAATGAAGTTGCTATGAAATATCTTCATCAAATCTCTAAGCATCAAAGTCACTTGTGCTAACACCATCAAGAGAAATATAGGTATCTACATATATTTCAAAGAAACTTTTCTGGTAGCTTATGGGTCAAATCCTTTAACTCTCTTAGCAAAAGAAATACCTCTCAAAATGGTTGCTTCTCCTTTCATGTTTGAAAAAAAAAATAAAAGAAACAAAGAAAAACTTGAAAGCTTAATTATCAATTAGCAACTCAACAAAACTTAAACCAAAACAGAAAGCAGGGGGAGGTTATAGCATACAAATCTAAAAACAGAGGTTTAAAGCAACATGCGAGGGTGTTTACAACAACTCACGCTTGTTCAACACACAATATTTTTTGAAAATCACATAACTAGATGAACATAATATTTTCTATTAGATGGAATTAAAAACATGCGAGAGAGTTTACAATTGTAAGTATTTTATGCTGGTAAACCCCATTGAGGAGTTTGATAGTAAGAATAGTTTAATGATAACAAAATCTATAATAAAACAAGAAAGTCAAGTCAGTAAGAAAATTTTCTATGATAGCTAAAGATGATTAGATAATACTCTTAAAAAACACTAGACATAAGAAATGTTAGCTAGGTCATAGACTTCATCATACGTAAATATATAACCATTAGATGATCATGTCCTTTACTATGAATATATGTTTGTTTTCAACTAATGCGGATTCAATGAGTTTAAGCTAAGTATAGCAAAAGTACAATTAGCACATACAAGATTGCTTGAAGTCTGAAGCCAACATGGAAGAAAGTGAAGCTTAGATATAGCCATTTGGGGACATGAGAGAAGTGTTGGTAACATGCATTTCATAGTGAGGAGATAAGAATGCTCTTAATATATTTTTCTTGGGAATGATGTAGATAAAATAACATTTATAGGTGAAGGGAAGCCATGTTAGTTATAGTCATGGGCCAGATATATTGGTTTTCAAATGCAAGAGCAATTATGTATGTTGTTTAAACCTTGTCTAAATTAAACATTCTATAGATTATGATAATTGACATTATCATATTTTTATTTTATTTATTTTTATATCTTATTTTTATTTTATTTTTGAATTTTATTTAATATTTCAGGTTTTATTAAATAAAAGTGAAAAAGATAAATGTGTGGATTATATTTTGCAAATAAAGGGAAATCTCAGATATTTGAGAAGATTATCAACATAATGAGTGAAATACGGAATGGTCAAAGATTATCAACAATATCAAATATCCATAAAGTTGGTTACTCAAATTACAAGTCATAATAATTCGAAGATATGGAATCTCCAAAGATTAATATATATATATATATATATATATATATATATATATATATATATATATAAAGAATTATCTCTTACAATTTATTTAAGTACAAAATCAAATCTAAATTTTAGGGCAAGTCACTTTATGAAAGTCTATAAATTGAAGGTCTCACATAGGCCAAATACACACTTGGAGAGAAAGAAACTTGATATCTTTACACCTGAAGGTAGAAGGGCATTCTGAAGGCTGGCACACTCACAGGTAACACTCGTCAATCTGAGCCACAACTAACACACTCACACCAGTAACACTCGCCAATCCGAGCCATAACTCAAGGAATGCTCATGTTCATTCGCCATCCCGAGCCACAACTCATGAGATGACATTTTGAGTTACAACTAAAAGAATTTCACGTGTTTACTCTCTATCCCGAGCCACAACTCAAGGAGTGCTCCAACAAGTCCATCTTTAAGGTATCACTCAAAGTCTTGTAGCCACACACATTCAATGCATGCAAACATTCTGCCCCTGCATTATCACCTTACGATGCTTTAGAGTCGCCAAGCGAAAGCCAGTTATAGACTGCTTGGCGGAAGCATCTTGCTGCTAGGCGCCACGCGCTCCTAAAGCCTCTGACCTTGCAAGTATCACCTGGCGAGACTAACCTCATCGCCAGACGCTAAGCGTACCAGTAGCTCCTTGGATCTGGAGCTATCTTAATATATTTCAAAGAAACCTTTTTTGGTAGCTTTTGGTTGAAATCCTTTAACTCCCTTAGTAGAAGCAATACCTCCCAAAAATTTAGCTTCTCCTTTCATCTTTTAAAAAAAAATAGAATAAAAGAAAAACCTTAAAGCTTAATTATCAATTAACAACTCAAAAAAACTTAAACTGAAAAGAAAGGAAAGGGGTTATAGCATAAAAATCTAAAAATAAAGGTTTATAGCAACATGTGAGGGAGTTTACAACAAATCACCCTTGTTCAACACACAATATTTTTTAAAAATCACATAACTAGATGAACATAATATTTTCTACAAGTTGGAATTGAAAACATGCGAGAGAGTTTAACAGTAAGTAAGTTTTGATGATAACAAAATCTATAATGAATCGAGAATTTCAAGCCAGTAAGATAATGTTCTATTATAGCCAAAGATGATTAGATAATACTCTTAAAAAAACACTAGACATAAGAAAGGTTAGCTAGGTCATAAACTTCATCATACACAAATAGATAACCATTAGGTGACCATGTCCTTTACTATGAAAATATGTTTTTGTTCAACTAATGTGGGTTCAATGACTTTAAGCTAAGTATAGCAAAAGTAAAATTAGCACAAAAAATATTATGCTTGAAGTTTAAGCCAACATGGAAGAAAGTGAAGCTTAGATACAGCCATTTGGCGTAGAAGTGTTGGAAACATGTTTTTCATAGTGATGTGATAAGAATGCTCTAAATGCATTTTTCTTAGGAATGATGTAGATAGAATAACATTTATTGGTGGAGCGAAACCATGCTAATTGTAGTCATGGACTATACATACTAGTTTTCAAATGCAAGAGAAATTATATTAGTTGAGTCAAGTTTAGATCATCAGATATACTAATTTTCAATTAGACAACTAAAATGGAAGAATGACAAGTCGATTAAATGAAAGATACGCATTAGAGGAGTCAAGTTCAAATCATTACATAACGAAACCAATAAGTCATTAGCTGATATGAAGAGCTAACTCAAATTGATCAAATAAATTTGAATGTTGAAATAAATGATCAAAATAATAAAAAGTGATTATCAGATTAAAAAGATTGTGAAGCAAGGCTCAATGTTAATTGGAGATATTTTAATAGAAGATCTAATGAAGATATATTTTTAAAATATCAAAGATCATTAAATAAATATAAAAGGAAATCCTATTTTATTAAAGATCACGAATAATGTTATACAATTATCAACCAATCACATGAAAGGAATAGACTCTGTAGATAAAAGACTACAAGATATTATCTAGATGATTGGAAGCCACAATTTTATGAAATTTGAGATTTAAATTGTTGAATGGCAGAAAAGGAAAAAACTAATAATTCACAAGAAGCAATACACTTTGAAAGTAATATCAAGAACTTCCAGGTGAAGCAAGAAGAAGATATTAAAGAAATGAAGAATTGAATAAGAACACTATGTGATTATAAATACCAAGACCAAGATGAACAAGATATGAAAAATACGAGAGAAATACCTTAGTGCTGCAAAATTGTTAAATCCTTTAAGAAAGGTTAATAGAGAGAATACTCTGAGTGCATAAAGTCACTTTCATATTGTATAGAATGATATTAGATTGAATGTTAATCTTTGTAATATTCTTCATATTATGAAGAATACCCTGTGAGCGTGATATTTTTCTCTTGCGCGAGAGGTTGTTTTTGTTTGTTGTAATTGAGAATTCTCAATCTCAATGGGAGATTGAGAATGATACCTGAAGAGCTTAAACTCATTGTATCTTGGAGTGGTTTATACTTGTTTTCTTGGAGAGTGTTAAACTCGTTATAACCTAGAGAGGTTAATACTTGTACTAGTCAAGGGATTTGATTAGTGAAACTTCTTAGGAAGTTTGCTTAAGAGACTGGATATAACCTCAAGGTGTGAGGTGTACCAGTATAAATCCTTATATTCACTCTTTTCTGCCTTACTCTTTAATTAATTTATATTATTATGTCTCGCAAAATAATTATAAAATATCTACATGCTCTATTCATATCTCCTTCTAGAGTCATCTTGCTCCAAAAAAAAAAAAAAACAAATCACGCTTGCTCAACTTTGTTAGATACATTTAAGAGTATAGGTACAACATAACTATTGCTCAATAAATCCACAATAATAAGAATTGTTGTACTTCATTCATATAACAATCCTAATTTTGACATCAATTCTAAATAATATATTGATTTTATTCTAAAGAAAATATTGTCCCAAGATCTTATAATGTTAAAGGTTCTTTTCCTTCGGCTAATATTTTTTCATGACAATGGAGAATGACAAGTGAAAAATAGTGTTCTCAAACTTACCTCCTTATTATGAAAGAAAGGCTTACCATGGTACTTGTAATCCCCTAACATTGTCCTTGAAAATGCACCACCATTGCCATCATAGGAAATCAAATCCCCAATTGTCTTTACTACAACATAAAACACACTTTTTATGGTGCTCGCAATAAATGTGACGTATTTTAGAGATTATTTTTTTTCCAAACACAACACATGTGATGAATATAAATTTGTGCCCTTATTGAATTTCTAAACTTAGCTTTTTATTTAGTTTTGTGCTTGAAATGTTATTTTAATGAGGATTTATTTTAAGATAGAAACTTGACTTTGAGATATAAAAATGTGTTAAAAATATTTTTTTTAGTTACACATATTTTATTTAATTATCAAAAAATATAAACAGAACTTGCCAAATATTTTCAAATCTTTAAAGCAACAATTTTTTTTTTGGAATATCGTCTATGTAACATCCCAATTTTAGCAGCTTAAAACTAATAAAAATAGGAAATTTCATCATAGTTCCAAAACAGATAATCCAATGTACACAATATATTAATACAGTCTTACAAAAGAGATGAATACAAAATTATATCACTTATACATTTAAACTAAACTAATAAGCTCTATACTTAAATTGACCACTGCTAAAGCTCCCACTGGAAACCTCCTTCTCAACACTAAAACGATGGCTCTTCATCCTCCAGAATCGCCTTTGACACTGCAACCACATCTGCTCCCACCGAATAGGTGATCATCGCAAAAGGAAAACAATACAACACCAGACAGACACATAAAAAGCAAGGGTAAGCTAATCTGATAAGAAAAATCATGCAATTCAATTATAAAAAACCATGCAATCTTTCCTATTTTTACCAAAATCACATAGGCCACCACAAACGCAGTACATATATATTACTCTAGACTCGATATCCGGATTATGTAAGCGACATTGGATCTCTTGGTGGCGTGCACCTGTGACGGTTCCCAAACTCTGCAGAGTTTGGACAGAAAGGGTTATCACCCAACCACTCCCAAGGTAAGTCCCCTTCGCGTCTGTGACTGAATCGGGTCCACAGACTAGGACCTCCTGCTACTCCTCACGACATAATCCATTACACTCTACATGAGCCTTAATGGTTATTGGAGTGTCAGGATACCAACCAAAACTGAGTTCTTATGTCCTTACATACACTAAATCATTCCTCTTACAATTTCCTTTGAAATCCTAGTTCAACCACATCTTCTCATATTCCAACTTCATGCAATTTCACCATACATATTACCAGTCATAACAATTCATGCATATCATAACTAAGTTCACATTTTAACATTTAAACATAGCTTCATCCATTAGAAACAAGGGAAATAACACTCAGCTGAAGAGGTTCTCACCCAAGCTAGAAGATCTCGCACAGGCAAAAGGGCTCTCTCGCTTAGGCGAGTCATTCTCACCTGAGCGAGGCTCGAAACAGAGAACAACCCAAACTCTGGGCGAATTCTCGCTCAGACTAAGCTGTCTCGCTTAGACGAGAGTGACTCTCGCTCAAGCGAGACTGGCTCGCCTAGGCGAGATCTCACGGAAAGACAGGGGATGAGTTTCTGGTGTTTTCACTCAGGCGAGAGCTGCTCGCTTAGGCAAAAATACCAAATTCCCAATCTGTTCTCACATGCAACAGTCCAGAAATCTAGCACAATCCAATCATACACTTAATTACACAGTTCAAGCACTCATGCAACACTCAATCATGCAATTCAAAGTCATCAGAATGATTTCTATACGAAATTCAAGCAAAACAGTTAGCTTTCCTTACTTGTTATGCTGCTTAGACAACTTTATAAACGTCAACGCCTTAAAAATGTCAACACCTCTAACTCCACAAGATGCTCTATCTACACATAGAAACATCACAAGAACGATCAGGACATACCGTTATGATCACTGCTCAATAGAAACTCATACTGATGATTAAAACGTCGCATGCAAGCGGAAGAGGGCTTGCATGCAACAGAAAACAGAAAAAGTAAAAAAAGAGAGCGGAAACTCAACTTACGCGAACAGAGAAACTGATCGGTCCAATTTGTAGAGCTCGCCGAGAGGATCAATCCTACGGTCTCGGTTTTTCAATCAGACGACCAAAGAGACAGAACCTCTAGAGAGAAGTCAGAGAACTTTAGAAAAGTGGTTTCTAGAGAGATGATGTGTTTTAAAATAATGAAACTCGTTTATAAAAATTCTATTTATACTAAAACCTTTTAATATTAAAATAATTCAGTCTCACTATTTTTAAACCGCTATCACTTTTTAAAACACCATTTTCTAGGGTCTTACATTCTCCCCAACAAGAAAAATTTTCGTCATCGAAAATTCACTCATCAGATAGAAAGAAAACCATGCTCTCCTCATGTTCTCTACAACAACCACCTAGACATGACTGACTTAACGATTGTAACACCCAAATTTACTGAAAACTCTGCCTCTATGCTAAGCGACATACGTTTAACAGTGTAGATTGGATTAGTCACTACTCTCAAAGCAACTCTCCACCTTCCACCTTAAAACTTGAATGGTCCTTTACACCTAACCAACCCACTTATGTCTGATATGCCAACTCACCTTCCATATGTTCTCCACTACTTCTGGTAGGTGTTTATCAAAATTTAAAGATTGCAACCGATCTCAACCTAAAACGTGATTGTTATCACTTCTCATTATCTAGTTTCTTCCTTGAGGTACCACTCATCTGACTTGATCACACACAGATTCATAACATTCTTGACCACCCTATCCACCACCATCCTCATGACATCATGCTTCTCATACTGACTTGACCAGGGCAGCAAAGTCTATAACAATGTTATCCCATTTCCAGACTAGACCCTTCACTTGCGGCAACAACGACACCAAATTCTGACACTTCCTCAACATTTATTAAACCACTAATCTGCAACCATCTCTCCACCAATTCTTACTCTTCATTATCGAACCAACCACTACAATTCTCTTTCTGCTTAAAACATCAAAACCATAGCTCGATTCATCTCTTTCATTTCCTATCCATCTCTCTCTATGCAACTCCATACTTCTATGTGTTGATGATCACTAAAAATCTTTAACAAATCTTCATAACACTGACACCTCTGTTGTTTTAGAGAACTCACTACCACATCAACCACCAGGTCATGAGTAAGATATTTCCTCGTCTCCTATATTCCCACTATTGATAAGTATACCCCACCATTATTCCGCTGCGTCACTCTGATCAACAACCATTTTCACACCTGATGTGTTGAGTCACAATAGATCGCAAAGAATAATCAATATTGAAGCGTTGATCATGTTCTTCTTCAACGTCTTGACGACTCTCTTCACCCTTGAGAAACTTGTCACGAAACCTTGATAACGACTTGCTTGTAAAACCTTACTTAAAGTCACTCTTAGAACTTCCTTTCCCTTAACATTTTTCCCACTCATTTTAACCACTTACGGTCGTAGATCTTAACATATAATTACTTCTCTTTCCAAACTTTGTTAGACTGGATTACTCACGATGACACACTACGATTAAACCATTGCTTTTCTAAGGACTCCTTCACTTGTTGTCTTGACTCCACACTTTTAGCAAAACCATCCAATGTAAACTATTGACACTAGTTATGTTTCAGATATCAATGCAATAATGAACCCCACTTCTTGTCGGTGATTGTTCTAACATCTAGTTCATAACATAACTAAAACTGCTTCACCACTAAGATCCCTTGCATATGTTCTTCGCGGGCCTTTACTAGATAAACACTCATACCGGTAACACTCTGTCTTCACCTTTCAACTTGTTCCATACTTGATGCACAACCATTTACTCACCGTCTTGAAACAAGTAACATCACTTCCTATGCTACCACATTCCACCAGAATGAGCTTAGAAAACAACCAAGTCACCCTTGAGATTTATGCTCCCAACAAAACCTTGTAAAGAAAGTAATTCAAGTTGACTTTGAATTTGAATCCTTTGATCACCCCGAAACATATCACGCATCCAAGAAATCTTCACTTGTCCACCATAGAAGAAAAACTACCAGCTCAAACTCCAACTCCTCCTTGCAATTAACCATAACTCATTAACCATATTGATGACACTAAGGTTACATGATCCTGAACGAAACCAAAACTCATATCCCAAACACCACCTTTTGAATTTGATGATTTGCATTAATAGCTTAGCACCAACTATCGTAGACACAATTCCGACTACTTAAGATTTTTCCTTCTCCTTTCATTATTTATGGTACTCTGCCTTCTCTAGCTTTTATCGTTCCCACAAGATCGAACTTAACGGTTCGCTTCTTCTTCCCTCACTTGAATTTCTCAACCTCAGCCCAAAGTCAATGCTTATGCTCATGAACTACTTTTCCTTGAAACATCCTGCTATTGAAAAGATCCAAGCATCTCTTTCTAATTATTGAACCTAATATGAAACCTTTATGCCACTTCATTCTCATCCTCATATTATATTTTTTGGCTTAAATAGTCATTTGGTCCTAGTTTTGGTAGACTTTTTTCACTTTGGTCCTACTTTTGAAATTGTTTTCAATTTGGTCCTACTTTTCGTTATATTTTTTCAATAAAGTCCTTTTTGCTAACACTGTTAAAATAGTTAACGGATGTGAACAGTAACCGCCACGTGTCATTTTGTGATTTTTGTGATTTTTTTTTAATTTTTTAAAATTTTTTATTTTAAAAAAAGCGTACACGTGTCAAGCCCATATCATGCCACGTGTCATTTTGTGATTTTTTAATTTTTTTTTAATTTTTTTTAATTTTTAATTTTTTTTTTAAATTTAATTTTTTTAATTTTAAAAAAAATCCACGTGTCAAGCTAATATCATGCCACGTGTCAGAGTCAGTTTTTTATATTCAATTTGGTCCCAATATTCGTTAATTGTTTTCAATTTGGTCCTAATTTGTTTTTTAAATTTAACATTTTTGTTCCTCTCCAAATTGAGACAAAATTTAATTTGTATATATGAAAATGCATATTTTTGTTAAATATTTTTAATTTAGAATTAGCGTTAATTTAAAATTAAAATGAAAAAAAGCAATAACACCATTAATTTAAAATTTTAAGAGGTTAAAAATATTTAATTTTAAACCAACTCTAATTTTAAATTAAAAATATTTAATAAAAATATGTATTTTAATAAGAATATTCATATAACTGCAATTAAGCCATATTTATATACAAATTATATTTTGTCTTTGGAGAGGAACAAAAATACTAAATTAAAAAAAAACTAGGACCAAATTGAAAACAATAACGAATATTAGGACCAAATTGAATATAAAAATCGGATTCTGACACGTGGCATGATATTATCTTGACACGTGGATTTTTTTAATTAAAAAAATTAAATTAAAAAAATTAAAAAATCAAAATAAAAAATCAATAATGACACGTGGCATAATATGAGCTTGACACGTGTACATTTAAAAAAAATTAAAAAAATCACAAAATGACACGTGGCAGTTACTGTTCACATCCGTTAACGATTTAGACAGAGTTAACGAAAATGAGTTGATTGAAAAAATATAACGAAAAGTAGGACCAAATTGAAAACAATTTTAAAAGTAGGACCAAAGTGAAAAAAGTCGACCAAAACTAGGACCAAATGACTATTTAAGCTTATATTTTTCTACTTAGGAAACATCACCTTACCTAACTGATCCTCAAACTCTGCTCTGTCTAAGCTCCCACTAGAGATTTGTTATCTTTCTACACTTCAAGATCTTTATCTTTCTTAGCTTGTTCAATGTCAAGCAATCTCACTGTTTCCTACACCCTAGGATTTGCCAATTACTTCTCTTTCACCAATCCAAAAAAGTACTAGATATGGCCATATGACTATGTCCAATGACACAACTCCTAACACTGCTTGTATTTGCTTATCTTTGAACCTCAACACTGCTGGAATGTAGAACAAAGTTGATTATCTCAAACGTTGTTGCACTGGCACACACTGATATCTTCCATATTTCTAACCTCTAAACTTACTCCTTTTGGGAAACTTTTGATATTCGATCTCATGAGTCTGCCCTTAAGCTTCCTTAGTCTAAACATTGATCTTGAATTTAAACCTCTTTATCCAGTCTACTAACCCAAAGCTTAACTTTCTTTGCTCATCGATCTACTTCATACAACAAACCTATATCCTTGAGATAGAAAGTTATCTCAAAAACTACATCCAACCCTCACAAAGGTAAGCAGGTCAAGTTGACCTTGAATCTGCATTCCTCTATCACTATAAACACTAAACGTAAACCACAGAGGTGCAACAAAACAACATGGACACAGAAAGCAAAACTCTAACATCTATTGATAGCCAAAACTTTTTGTCTATCTCTCTTATTTCCTCAAACCAGTAAAATTAAGAAAGGAAAACAATCTTTGATCTAGTCATGAGTGTGCACCCTCATTACTTTATCAAGACGTTTTTTGTTCTTAATACTTTCGGTTTCAAAGATAAACTCTACTAAACTCGAACTCCAACACAGACAAGACATGACAAACCCACAACTCTCAGGTCATCATAAGGACGAACTGCTTTGATACCATAAATGTAATATCCCAATTTTAGCAGCTTAAAACTAATAAAAATAAGGAGTTTCATCATGGTTCCAAAACAGATAATCCAATGTACACAATATATTAATACAATCTTACAAAAGAGATGACTATAAAAATATATCACTTATACACTTAAATTAAACTAATAAGCTCTATACTTAAAATGACCACTGCTAAAGATCCCACTGGAAACCTCCTTCTCAACACTAAAACGATGGCTCTTCATCCTCTAGAAGCTCCTTTGACACTGCAACCATATCTGCTCCCATCGAATAGGTGATCATCGTAAAAGGAAAACAATACAACACCAGACAAACACACAGAAAGCAAGGGTAAGCTAATCTGATAAGAAAAATCATGCAATTCAATTATAGACAAACCATACAATCTTTCCTATTTTTACCAGAATCACATAGGCCACCACAAACACAATACAAATATATTACTGTAGACTCGATATCCGGATTATGTAAGCGATATTGGATCTCTTGGTGGCGTGCACCTGTGACGGTTTCCAAACTCTGCAGAGTTTGGACAAAAGGGGTTATCACCCAACCACTCCCAAGGTAAGTCCCCTTTACGTCTGTGACTGAATCGGGTCCATAGACTGGGACCTCCTGCTACTCCTCACGACATAATCCATTACACTCTACATGAGCCTTAATGGTTATTGGAGCGTCAGGATATCAACCAAAACTGAGTCCTTATATACATTAAAACATTCCTCTTAGAATTTCCCTTGAAATCCTAGTTCAACCACATCTTCTCATATTCCAACTTCATGCAATTTCGCCACACATATTACCAGTCATAACAATCCATGCATATCATAACTAAGTTCACATTTTAACATTTAAACATAGCTTCATCCATTAGAAACAAGGGAAATAACACTCAACTGCAGAGGTTCTCGCCCAAGCCAGAAGATCTTGCCCAGGCGAAAGGGCTCTCTCGCTTAGGCGAGTCATTCTCGCCTGAGCGAGGCTCGAAACAGAGAACAACCCAAACTCTGGGCGAATTCTCGCTCAAGCTAAGTTGTCTCACTTAGACGAGAGTGACTCTCGCTCAAGCGAGACTGGGTCGCCTAGGCGAGATCTCGCACAAAGACAGGGGATGAGTTTCTGGTGTTTTCGCTCAGGCGAGAGCTGATCGCTTAGGCAAAAATACCAAATTCCCAATCTATTCTCACATGCAACAGTCCAGAAATCTAGCATAATCTAATCATATACTCAATTACACAGTTCAAGCACTCATGCAACACTTAATCATGCAATTCAAAGTCATCAGAATGATTTCTATACGAAATTCAAGCAAAATAGTTAGCTTCCCTTACCTGTTATCTTGTTTAGACAACTTTATAAACGTAAACGCCTTAAAAACGTCAACACCTCTCACTCCACATGATGCTCTATCTACACATAGAAACATCACAAGAACGATCATAACATACCGTTATGATCACTGCTCAACAGAGACTCATACTGATGATTAAAACGTCGCATGCAAGCGGAAGAGGGCTTGCATGCAACAAAAAACAGAAAAAGACTAAAAAAAGAGAGCAGAAACTCAATTTACGCGAATAGAGAAACTGGTAGGTCATATTTGTAGAGCTCGCTGAGAGGATCAATCCTACGGTCTCGGTTTTTCAATCAGACGACCAGAGAGACATAACCTCTAGAGAGAAGTCAGAGAACTCTAGAAAAATGGTTTCTAGAGAGATGGTGTGTTTTAAAATAATGAAACTCGTTTATAAAAATTCTATTTATATTAAAACCTTTTAATACTAAAATAATTGAGTCTCACTATTTTTAAACCACTATCACTTTTTAAAATGCCATTTTCTAGGGTCTTACATCCTAAATATTTAGAGGTTATCTATAGAGATTTCATCAACATAATCTAGATTCTCAACTAACTCTGAAGATTTAATGCAACATAAATTGTAGATATATCTATGACCCAACACTATAATAGGAGACCAAGGAGAGGCATTTGGGACATCACTCTCTCATGTAGTTCGTGGAACTTCTTTCTCCCAAACACCCGATCCTCTCTTGTCTTCTATTTTCATATTATTTTCATGTTTTGTAACACTTCCATGGAGTGCAAAGCTTCCAAGATTGGTTGTCTTGTAATTGCAAAAATGGATTTCAAGGTTTCAAGTTAGTAATGAGTTTTTATTTTATTTATTTATTAGAGTCTACTATTTTTTTATTGTTTTTACTCGAGTTCTATTTATTGGTTTTAAGATTTCCTTTGAATGGTAATGAGAAGTCAATTTTATGCATAGTAATTAATAATAATTCATATTAATTTTTAATTAGTAATCTTTGATGTGAGTAAAACAATAATTTTTTATATGTATACGGTGGAACATGTAAAGGATAATTAAAACACATAGATTGTATAAGAAGAAACAAATTAAGTGTTATTATAAATCTTTTCATTTATATACGGTGGAAATAAATGAGAAAAACTAAAATGAGTTTATTAGTCGTATCCTAGTTAATTCAACATTTAACAAATGTTTGCTTAATAAAAAGACAGATAAAAAGATTAGTGATATAAAGTGGAATGAGTATAGCGCAAAGTGAATCTTAATCATATAAGGTGGAATGAATAATGTTCTAAAAAAATTAATTGAGTGGTTACTTTAAATTTAAGTTCTCTAATTTTTCAATTACATTGAAAAACAATTTTTTGGAAATCAATGAAGTATCCTAATTTGAAAAAGGAAGAAAATCTACCCAATTTCATATCATTGAATTAAATCTTTTAATCAATCTGGCAATTCTTT
Organism: Vigna unguiculata; assembly: GCF_037176805.1. Classification (NCBI taxonomy): domain Eukaryota; kingdom Viridiplantae; phylum Streptophyta; class Magnoliopsida; order Fabales; family Fabaceae; genus Vigna; species Vigna unguiculata. The sequence goes on from NC_140802.1 coordinate 32,193,868, forward strand.
ATTTAATGGTTCTTATTTCATTCCACAAAAATCCTTTTATTTTGCTTAGTTTCGTCCTTAATTAGATTTATCATTGTAGGCATTTAGATAATTTATTATTTGGTTTTATTTGTTAGCAAAATTTGCATAAAATTGATAAAAGCATAAAATAAAAGGATTTCCTAAGGCGTGTAAAAACACTGTCCTTAAGGATTTATCCGCAGTATATACGCATATCCCCCAGGATACAATAAGAACATCTTGAATATATCTCGAGATAATAGAAACTAGCAAGATAAAGATAAATACTATTTAAAGAGTAAGTAACCCATGATATAAGAGAAGATCGAAAAGAAAGAAAATAAGAAAAGGAGAGATGAGAAAAAATTGTTTTTTGGAAGAGGATTTAAGCTCCTATTTATAGGTGATGAATGGATTTAAAAAATCCATGCTCTGTAACTGAAGCCTAGTGTGGAAAATAATATCTCATAAAATGTAGATGTGGGATCAACATGTGGTGGAGATCTTGCTGCAACGACATGCACTATCCTAAAAAGGAGGGAGGCTTGCCAAAGTTGCAACAACTCAACGTTATTATTTTTGCAATATTATTATAAATATATAACAGTTCCCCACATATTGCAAAAGATAAGAGATAAAAAGAAAGAAAATCCTGGGTCTCAACTAAGATGTAATGCATCAGAGCTGGTATAGCAAGCTATATGAAACAGTCTTAGATTGAAAAACTTAACACATAAAGTAGGTAGTATAGCAAGCTATATGAACAAAGGACATTTGATGTGTGTTAGCGGTTTATCAATCACAATACATCTTCACAATTCTTGATGTTATCATTGTGTTACGCTTACTAGGCCATGCACGTGCCTGGTATTCATGAGTGCTCTAGAGATCATGCCAATATCCTATACAAGCAGCCCCACTCGACACTCGTATAGGTGATTTCATCAAGTGTATGCTGCAAATCATACACCATCCATAAGGGATATCAAAATCATTAAAACTTTGTTCAAGTTAAAATTGTTACACCTCAGAGAATTTTAATTACAAAGTTTAACCTCTCAATACTGCAGTCTCTAGCACTTTCACACACACCATAGGAATGGACATAATTGATTTTAAAATCAATTTTAGTGCTATCAGAACTAACAAGTGAATTATTTTTACCAATATGAACCTTATTCCTTATTCATGGGATCTCCAATCACAAAGATTGGGTTACCATCACTTGTTTATTTGCAAGTGGCTTAAGTCTCATTCCCCTCGTTGTTTCTAATATCATGTTTTATCTCAAGGGTTTAGTCAGAGGATCTGCTAGATTTTGTTCTGACTTCACATACTCAATGGAAATTGTTTCACTCTTTAGCTAGCTATTGCCAATTGACAATCACAAAGTATTTTCATTTCTAGTGGAATGTTAGCTAAGAAGTTCGTCAACTACTCAACTTCACTCTCAGCCCGTTCCAGAACAACAAGCTCATATTTCTTGTTGATCTAACAATAATTGTTTGCTTGGCTGATCTCCATGAAATCACATTACCCCAAGTGTGAACCTATTACCACTAATGGATTTTGTCTCGTCTGAATCAAATATTCAGTTAGCATCACTGTACCCTTCTAGTACAATGGGGAAATACTCTATATTGAATGATATATTCCATTGAATCTCTTAAGCATCTCATAAGTCTCAATATTCATAATTAGAATATTAAGTGCATCTTCTCAGTCTACTTACTGCATAAACAACACATGGTCTAGAAAAGACTATCACATGCAGTAAGCTCCCAATTATCTGAGCATATTGAGGTTGAGAAAATAATTCTCCTATATTTTTCTTTAATTAGTATCATAAGGGATATTCACTCATTTATAATTTCTAAACTTCCTAAGAAGTTTCTCAATAACACTTTTGGGATAGTAATACTATCACCCTTTCTTATGATCATATTTTAAAAAAAAAATCACATGGCTTCATCTAGAAACAACTTATATTTTAGAATAAAATTCTAAACAACTTAGTTTTAGAAACTATCAAATTGCATATATCAATCATTAGGTGAAAAGCGATAACCTAAATAGTTATTTTATTTTACTTTGAAAATGGGGTTGGATTCACTCAATTTTTTTTAAATTCTTCGAGTAATCGAGTAAAATTACCTACACCCTCACAGTCTTAAATATTCCAAGATTGGTAAAAAGATAAATACCTTATGGTCCACTAAGCTTCATCCTCTCACGAAAAGATTATTGGTGCTGCGTCCATTCCAAAAACCCAATTTGATCTTAGAGACATTGTAGGACCAATCTTGCACCATAATAAATTATGCGCTTCCAAAATTTGAATTATATGCCACTTTTGTAAACTGTACACCCGTGGCCCACCACTATTTCTTCATACAACTATACTTATCCAACAAAAAGGGACCCACCAACATATACATATATGAGATGAGGTATTACGTGAATACCCATGGACTTTCTTGCACTGAAACCACTTATAACCAATGATTTCCAAAGCCTATCTTCATGCATTAATTTTTTTTTCTATAACTTCTCCCCCTTTTTATTAGGCACGTTGGGAAGATTATTCTTCATTTCTGGCGAACTCTATGTTGTAACCATTCGTCACGTTTCCATTGGAGACATTGTCCACCGCACGTACTCGCATGAACCATCTCAGGCCAATCTCCATGTTGACGCCTCGCGTCCCGCAGTCACCGGCGACGACCTTTTTAACTTGATTGTTGTAACATCCCTAAAGAATATTACTGATATTAAATAAATAAAAATTCAAAACACAATAATTGTCGCATTTATTATAAACTATTTCCCAAAACACGGGAAATTCAAAACTTTAATATACAAAGCTATAAAACCGAGAGTCCATAATTCATAAAACTGAAATACAAAATCAATGGCTCCCGCCAAGTTTACATAATATTCTCAAAACAAAATCATAAGCATATATTATATGTATATACAAAAATATCCCCTGCTAGCCCTCGCTCCGAGTCTAAGAATCTCCTGACCCACCTGTCACATCATATGCTCCTAAATAACAAGTTATCCGATCATCGCCACACACACACAGAAAGGGTGAGCTATGCACAATATATATATATATATATATATATATATATATATATATATATATATATATATATATATATATATATATATATATAAACAAACATGAATATAAATATGTTTCCCAACCCAAAATAGCATAACTAAATTCTTATACTTTTCAAATCATCCCACCATAACCTCATAATCCTTCATGAGTCATAAGCATAAACTAGGTCTTGGGACTTCCTTGTGCTTCCACGAAACTAACTCATTCGTGGTCCAACCCTATGAGCCTATCCCGCTCATAGTTCTGCTCTACAGAGTCCTCGTCTGTAGTAAATCATCCAAGTCTTCTCACTTGGACCCTGGCACGCACGCAATCACCATACTATGGACTCCTCGCCCAATAGTAGCCGACGGGAACATACAGTTCCTTGCCCATTGTGCGCCCGACACATGCAATCACTATACTAAGGACTCCTCGCCCATTAGTAGCCGACGGGAACTCAACCAGTTCCATGCCCATCATGTGTCCAGCCACCAAGCACATCCTAGACCCTTATTGGACTTAGTCCTTCAAGCCCAAACACCACACCACATGCATATACAACCTAACCTTGGTATAAACAGCCACAACACACTCACAAGCACATAGAAACATAGTAATTCGCATAAACTCGCTTAAGCTAGGAACCTCTCGCCCAAGCTAAGCCCTTAGCCTTACTTAGGCTAGCTCAACTCGCCTGAGCGAGCTTAAAACAGTGACCACACCATGTTATCTCGCTTAGGCGAGATCCTCTCGCCTAGGCGAGATCATCTCTCGCCTAAACACCCATTCCAACACGCCTGACGAAGTCATCTCGCCTGGGCAAGATCCTGGTTCGCTCAAAACCCATAAACCCTCGCCTAGACGAGAAGTCGCGCTCAACACGCACAACTTCAACACCATCTCGCTTAGGCGAACCTATCTCGCCTGAGCGAGCGTACGTATCGCTCAAACCCAATCCTCGTCGCATGAGCGAGACGCTCATGTGGCAACAGGGTTTGCGTCCCTGCTAATCTCGCCTAGGCGAGCCTGGCTCGTTTGAGCGAGAATTGCAGGTCCCTACACTAATTATGCACACAACAACAGCGACAACAATATCTATTTGCATTCCAATTCATATCAATTTAGTTTACCCGTATTCCAACAACATATATGCATATTTTAGACTACCTTTGGTTCCCAAAACGTCAAGCACACACAATTACATCATATCCAATGCATAATCTCATTATATTCATACATTTGGGTAATAATTCCATTACAACAGTACCAAACCCACAACCCCCAAAATTCATCTCATATCAACACGAGATTCATCACACAAAGTCTGTACAATCAACAAGTATGACCTAAAGCATACAATTTCAGGTTCAGCTCCCCTAACCTGAATTTTAGATTGAAATTGAGAAGAAAAATTGAGATTCTTGGTTTGCCAATGACTAGGGATGGCAATGGGGCGAGGCGGGGCGGGGACGGGTTTCGCTATCCCATACCCATCCCCGCATAAAAAATTCATCCCCATCCCCATACCCAAACCCAACGAGTATCAAACTTTTTTCCCATCCCCATCCCTACCGGGTAACGGGTATAATCTCGTACCCATACCCGTACCCGTGTTCTAACTACTTCAATATTAATTTTTATAAAAGAAAAAAATTACGGTAAAGAAAACATAATATTATGAAATATTCAATATTAGGAGGATTTTCTTCGATGCCAAATACCTTAAAATAAATTATAATTGTTTACATTTTATATTAGAATACCAAATAAAATTTCATGTGAACCAAAACATTTATTAAATTTGCAAACTACAACATTGATGAACTTAGTTGATAAAATTAAAAAATATTTCAAAAAAATATAAAAGGAAAACAAATATTCAAATTAAAATATATTTTAAATGTTTGTTTACTTCAATTTTTTAAATTCTAATGAATCTCTTTTTTATACACTAATAAAAGTTATAATATATCACTTGATCAAAATGACACAAATAACAAATAATAAACATAATAATAAAAGGAAAAAAAATATTCAAATTAAAATATATTTTAAATGTTTGTTTACTTCAATTTTTTAAATTATAATGAATCTCTTTTTTATACACTAATAAAAGTTATAATATATCACTTGATCAAAATGACACAAATAACAAATAATAAACATAATAATAAAAGGAAAACAAATATTCAAATTAAAATATATTTTAAATGTTTGTTTACTTCAATTTTTTAAATTATAATGAATCTCTTTTTTATACACTAATAAAAGTTAGAATACATCACTTGATCAAAATGACACAAAGAACAAATAATAAACATAATAATAAAATTTTGACATAGATTTTGTATCTTTTGAACTTCAATATATGTTGGATAGTGACAAAAAAATATTCATAGCAATTACATTAAATTTTTATATTGTAGTAAATAAAAGTTATTTATACAATTAAAGTGAAAAAAAATTACAGTATGATTAATAGTGAGTTATAAAATAACAAATAATTAGATAGAATATATCAAAATATTATTCTACATGATAAAAATAAACAATAAATAAAAATATTAAAAAACTAACAAATGTGTGTTTTAGAAATAATTTGAGAGACTATCGAAAGAAATCGCACAAAGAAAATCAAATGTATAATTAAGGTATGATAAAATGAAAAATACCTTAGAGAACTAATTATTAAATTATGTTTGAAGTGGTTAAAATTAAATAGAAATATCATTAGTGACCAAAAAATTTGTCATTAAATTACAAATAAATTAGTAATTAAATTGGTCACTAAATCAAGTATCGATTCGATCATTGAATCAGTCACTAATTTAGTTATTGATTCAGACAATAAATCAACTACTACCACCAATGACGAAAAATAGTGACTAATATGGGTTACTGACTAAATCAGTCACCATTTCATGTTTTTCTTGTAGTGAATTATCATATACTATTTCTAAATATCATTATATATATATATATATAATTTTAACCACTTCAAATAGAATTTAAAGTGAAAAAATTACATTATGATTAATAATGAGTTATAAAATAAAAAATAATTAGATAGAATATATCGAAATATTATTCTACATGATGAAAATAAAAACAATAAATAAAAATATTAAAAAACTAACAAATGTGTGTTTTAGAAATAATTTGAGAGACTATCGAAAAAAATCACACAAAGGAAATCAAATGTATAACTAAGGTATGATAAGACGAAAAATATCTTAGAGAACTAAGAAAACTTTTCAAATATCAACATATATACTTAATGGTTGAAAAATAACGAAAATTATTTTAATGAAACAAAAGAGTTCTTCAAATTAAACAAAAATTAATAATAATAATAAGTGAAGAATTTTTTTTATATTACCTTAAATTGAGAGTATAAACATTCTCATGTGAAAGGAAAATTTATAATAAATAAAAATATTAAAAAATAATATAAATATTTAAATGTGAGGCATAATATTTTTTTTTTATTAACATACATCATTTTAACATAATTACATAAAGGTTATGATAAGATAAAAAATATATTGGAGATGAGAATGAGTTTCATGACAAATGAAATAATTAAAAGAAAAAAAAATAGAAAACAAAAAAAAAATATATATATATATATATAGGAGTTACTTGATTAATTGTGAATATTTTAATAATTTAAACAAGAATGGAGATATGGTTTATTTGCCATCTCTACCAATTCCAATGGTTGCTCTTCTGCTAGGTTTTCTTTACCCTTTCACATTGCTAGCAAAAATAAAGCTTATTCTTTGCCTACCAAGGTTTGAACCCGTGACCTTCCACTCATAAGGCCAAATCACAACCATTATGCCAATTCACATTTGGTGATACCTTTCAACCAAAAGCAGTTTACATCATCAATCCCATACTCATACATATTATTAAAATCAATAATAAAATAACAACACATAATTGGCATACATAGGACTCGAACCCAAGTCCTCTCACACAAACCAAGTACTCTAAACCATTTGAGCTAGTACTCTTCCATATCACACCAACCAACAATTAATGCCATAAAGGCTCTTTTTACTCGCATTTATTAATTAATTAATTAAGTTCACGGGTCTTACAATCGTAACTCAGACATTTCTTGCAGTCCTAGACACAACAAGCATAAGCATCCTGCGTGAATTGCTCAAGAAACTTCTCCAACACTTTGTTGATGGCTAACATCGCTTCCTGCGAAACACGCATATCAGGATCTTTGCCCTTGATCATGGTCCTGATACGATTCATGGGAAAAATGTTGGCTTTCCCATCTTCACCACTTCCTTATGCTTTTGGTTCATTAGAATCATGCCTCCAGCAACAGAGAAGACAGATGGAAGCTCGCATAGTTGGCTAAGACAATTCACTTATAAATGTGAAAATAGCCTTTAAAATGCAAGCTCTTTTCTTCTGGAGGAGACCATCCCCTTTATGAATCCTGCAACATCCATTTAAAGGAGCTTATTTTCCAGGATGGGTTGCTATGGGGTCTTAGTCTCATGAAACAAAAGCAACCAGAACCAAACCACCAAAGCTCCGGAATCGGAAAAAGAGACAGCATTGTGTTGTGTTGTTGATTAGATATGCGATTTATGGCTTCTCCTCACTCCTTCAACACTCTCATTGTTCCTCTTTTTCACCTCCAATGCCAATCCTTAATTTTTTTTTTATAAAAAAAACAGAACCAAAAATAACATCCAAAATTTGTTAAGATTGTTAACAAAATTTGCATAAAATTGATAAAAGCATAAAATAAAAGGATTTCCTGAGGTGTGCAAAAACATTACCCTTAAGGATTTATCTGCAGTATATATGCAAAACCCCCAGCGTACAACAGGAACATCTCGAATATATCCTGAGATAACAGAAACTAGCAAGATAAATAGTCTTTAAGGAGTAAGCAACCCAGGATATAAGCGAAGAACGAAAAGAAAGAAAATAAGAAAAGGAGAAATGAGAAAAGGTTATTTTTTGGAAGAGGATTTAAGCTCCTATTTATAGGTGATGAATGGATTTAAAAAATCCATGCTCTGTAACTGAAAGCCTAGTGTGGAAAATAATATTCCATAAAATGTAGATGTGGGATCAACATGTGGTGGAGATCTTGCTGCAACGACATGCACTATTATAAAAAGGAGAGAGCTTGCTAACGTTGCAACAACTCAACGCTATTATTTTTGGGTTTAATTAATCGTATAGTACCCAGTTTGGGGCTAATGTGTCAAATAGGTACCCGGTTTTAAAAAAGTGTCAATTGCATCCCAACTTTTGAAAATTGCTTCAATTAGGTCCCTTTCAGACAGAGTTGACTAACGCCGTTAGTCAACGTGCCACGTGTCAATATGTGGTTTTTTTTAATATATAACATTATTTATTTATTTATTTATTTATTTATTTTCATGAAATTTGAGCATAACATTTTAACACTTTAGGTTGTTTACTTTATTTATTCTTATTTACACCAATTTATTTATTTTATCGAAGATGACGTTCAGGGTTGATTGTTTCTCATCTTCACTATTGTTTTGGTTGTGTTTTTTTTTTGGTTTTGGGTATGTCCAGGTTGCAACAAGCGGTTGCTCGAGTAGATTGTTTCTTGTAGTTTTCAAGAAGGGTGTCTTGATATTGCAAGAGTGTGTGATTGTAAATCATTGAATTTCTCTAAGCTATGCTAACTCAACATAGCTCACAAGAGTTAACCAATATAAATATGTGTATCTTGATATCTATCTTCCATTTTATATTTCTTTGATCTTTCTTGAGCTTTAATCCAAGATTTCTTTGTATCACTATTTTAAGGTGTTTTGCGTAAAGGTTTAAATGCAAAATTAAATAAGCAAATAATTGGTATGCTCGTGTGTTGTTTTACATTGTAAGAATAACATGGTACTTTGAAAAACTAAAGTCTAATTCTTGTGTATTATTCCTACAATATTTTAACTAACTAATTAATTGTGTGTTTTAGTCGATTTAAATATTCTTCTTCGTTACAATGCTTAAAAAGTTCATTTGGTCATGCAGTTTCTAAAAGCTTTTGTTGCAAATTTATGATGTCATCTTTTTCCAAGGACATTACAGGGTGAATGATGACAATGCATAGAGGCTGGTCGGAGTTGTAGAGCTCACCACGGCGGTGGTTGAAATGGTGGCTAATGGAGTCCCATGGAAACATCACAGGAACGATCAGGACATACCGTTATGATCACTGATTAGCAGAGACTCATATTGATGATTAAAACGTCACATGCAAGCAGAAGACAAAAAAAAGACTAAAAAAAGAGAGCGGAAACTCAACTTACGCGAACGGAGAAACTGATCGGTCCAATTTGAAGAGCTCGCCGAGAGGATCAATCCTATGGTCTCGATTCTTAAATCAGACGACCAGAGAGACAGAACCTCTAGAGAGAAGTCAGAGAACTCTAGAAAAGTGGTTTCTAGAGAGATAGTGTATTTTAAAATAATGAAACTCGTTTATAAAAATTCAATTTATACTAAAACCTTTTAATATTTAAATAATTGAGTCTCACTATTTTTAAACCACTATCACTTTTTAAAACGCCATTTTCTAGGGTCTTACATCCTAAATATTCAGAGGTTATCTATAGAGATTTCATCAACATAATCTAGATTCTCATCTAACTTTGAAGATTTATAGCAACGTAAATTGTAGATATGTCTATGACCCAACACTATAATAGGAGACCAAGGAGAGGCATTTGGGACATCACTCTCTCATGTAGTTCGTGGAACTTCTTTCTCCCAAACACCTGATCCTCTCTTGTCTTCTATTTTCATATTATTTTCATGTCTTGTAACACTTCCATGGAGTGCTAAGCTTCCAAGATTGGTTGTCTTGTAATTGTAAAAATGGATTTCAAGGTTTCAAGTTAGTAATGAGTTTTTATTTTATTTATTTATTAGAGTCTACTATTGTTTTATTCTTTTTACTCGAGTATCATTTATGGGTTTTAAGATTTCCTTTGAATGGTATTGAGAAGTCAATTTTATGCATAGTAATTAATAATAATTCATATTAATTTTTAATTAGTAATCTTTGATGTGAGTAAAACAATAATTTTTTATATGTATATGGTGGAACATGTAAAGGATAATTAAAACACATAGATTGTATACGGAGAAACAAATTAAGTGTTATTATAAATCTTTTCATTTATATACAGTGGAAATAAATGAGAAAAACTAAAATGAGTTTATTAGTCGTATCCTAGTTAATTCAACATTTAACAAATGTTTGCTTAATAAAAAGACAGATAAAAAGATTAGTGCTATAAAGTGGAATGAGTATAGCGCAAAGTGAATCTTAATCATATAAGGTGGAATGAATAACGTTCGAAAAAAATTAATTGAGTGGTTGCTTTAAATTTAAGTTCTCTAATTTTTCAATTACATTGAAAAACAATTTTTTGGAAATCAATGAAGTATCCTAATTTGGAAAAGGAAGAAAATCTACCCAATTTCATATCATTGAATTAAATCTTTTAATCAATCTTGCATTTGTTTATTTAATGGTTCTTATTTCATTGCACAAAAATCCTTTTATTTTGCTTTCAAGTAGCACTTATGAAGTTTCGTCCTTAATTAGATTTATCATTGTAGGCATTTGATAGTTTATCATTTGGTTTTATTTGTTAGCAAAATTTGCATAAAATTGATAAAAGCGTAAAATAAAAGGATTTCCTGAGGCGTGTAAAAACACTGTCTTTAAGGATTTATCCGCAGTATATACGCAAATCCCCCAGGATACAACAGGAACATCTCGAATATATCTCGAGATAACAGAAACTAGCAAGATAAATACTCTTTAAAGAGTAAGTAACCTAGGATATAAGAGAAGATCGAAAAGAAAGAAAATAAGAAAAGGAGAGATGAGAAAAAGTTGTTTTTTGGAAGAGGATTTAAGCTCCTATTTATAGGTGATGAATGGATTTAAAAAATCCATGCTCTGTAACTGAAGCCTAGTGTGAAAAATAATATCTCATAAAATGTAGATGTGGGGTCAACATGTGGTAGAGATCTTGCTGCAACGACATGCATTATCCTAAAAAGGAGGGAGGCTTACTAACGTTGCAACAACTCAATGTTATTATTTTTGCAATATTATTATAACTATATAACAGTTCCCCACATATTGCAAAAGATAAGAGATAGAAAGAAAGAAAATCATGGGTCTCAACTAAGATGTAATGCATTAGAGTTGGTATAGCAAGCTATATGAAACAGTCTTAGATTAAGAAACTTAACACATAAAGTAGTTGGTATAGCAAGCTATATGAACAAAGGACATTTGATGTGTGTTAGCGGTTTATCAATCACAATACATCCTCACAATTCTTGATGTTATCATTGTGTTGTGTTTACTAGGCCATGCGTGTGCCTGGTATTCATGAGTGCTCTAGAGATCATGCCAATATGTCATACAAGCAGCCCCACTCGACATTCATATAGGTGATTTCATCAAGTGTATGCTGCAAATCATACACCATCCATAAGGGATGTCAAAATCATTAAAACTTTGTTCAAGTTAAAAGTGTTACACCTTAGAGAATTTTAATTACAAAGTTTAACCTCTCAATAATGCAGTCTCTAGCACTTCCACACACACACACACACACCACAGGAATGGACATAATTGATTTTAAAATCAATTTTAGTGCTATCAGAACTAACAAATGACTTGTTTTTACCAATATGATCCTTATTCATGGGATCTCCAATCGTAAAGGTTGGGTTACCATCACTTGTTTATTTGCAAGTGGCTGAAGTCACATTCCCCTCGATGTTTCTAATATCATGTTTCATCTCAAGGGTTTAGTCAGAGGATCTGCTAGATTTTGTTCTGACTTCACATACTCAATGGAAATTGTTTCACTCTTTAGCTAGCTATTGCCAATTGACAGTCACAAAGTATTTTCATTCCTAGTGGAATGTTAGCTAAGAAGTTCGTCAACTACAGCTTCACTTTCAGCCCTTTCCAGAACAACATGCTCATATTTCTTGTTGATCTAACAATAATTATTTGCTTGGCTGATCTCCATGAAATCACATTACCCCAAGTGTGAACCTATTACCACTAATGGATTTTGTCTTGTCTGAATCAGATATTCAGTTTGCATCACTGTACCCTTCTAGTACAATGGGGAAATCCTCTATATTCAATGATATATTCCATTGAATCTCTTAAGCATCTTATAAGTCTCAATATTCCTAATTAGAATATTAAGTGTATATTCTCAGTCTACTTACTGCATAAACAACACAAGGTCTAGAAAAGACTATCACAGGCAGTAAGCTCCCAATTATCTGAGCATACTGAGGTTGAGAAAATAATTCTCCTCTATTTTTCTTTAATTAGTATCATAAGGGATATTCACCCATTTATAATTTCTAAACTTCTTAAGAAGTCTCTCCATAACACTTTTGTGATAGTAATACTATCACCCTTCCTTATGATCTTATTTAAAAAAAAAATCACATGGCTTCATCTAGAAACAACTTATATTTTAGAATAAAATTCTAAACAACTTAGTTTTAGAAACTATCAAATTGCATATATCAATCATTAGGTGAAAAGCGATAACCTAAATAGTTATTTTATTTTACTTTGAAAATGGGGTTGGATTCACTCTTTTTTTTTTTTAAATCCTTCGAGTAATCGAGTAAAATAACACCCTCATAGTCTTAAATATTCCAAGATTGGTAAAAAGATAAATACCTTATGGTCCACTCAGCTTCATCCTCTCACGAAAAGATTATTGGTGCTGCGTCCATTCCAAAAACCCAATTTGATCTTAGAGACATTGCAGGACCAATCTTGCACCATAATAAATTATGCACTTCCAAAATTTGAATTATATGCCACTTTTGTAAACTGTACACCCATGGCCCACCACTATTTCTTCATACAACTATACTTATCCAACAAAAAGGGACCTACCAGCATATACATATATGAGATGAGGTATTACGTGAATACCCATGGACTTTCTTGCACTGAAACCACTTATAACCAATGATTTCCAAAGCCTATCTTCATGCATTATTTTTTTTTTCTATAACTTCTCCCCCTTTTTATTAGGCACGTTGGGCAGATTATTCTTCATTTCTGGCGAACTCCATGTTGTAACCATTCGTCACGTTGCCATTGGAGACATTGTCCACCGCACGTACTCGCATGTACCATCTCGGGCCAATCTCCATGTTGTCTCCTCGCGTCCCGCAATCACCGGTGACGACCTTTTTAACTTGATTGTAACTCAGACATTTCTTGCAGTCCTAGACACAACAAGCATAAGCATCCTGCGTGAATTACTCAAGAAACTTCTCCACAACTTTGTTGATGGCTAACATCGCTTCCTGCGAAACACGCATATCAGGATCTTAGCCCTTGATCATGGTCCTAATACGATTCATGGGAAAAACGTTGGCTTTCCCATCTTCACCGCTTCCTTATGCTTTTGGTTCATTAGAATCATGCCTCCAGCAACAGAGAAGACAGATGGAAGCTCGCATAGTTGGCTAAGACAATTCACTTATAAATTTGAAAATAGCCTTTAAAATGCAAGCTCTTTTCTTCTGGAGGAGACCATCCCCTTTATGAATCCTGCAACATCCATTCAAAGGAGCTTATTTTCCAGGATGGGTTGCCATGGGGTCTTAATCTCATGAAACAGAAGCAACCAGAACCGAACCACCAAAGCTCCGGAATCGGAAAAAGAGACAGTAGTGTGTTGTGTTGTTGATTAGATATGCAATTTATGGCTTCTCCTCACTCCTTCAACACTCTCATTGTTCCTCTTCTTCACCTCCAATGCCAATCCTTAATTTTTTTTATAAAAAAAACAGAACCAAAAATAACATCCAAAATTCAAAGGTTATATCTAGTCAACTAGAAGATAAATCCTTAAGATTGTTCGCAAAATTTGCATAAAATTGATAAAAGCATAAAATAAAAGGATTTCCTAAGGTGTGTAAAAACACTACCCTTAAGGATTTATCCGCAGTATATACGCAAATCCCCCAGCGTACAACAGGAACATCTCGAATATATCCCGAGATAACATAAACTAGCAAGATAAATAGTCTTTAAGGAGTAAGCAACTCAGGATATAAGAGAAGAACGAAAAGAAAGAAAATAAGAAAAGGAGAAATGAGAAAAGGTTAATTTTTGGAAGAGGATTTAAGCTCCTATTTATAGGTGATGAATGGATTTAAAAAATCCATGCTATGTAACTAAAGCCTAGTGTGGAAAATAATATTCCATAAAATGTAGATGTGGGATCAACATGTGGTGGAGATCTTATTGCAACGACATGCACTATCGTAAAAAGGAGGGAGCTTGCTAACGTTGCAACAACTCAACGTTATTATTTTTGCAATATTATTATAAATATATAACATTATTTATTTATTTATTTATTTTCATGTAATTTGAGCATAATATTTTAACACTTTAGGTTATTTACTTTATTTATTCTTATTTACACCAATTTATTTATTTTATCGAAGATGACGTTCAAGTGTGATTGTTTCTCATCTTCACTATTGTTTTGGTTGTGTTTTTTTTTTTTGTTTTGGGTATGTCTAGGTTGCAACAAGCGATTGCTTGAGTAGATTGTTTCTTGTAGTTTTCAAGAAGGGTGTCTTGATATTGCAAGAGTGTGTGATTGTAAATCATTGAATTTCTCTAAGCTATGGTCAAGATGCATGTGCTAACTCAACATAAATATGTGTATCTTGATATCTATCTTCCAATTTATAATTTTTTGATCTTTCTTGAGCTCTATTCCATGATTTCTTTGTATCACTATTTTAAGGTGTTTTGCGTAAAGGTTTAAATGCAAAATTAAATAAACAAATAATTGGTATGCTCGTGTGTTGTTTTACATTGTAAGAATAACTTGGTACTTTGAAAAACTAAAGTCTAATTCTTGTGTGTTATTCCTACAATATTTTAACTAACTAATTAATTGTTTGTTTAGTCGATTTAAATATTCTTCTTAGTTACAATGCTTAAAAAGTTCATTTGGTCATGCAGTTTCTAAAAGCTTTTGTTGCAAATTTACGATGTCATCTTTTTCCAAGGACATTACAGGGTGAATGACGACAATGCATAGAGGCTGGTCGGAGTTGTAGAGCTCACCACGGCGGTGGTTGAAATGGTGGCTAATGGAGCCCCATGGAAGCTTCCCACTATGGTTAATTCCCCTTGTTCTACGTTTGGCATTTTGAAGAAAGTAAAGAAGGGAATATCGCGGGGCCATCGGCGAAGGCTCTGACGATGACGACGTCTTCGGTAACGAGCTTGGCCATGAAGAGTTGAAAGGTGTTTGATTGGAAGTTGAAGAGTTTCGTTTAGCGTGGTAGAGATTCAGACTAGAGAAAGATAAACCCTAAACCTAGGTGAAATAAAAACACGCACATAATTTATTTTTAATTAAGAAATTATATAAATTCTATATACTAAACTTTTGTTTGTAGGTAGTTTTTTTAAGTAATTTTTTCATATATTTTTATTATATTTATTTTCTACACTTATTTTCATAGGTAACTTCTCGTATGAAAGATTCTAATCATGTTTACATACGAAATTTTTGTATGTAATTTACTTTTATTTTAACCACAAACTTTTATTTTATCTACCACTAGTTTTCGTAGATAAAATGAAATTATCTACGAAAAATATTTCATAGATAATAGTCAATTTTCTTGTAGTGGAATGACAATTTTATAAAACCACTTCAACTCCCTCTTCTTGGTCTTATTTGCTTTAAATCAATAAATTTTACTCTCACTAGTATTAAAGCAATACTGAAATTATAAAAGAAGTATTAATTTGATGACATCAACGTCCACATTATCATTGTGCTCTTGTTTTACGACGACCATGCATTTGAGTAGGATTAGTTGGTCGGAGTGAGGCCAAAACCCTAGGAAGCCCACAACCTAAGATGAAGAAGTGCTTCACTTTGAAATCGTTATTGAGTTCTCAGAGCTTTTGAATGAGAGTGGAACACGTTGCAAGCCTATCATAGTGATTTGAGATAAAAGGGAAGCGTGCTTTGTTCATGGATTAGGGATTTACCTTTAAATTTTTGGAATGCGGGTAAGGAGCATCACGAAACTATGGAGAAAAGGGGGTTATGCACGTTAGAAAAGGGTAAACAAATTTTCAATTTGGAGAAAATTTTCAATTGGAGAAAAATGGGTTACGCATGTTAGAAAAAGGTAACCAGAGTTTCAATTTAGGGAAAATTTTCAAACATATCAATTGATGGATGCATTTTTGGTCATTCAAATAAAAAGACCCGTATTTACATGCAAAATATGTCAAAGGTTAAATATGTTTTTGGTCCCTTAACTTTCACTAAATTTAGGAATTAGTCCATTTCAAAATTTTGGACAAATTTAGTTCTTCATCTTTCGAAATACGTGGATTTAGTCTTTTTAATCGAATTTTGTTAGGTTTATTTGATGTTTCGTACGCATTTTAGGAGTTTATTTGAGTTGTTTATACTATTTGACACATTTTTTCTTTAATGTTAAGTTAAATGTTATTATGAAACGCGCTTGAAATGTCAAATAAATTTAACAAAATTTGATTAAAAGGACTAAATTCATGTATTTCAAAAGATGAATGACTAAATTAGTCCAAAGCTTCTAAATGGACTAATTCCAAAATTCATTAAAAATTAAGGGACAAAAAACATATTTAACCTTTATAAAAATAATAGTTAAAAATGTCATAATTTACATGCAAACTATGCTAGTTTTTCAATTGTCTTAGTATATTGTTAAAAAAAGTTGCATCTACCCGATCCAACAATTATGCTAAAGAACATGGTCCAACAAGGCCCCATTCAACATTATTGGCCTAAATTGGCTAAATAATATTAACAAATATATTTATTGATTCTGCTGCCATATATTAACAAAATATATGGTCAAATCTCTATAGTTTTATTATAGAATATATTAATATAATAAGTATCTTTTAATATCATATATCAACAAAACATATGATTAATATGGTTAAATGATATATTATTGCTATTTTATCACACATACAATAAGTTTTTACCATATTGATATTCTCGTGAAGGATAATTCAATTCATACTCACTACTCTATTCTCATATATCTTAATACTTTCTTACTGACTTGAGCGTCAAATAGTCTTTTGGAGATGAATTTTCTTCCGACAAATCCATCAAGATCATTATAGTTATCGCTTGGATTTTGTTACCTATCTTGAAAATTAAGTACTGAATACCGGTAAGAACAATAATGTTTTAAATAATTATCATATTAAAATTATTATAAAATACACAATTTTTTTTGTAGTCATGACATTTTTTTTTAAGTTTCAATCGGAGAGATCTCAACCAAATAAGTGATCATTATCTCAGTACAACTAACTTCATTGAGAATTTTCGGAAAGAGCATTACCAATTAGTGTTAGGAATAGATGTGCAATGAAATTATTAATTTGTTTTTTTTTTTTTGTCATTGACTGAATCTTCAAAATATACCAATGAACACTTATATTAATATTTTAAAATATATTAAAAGCTCTTTTAATATATCAACATTGACTTAGCATATCACAAAAATAAAACATGGGAACTCTAAAATTATAGATATTAAAAGTAAAATATTTTATTTATTTATTAACAATACACAATAAGATAAGATAATTGATATTAATTATATTATAAATGTGAGTTATCTATGAATTTCATGATTAATTTTTATTAGAGATTAGTTTATTCACTTTCTTGATTTTCTTAATTATATATTTTTATTTACAAAATGTCGAATTTAAAATCAATTTATTCCGACCAAGGAGTAACAGTGATTGTACTTGCAATCTCAAAAAGGAGATAAAGAGAATTTGAAAACACATAAATGTGGCTTGGATAAGGACCGGCCTAATAGCGAATAACAAATTCAGAAAAAAAAAAAAAAAAAAGCTTCTAGTAAATCATAAACACTTCCATTAATAATATATAACCCACGCTACACCAAAGATATAGTCAACTTTCGACAAAAACGTAATTAATTACTACAATTCTTTATTTATCTCTAAAACACGTTACTTCTAACACCCTGCTGATGGGTCCTCTAGTTATTATGGTGATCATCACGCTACACAAACATGAAGAAAACGGCATAAGTACGATGATGACGACGACGATGATCTTTATTACTATTTATTATTGCCACAATATTATCAGTTCACGACCCTGCAGTTCCTTCTGATCTCCCCATTGGTCCCAGTGAGAGGACTAATGTTGCCCATCTTCACCATGGCAATAGCAAAGTCCTTGAAAAAGGCAGTATTATTGGCAGCATAGGTGCTCGTAAGGGCATCTTGAGAGCCACCATTGAAAAGCTCTTGGTCGGAGTGGAGAAGACCACGTTGGTTCAGAAGGTTAGCGTAGTACTCGTTGTCGAAATCGGTTGGTGTGACGAGGTCGAGAGGAGCCAGGTTGGAGTTGCCTCCAGTAAAAGGACAAGTGGTCCTTCTTGTGGCGGCAAAGTTTGGATCAATGTTTGTTTCGTTGTATATGCGAGTCCTGAAGAGTAGGCACTGCGCTTTGCCAATTGTGTGAGCTCCTGAGAGCGCTGTTAGGTCCTTTGGTGTCAGACCTTTGGCTGCAAACGCGCTTATCAGGCTGGAGAGGTTTGCGAAAGGTGCAGGGAGGTCGCTGTTGGCTGCACTCTGATTTGCTGTTCTTGAATCTCTTCTTCCTAGAGGCACTGGCCATGAGGGTCCTCCTACCTGCAAACAATCATGGATTTTAAATGTTTTACTCACCAGCGGAAATAACAATATTTCGATGTACTACTAACACTGCACTGATGGATCTCTTATTAGCGACCGATTAAAGGATAAAAAAATAATTAGTCAGATAATAACTAATTTTGATATCAATTTATAAATTAAAAATTATTAATAACTAAAATAGTTTTTAAATTGATCGTTAGTATCTAAATTTATTACTAACATTAGTTATCAAAATTTCAACTACAAAAAAAATTAAATTTTCTCTACTAGTGATAATTTAGATACAAATTTAAAAACTATATTTTTTGATAATTAAAATCTTGGTAGTTAATAACCAATTTATTATGGTGACTATTTTAGAAACTATTTTAGTTATCAATAATTTTTAGTTTATGAATTAGTATATAAATTGATCACCGTACTACTTAATTATTTTTTGTTGCTTTTATCTTTGGTGAGTTACACTTTTGACTCTAGGGTTATGTGTTAGGAAGAGATGTTGATGATCAATATAGTTGGACACACTAAAAAGAAAAAAGCAAATATTTAGTGGGATTGTAGAACCCTAAATTTTTGTAGGGTTCCATGCACATTCTTCACAAAGAGATAAGGTAAGCACATGAGACATGAACCTTGATTTTTGTTTTATATAATGATGTTGTTTATGTAAATAAAGAAAAAAAACCACGATCAAGTTAATTGCTAGTTGACTTAGAATTTCAGTGACATCAGAACGCAGTCTGAATAGGAGAAGGAAAAAGCCTGCATATACATGTATACTGTTTATGTTTTACTTTTATCTTCTGGGCATAGTTGCGTTTATTTGTTAAGAACTCACGTTAAAGAAATTATTCTAACTTGTTATTTCCTACTCCACGCATCATGTAACGTTTAGTTATCGTAAAGATAGTGATGTGCACAGTGTTTGTGTTAAATATTAATTTTGTTTGCAGGGTTTGGTAATTATATAAATTATGGAGAATTGGACTCACCCGCACTACTCCATCTCTTGCAGCAAGTGCAAGAATATCAGCACAAGACACAGTAGCATTGCAAGCAGCTTCAACGTTGGTTTTAATGTTATCAATAACATTGAAGCCCCTCAATGAATTTATGTTAGGAAAAGCATTTTTCTCTCCTGTGAAGTTTGCAGTGTCGTCCAATAGAACTGATGCATCACAACCCTGCAAACAAAGAGACAATTCAAACTATACAGAGAATAGTTTTGAACCTTTTATCGGAGCTCATGTGCTAGTTTATAACAACATTACACAATAATCCAAATGAAACTCATTTGTTAATGCAAACAAAACTTTGGACGTGCAACCAAAAACGTTAAGGAAAATGCAGAAGATGAAAGTGTAAATTTGGCTTTCTTTTGGACACATTTGATCCTAATATGGAAAAAAATGTGAGCTTAGATTGAAAGTGCAAAGAGGGTTAGCAAGGTTTACTTGTACGAAGCAATCATGAAAGAACAAGCGAAGAATAGAGGCAGCCATCCTAGGTTCTGTGTCAACGGCTTGTCTCACTGTAGTGCGCACTATGCTTTGAAGTTTGGGGCAAGTTCTGGCATAAAAGGAGGGAGAAAGTTGTGCATTGCTTGGAAAGGCCAAAAGAGAAAGCATAGAAACTATAACAAAGAAAGACTTGTTAATGGAAGACATGTTGTGTATAACTAGTTTGAATAGCTAAATAACTCTTTTTTCTGTGAGTTGTGAAGTTGGTTTTAGAAGAAGAAACCTTGCATGATATTTATAGGCAAAAGGGTGTTATGCATGCAGAGAAGAAGAAGGGAAGAGAGAGAAAGAGTTAGATATGTGAGTGAGAAATTAGAATTAGAAAATGGAAAATTATGTCTTCAATTAATTTGTTTGGTTCAATTTTCAAATTTGTCTGCTTCTAGACGCTCTTTGCTTTTGTTTTGGGAAAAATGAATGCAAGAAAAATTGTAAAATGAAGACAAAAGATATGAAGAGTGGTTGACTTGATCTATTTTAACAAATTAATCATGCATGCAAAACAAAGTAGTAACACAACATATTTTGGAGTTCGGTTAAAAGATATTGAACCTATGTGGGGTTGTCAAACGGTACCGTTTTCACTTTTTATAATTTAATGGTATGTTTACTTTTAAATGATACATTTAAACACAACGTTTTACTCTTATTTTTTTTTTTGTTTTTTTACTGTTGTAAAAACCGTCATTCGAATGAAACAGCAGCTTCTTGTTCTTCCTCTTCTTTATATTTTACACAATTCTATTGAGTTTTTGTCTTTTTTTTTTTCAAAAATATATAAACATATATTATTTTCTTCATATCATGATTTTTCTTCAGAACATTAATGTCAATTTAATAAATTATTTTACTTTTATTCATGATTTTTGTAAGAGTAAGTGATGGATACAAGTTTGGATCTTGAACTTGGACTTCAATTTGATAATCTAGAAGATACATAAATGTTTTGGGTTAATTATAGTGGTAGTAAAGGTTTTGGAATTCAAAAACATTATCCTAACAAATATAAAAAAGATGGGTGAAAGTATGCGAAAACTATATAAAAGAGACTTTAACACCAATAATCCTCGACCAGAGACAGAACATGATTTGCTACAAGAATGAAAGTTAAAATAGTCATTTAAACACTACAAAAAAACATGTAAATACTGACGTTTATTTTTGTAATTTACGTCATTTTTAACTGTCATTATTTACTTGAGTAACGATTTCCTGAAATGTCGTAATTCTTGCCGTCACAAAGTATAATATGACGGTTATAGATGAACCGCCGCAACAACTGTCATTTTATACAACGTATAAAGTGACAATTTAAAGAGGCAAAAAGCATCAGTTAAAACTGACGTAATATTTTTACTAGATAACAACTATAATGTGAAAAATGACGCTTTAAAATGACATTATTATCATTATATTATGACATTTTTAATTGTCATCAATTTAATTCATTATAATTAATTTTGAAATTAATTACGTCATTATCAAGTGTATCAAGTGACGTAATTTTAATATTTAATTATTTATTCTTTTTTAATATTTCTTATACTTTCATAATTCGATAAAATTATTTTTTTATGAATTTAAAATATATAAAAAATTATAGCACTATCAAATAGAAATTGATAAACTAAATTGTTTCATTATCAATATAACATATATACACCAAAGTACCAATTCAAGCATATGAAATAAAAAAGAAGAAAAGAAGACAAGATTAAAAGTACCAAAATATTCAAACATCTAAGAAAAAAAGGACAAGATTAAAAGTCCTAAGTCTAAGGTGTTTGGCTTCCACCACTTGATCCTAGTATTTCATGCGGAGATGGCACACCACTTCCAATATCTGGTGCCTGCAATGAAGAAATAATATAGTATATATGAGTAAGTGAAATTGAAATAAATTATGAGATCCATACAATAAGTTTAAGTAATTTACTAATGTAAATTATACCTCATTAATAGATGGACATATCAAACCAGCAAGAGTAGTTGATTGCTGAAAAGCAAGAGTAGGATTATTTTTTAAAGAATTAACATTATCTTTAATTCCAAATCTTAAAAGAATAAATTAATAAATTATTTTTTATGTTAAGCTAATAGTAATTGGTAAAATATTGTGGTTAATTTTGGTGGGTACATAATTCTTTTTTACGTATGGTGTCACCTAGTGTTGTTGGTTTGTTTATTAACTAATAAGAATATTATTAGGAGTATTATTGGAACAATTTGATAGTCGTCAATATGACCTAGGCATAAGGTTCAGGAATTATTTTTTACTAATTGAAATGGCCAAAACTTTAATGATCACTTCATTATAATATCATACCTTATGTATCTTTTCATTTCCAACTTCAACGACTGGAATAACCTTATTAATTCCTCCAGCCCCAACAAATGGAGTTCCATCAACATTGCATGCCCAACTAATTGTTCCTCTTTTTGTATTATTCTTGTGATCATTTAAAGGGAGAAAAACCTCTAAGTGATATTCTAAACATACAAAATAGAACAAAAATAATTATGCGATAATGAATTAGTCACCTTCATTGAGAGCATCTAACCGAACATCAGTCCACCAATTGCATATTCTAATATCAAGTCTCAACCAATCAACCAGGAAACTCTGCAAAACAAAGTAATCACTCTCTATCAATCAAAATATACCAAACCCAATCAGTAATAATGTGATTTACAAGGGTTGATTGGGTCTTCAAAAAAACATCATGTTTGAACTAAGTTAACTTCTTAACTAAGTACCAAATATAAATAGAAATGAAGTTTGAACTCAAAATAAACATAGTGCATAAAAACTCAATAAAAGAAACACAGAGAAACAATAATGTTATAAGCCAATAAACCAATATCTACACATCAACGTTTATAAAAACTAAGGGTCAGGGTTTCATCCCATTCTAGCAAAAATTGGAGAGATCACAATTTTGTATTATCCTCGTATTCTTCCCTTGCTTATCATGCAGTATATGAATTAATCAAGTGATACTTGAAACCTTCTTCATTGGCTTGCCTACACGGGAGATCTCCACCCTTGTATTGGCCTTTCTCCTCTCCACATCAATCTGCACAAAATCACCACATTTTACTAAACCCAGTCAATCCTGTCACAGATCAAACAACACTAACCCATTAACCTAACTTCATTGTAGTTAAAAATTCAACCTTTTTCTAAGTGACATTTTCACAAACACCTAAGCTACAATCACGTATTAAGAAGACTAACGTTACCTTGGGTGGTAGATGCACGACAGAAGAATTCATCATTGACGAGGCTGATGGATTTCAACATTAGAACATTGGGCGGAACCACTCTGAACACGGTGCTGACTAGGTCGATCTGAACCTAAATCTGGATGAAGTGGCTCGATGAGCTTGAGATCGGTTATGGGGTAGCCAACGGAAAGAAGACTAGGCAGGAGAAGCAGAATCTCTTGCTTCCTAGTGGATGTTTGATGGTTAGGGAACAAAACACACCACATTCCGTTGTGGTGATAGTGAAAATGGAGAACTGAACCACAAAAGTTTTAAAAAACTGAGATTTAAATTCTTGGGTTAATGGTGATAGCAAAAAATGAGAACTTTGGTAAATACTTTCGGTGTTCAAGGTTTGATAGCGGGAGGATGAAAACACAAGAGTGGGACATGGAAAGTGAAAGAGCGGACATGAAAATTGAAAAGTAAGAGGGAAAGTGAAATTGATGAAAGTTATATTGATATTAATTAAAAAAATGGTAGTTAAAAATGTCATATTTTACATATAAAATGTGACGATTCAAATAATGACAGTTAAAAATATCGCATTTTACATGTAAATTGTGGCAGTTCTTTAATTAACATATTATATCGTAAAAAGTGGCGGTTTTAAAGAACTGTCATATTAAAATTGTCACAATATACATGATTTTTTGTAGTGAAAGATATAAAGTAATTGATTTTATTGACGATCATAACCTACTTCATCCACCATAAATAGTTCATCTATTATCTTCTTAACCAAATATAACATATTGCTAAGCACATGCTCTTAAAATGGCAAAACAAGCAAAGATTCAACAAAAGACATCATTTGATTTGATGAATAAATATGTAGGAGGTATAAAGAATTTGAGCTACACAAGAGAAGATGCAAAGAACTATTTGAAATCAAAGAGGTGGAGATATATAGAATACGGTGAAGCTAGAAACTTGTTAAAATACTTTCAACAGTAACTAATAGATCATCCTTCATTTTTTCATGCCTACCAAATGGATTTGGAAAAACAAATAATAAACATAGTTTTTGGGCTGATGCAAGAATGTTATTTTACTATCATTGTTTTGGAGATGTCATTTCGTTATATACAACATATTGTACAAGTGAAGATCATAGGCTCATTCACTAGAACAATATTTAATTATAATAGAGGTTTATTATGAGGTTATAATAACCTCAGCAAAAATCAAACATAGTGGAGGTTTTAGAAACATCTGGTAATGGAGGTAACATAAAGCGTGTCGCCAACCTTGGCAGCGACAACTTCTCCTATTTTTCTATCATGTAAGAGGGAGAGAAGCTTCTTATGACAGGGTTTAGCATTGGTGGTGACGACCTTGGTGGCGGTGACGAGTGAAAGCGTTGGGTTTGGGTCAATCTATGTTTTGCCCTTCAGATTGTACCAAGGTTCCATCTCCTTTTATATTTCTATGGACGTGGACACCACCCACAACTACGACGACCTCACTCCCTTTTCTCTCGTTAGTATCATTGCTGGGAGTTTTGTAAGGATGCCGAATGTTCGAGTCTCTTATCTTTTTATTTAAAATTTGGGTTAAATATGTTTTTGATCTCTTAACTTTTAGTGAATTTTGGAATTAGTCCATTTCAAAACTTTGAACCAATTTAGTCCTTCACCCTTTGAAATACATGAATATAGTCCTTTTAATCAAAAGTTTGTTAAATTTATTTGACATTTCAAGCGCGTTTCATAATAGTATTTGACTTAACATTAAAGCAAAAATGTGTCAAACAATATAAACAACTTAAATACAATCTTAAAATGCGTACGAAACATCAAATAAACCTAACAAAATTTGATTAAAATGACTAAATTCACGTATTTCGAAAAATAAAAGACTAGATTGGTCTAAAGTTTTGAAATAGACTAATTTCAAAATTTACTGAAAGTTAAAGGACCAAAAACATATTTAACTCTTACAATTTTGATTTGTATGAGTTGAGGAATGTAATGGACTTGTAGCGTGATAAATT
Source organism: Vigna unguiculata (assembly GCF_037176805.1). NCBI lineage: Eukaryota > Viridiplantae > Streptophyta > Magnoliopsida > Fabales > Fabaceae > Vigna > Vigna unguiculata. The sequence continues at coordinate 32,219,598 of NC_140802.1, forward strand.
TGTTGGTGTTTGTTGATTTCTTAGGTTATTTATTTTTTGTGCTCTATAACTTGTATATAAGCATTATATATCAATGAAAGATGAATTTTCTCTAATTGTTTCTGGTTGCTATTTTACACCTCATTGTAGGATTTGAAACCTCAAGGTGAAAAATATTGATGGGTTTAAAGCCTATTGGGAAGTGGTTGGCAAATGATACAGGTTTTAAAATCTGTCAGAATGTGGTGGGGGTTTAGAAATCGTATGAAAGGACCGGGAGTTCGAAACTTCCATTAAATAAAAGGGTTATAAAATCACATGTAATGTTCATCTTTTTAAGGGTTAGCAAAAATCGCAGGTAATTAATTAGTGATGCTGGTTTTATTTGGAAAAAGTCAAACTACAGATAATGTATTTAAACAAACTTAAAATTTTTGAAAATGTCAAATAAAATTCTAGTTAAAACCAATTTTTATTATAGTGATTACAATTTTCTAAAAGTTTTAATTATTATAGAAGATGAGTGATATTTTGAACAACTTAGTGTATGACAGGACGTTTTACTAACCCATCAGATACTTAGTATGTTTTATCCCAACATAGAAATCTGAGTAGTATGAATAAATGTAGAGTGATAGAAATTTAGAGATTATTACTATGTCAGTTTAAGAAATTTAGTTATCATGTATTTTTATACATATTATTGTGATTAAAATTGCATTCCTTTATCTTTTTTAGCCTGTGGGAATGGATTAATGTTAACTTGGATTTTTGAATTTATAGGCTGGTTTATTTTATAATATACTAATTATATTTTGTATATTAAAATGGTTAATTAGTTTAGATCGAGTTAACACAAATTTAATAAATAATAATGTCCATTGTTTTTCATTACCAAAAAAAATATCTACTTACTTACATAACTCAAACTAATTAAGTTTAATGTGATTTTAGATGCTAAAAAGGAAAAAAAAGGATAAAAACTTTAATTAATGGTAAATTTTAACGTAGAGTTATATAATAAAAAAAGTATACAGTACAACAATTAGTGTAATTTGTAACTATGCAATAGAGTTTTATATGTTATATAAAAATAACTCTTGCTTTTAGAGGATTTTGTTCATGGGAAAGCGATGCGAGAGGGGAAGCTAGAAACAAGACGAAGGGATGGAGATGATAGTAGAGAGGATGAAAAAACTAAAAAAATAAAAATTAATACAGTAATATGTGATAACTTTCCAAACAGAAAATAATCACATTAAATTATTTTAAATAAAACGGAAATTAAATTAAAAAAATACATTAAATAAATTCTACAATTATTAAAATTAAATTATTAATTAAATCAATAACTTACAAATCAAGTACTTGAATAATATTTTTGACTAAACAAAAATTTTGATTCTTCAAATATAAAATTACATAATAAAAAATTAAAAAATTATAGAATTACAAAATTACAGAATTAAAAAGTTACAAAATTATAAAATTGCATGATTATAAAATTATATAATAAATTATAAAATTATAAAATTACATTAAACTAAACAAGGTAAAAGGCAATACCATTATATCATCAATTAATAATTACGTCACTTAATTAACATAAAAATGTAATGGTAAAACTCGATTAAAGATAAGGCTTAATTATTAAAAAAATTTCAATGTAATAATTTTTATATTTATTTTTTCTTATTTCTTTATTCCTATCATCAGTCGTTTTCATTTAGTCTAAATAGATTGCTTTAAGTACAAAGTGTAGAGTGTGTGAGAAGCTTGACGTGTGAATCCAAATTGAACAGATTAATTGAATTGGTTTAGTCAAACACAAAGTTATCTTAATTACTTAGTTTTGAAAAAAAAAAGTATTTCATTACTATTTCCTTACCCTAGTTCGTTGACAAAGAAAAAAAGAAAAAGTATATAGTTCCTAAAGAAGTATATCTTTTAAATATTAATATAAATTACAGCTTCAAATGTTGATATAAGTGTTTTACGTATTATGAGTTTTTTTTTTATAATAGATAATTATATCAGCATCTCTGAATAATCCAATGAGAAAATTAAGAAAGTAAGATCTTTTTTTTCTTTTTCTTTCAAAAAAAGAGTCTATGCAATAAGAAGATTGTTTTAAATTTTAAAGATTTTTTCTCTTAACAAGTATTTGCGTGTTAAATAAGAAAACAGACTAAATCAAGAGGGTAAATTGGTTTCGAAAGAAAAGTGATTTTTTCAAAGTTTCAAATTTTTTACATGAGATGTAATGTTAAGTATTAAATCAAATCACAAAAGAATAATTAAGGAAAGTAAATACGAGACACTATTTTTATACTGGTCCGACTGTATATGAATCTACATCAAATTGTTTAGTAATCTGAGCTGAAAATTCTTTAAAAAATAACAAGAGTTAAATTACAAAGACAGTTTAATAATCTACACAGAAAAAACTTGAAGAAAATCTTTTAAGAATAATAAAGAAATGATGATGCTACAACCAATCACCTCAAATCTCGCTACATAATCAATAAATTTATAAGTAAAAAAACCAAAATATATGACATGGAACTTGATTTTATAATAAAAAGTCCTATAAATAATCATGTGATCTTTAATCTTTTTGAAAATCTTGATTACAACAATTTGAATACTCTCAAAATCCTTCCGACTCTAGTTATTCGATTCTTAGAATATTAAATAGTTATTCTCAAATAAGAAAATGCAAGATTTAAAAAAAAATGGTACAACTGACTGTATTAATCGATTATCTTAAATATGGATTAATTTGTTTTTCACGTTGCCAATCCATTATTTCTTAGGTTTTAATTGTTTACTTATCAAATATTAGTCGATTATGTTAAATATCTAATCGATTAATCGTAAAAGCCACACTTTCAGAAGTTTGCAGGAATAATCGATTATGATTAGGAATCGAATAAATGCGAAAACAAATGGATTATATTGATTAAGATTCATTCAACAATTTACATATCCACTAAGACTTATGAGACACACAAAGCCTAATGCTAGTCTATCTAGGACTGTACATCATAATAATTGCAGCAATTCCCTTCTTTTAAGGTATGGTAACATTGTGGTCACACTTTTTAATCTAGATAATCTATATTATTATATTAATAAATCATTTCTTTATGAACTTAAATAAAAATCATGAATAACATATTTGAATTGGATAATTGAATTATATATGAAATGTGAGACCTTATTGATATACATAAATCCAAAATTAATGACTTTGAAAACTTGGTTTTGATGAAAATATTGGAAAGTTATATTATTATACACAAATCTTAGCATAGGTTTCCTCTTTTAAGATTTTTTCATTATACCCATAGATATTATGATTAAGACGTATTTAAACTTTTACACTAATAACGGATGAAACATGCAAAGTATTTGAGTCAGCTCTTTCAAAACAAGTTTTTATCTTCTTTTTTTTTTTTTTTAAACAACAATACAGTCTTGTTAAGTTCATAAAAGTTTTACGGAGGACAGAGCTTTCTTCTTTGTTTATATATTATATATATAGCAGAAATCAACTCATTTTAAATAGATGAAATAACCTCTTTTTAATCTTCATATTCTATTTTATTTTATATTGACGATTGAGATTAATTAAAAAATAGACGCATTTAAGTATTTAATAAGAAATCTTCTTAAAAACATCACTACCATTCTTTCTACAATTAATTTTTAAGTATTGTAATATTCTATCTAATTTACTAATAAGTATTCAATAATTACGAAAACAATATTATAGAAAGCTTTCTTAGTTACAGATTTATACATAAATAAAAATTTATTTTTAAGAAGATCTTACTTTATCTTATAAAATACGTATATTTTAATTAAATATAATCACATTGTAATTATTTTAAAATTTAATTACTATTTTTACAGGCTAAAATTTAATTATAATATTATAATTAAATAACATCATTTACAATCATCAAATATAAAAGTTTAACATAATGTTATCATTTTTTTTAATAATTATTAAAAATTTTAATATTATTTATATTTTAATAGTTCACTGTTTAGTTCTTTAAAATATTAAGTACTTTTTATATTTATGAATTATTAAAATTATTAATAAAATAATATTACCTTATATTTTCAATTAAAATAATAAATAATTAAATATATTTCTATTTAAAATAAATGTTTAAATATGGTTATATTGTTTAGAATGCATGTGAATAGAAATTAAAGTCATGCATTTAAAAACTAATGGTATAAATATATGTTTTATCATTTTTCATATAATTTTCAAAAAAATTTAATTAATATTTTAAAGAATTGAGATTATATTGTTAAACAAAATAAATTTTAGATTATTAAAAAGTTAATCAAAATATAAATAAATATTAAAGAAGCTTAGTTTTTAAAAAAATAAAGTTATATTTTTCATAACACTCTTATTCAAAAGGAAATTATTATTAAATAGGAAGAAAAAAATTGGAAAAAAATATTAATGAATTACTCAAAAATAATTAAGTGAACTTATTAACTAATTAAATTCAACAATTAATTTAGAACAAAATGCAAGACTAAGATGAAGACAAAATTATTTAGTTAGTAAATGCCTGGCCATATGTGATAATAGTACTTGGTTATATTAACATATTAAGAGTTACTTTTAACCTGGACCTCATATTTTACTTTAGACGAACAAATGAAATTAATTACATAATAAATGTAATGTAATTCTCTCTCATTGAAATAATCATAAGATTGCTTTTAAATATGTTTCGAGTTATATGCTTGGGACATAATTTGTCTTCTGTGAATTTAGAGATGCAAATAAATCCGTGCATGTGGATATCATCCAATTTTGATAGGGAATTCTCACATTGATTGAGTATGAGTATGAATATGAGTATTAGAAATGAGAATGGAAATGAAGATATACATATCCAAACCCAAATATTCGTCCCCATTTAAATTACCAAAATATCTATAATTTATTAGGTAATCTAATATATATATATATATATATATATATATATATATATATAAACATAACTTATTTCTTATTCTCTCAGTTTTTGGTTATACACTTCTTTGTCAACTAATATGTAGTGGGAATTTGAAAAGGATGTTTATCGAAGCTAAAATTGTTTAATGACATCATAGAAATCATTTCTGGCTCCACATATCCAATTACCAACATCTTTTTTCCAAAGATTTGTGAGATCAAGCTTGCAATAAATGATTGTGTTAAATCTCCTGAGACCACAATTCAAAATATGGCAATACAAATGTTAAAGAAATTTGAAAGTTACTAGAGTGTTATTTATGATATATTGGCAATTGTTAGGGGTGACAAAACGGGCCAACCCGACCCGTTTTGGCCTGTCAAAAACGGGCCGGGTCGGGCTGGCCCGCCACCAATAAATGGGCTGGATCCCGTCTCGTCTTAGGACGGGCTTGCCTGGCTTTTTTATTTTATTTTTTTTAAATTTTTTTAAATTTTTTTTAAATTTTTTATAAATTTTTGTTTATAAATCTATTATATATATATATATATAAATTTATTTATATAATATAAAAAAGTATTTTTTTTAATTATTTTTAATTTTAAACATAAAAAAAATTTTAAAAATAAAATAAAAATAAAAAAACGGATTGGCGGCCTGACCCGTTTTGGCCCACTAAACTGGCGGGCCGGGTCACAGCGGGTTGGCGGGCTGAAAATTTCAACCCGGCCCGCCCTTTTTTTGGCAGGCTGGCGGGCCAGCCCGACAGGCCTGACCCATTTTCACATCCCTAGCAATTGCTTCAGTTTTATATCCAAGGTACAAAATGAACATGTTAGAATATTATTTTTATAAATTGTATGGTATTGATTTTGATCTCAAACATAGTAGGATTCGTCAAATGTGCTATGATTTGGTTTTGGAATATCAATACAAAAGAATGAAACTTCTTCTATAGAGCTACATCGTTGGAGTTGGGAAAGGTTGTTGATAATGATGCAAATGAACTTTTAGAGTTTATGGCAAAAAAGAAAAAAAATCTAGAACTACAGTTTTGAAAACAAAGTTGGATTATTACTTAGATGAAGATAATTTGCCAGTTACACAAGAATTTGATATCCTATCATGGTGGAAAACAAATGGGTTTTAGTTTCCAACCCTTCAAGCAATTGCAAGGGATGTTTTAACTATTGCAATAACACCTGTAGCTTCTGAATATGCTTTTAGTATTGGTGGTCAAATATTAACTTCTCATCGTAGTTGACTTCATCATATTACTATGGAGGCTTTGATGTGTACAAGAAGTTGGATATGGAACTCAAACCATCTAGGTAAGTTACTCAAATTTATTAATATTTATTATTAGTATTTTTTTTTTATGAATTCTCATTTAATATTCTACATTTGGTGATTAACAATATCTAACAATATCTTAATAATATCAAACAATATCTAACACTCCCCCTCAAGCTGGAGCATACAAATCATATGTGCCAAGCTTGTTACAAATATAATCAATTCTAGGCCCCCGTAAAGACTTAGTAAAAATATTTGCTAGCTAATCACTTGAGTTAACAAACTCAGTCTTGATGTCTCTAGACATGATCTTTTCCCGAATGAAATAACAATCAATCTCAATGTGTTAGTCCTTTCATGAAAGACAAGATTAGAGCTAATATGAAGAGTAGCCTGATTGTCATACACAAGTGTCATTTGAGTAACATCTCCAAATTTTAACTCTCTGAGCAATTGCTTGAGCCAAAAAAGTTCACAGACAGCTGAGGCCATAGCTCTGTATTCTGCTTCTACACTGGATCTTGCTACAACACTCAGTTTCTTACTTTTCCATGAGATCAAGTTACCACCAATGGAGACACAATACCTAGATGTAGATCTTCTATTAGAAGGAGATCCTGCCCAATCAGCATTTGAATAACAAACAACTCTTGTATGGTTATTAGAACCATATAACAATCCTTTTCGAGGGGATCTTTTAATATACTTCAAGATATGAATGACTGAATTCCAATGATTTTCATATGGGGAATTAAGAAATTGGCTTACCACACTGACTGCAAAGGAAATGTCAGGACGAGTAACAGTAAGATAATTCAATTTCCCAACCAATCTTCTGTACTGCTCAATATCAGATATAGGCTCCCCCTAATTTGGTATAAGTTTAGTATTAGGATCCATGGATGTATCAACAGACTTTGAACTCACCAACCCAATTTCCTCCAGAATATCCATGGCATACTTTCTCCGAGATATAACAATACCATCATTGGACTTTGCTACCTCAATACACAAGAAATATTTGAGTTTGCCAAGATCTTTGGTATGAAAATGGTGACAGAAATGTTGTTTCAACTGAGAGATGCCATGGTTGTTACTACCTATAAGAAAGATGTCATCAACATATACTACCAAGTAAACACATCCAACACTCGAGTATTGATAAAAGACAGAATGATCTGCTTCACACTGAGTCATATAAAATTGTTGAATAACATTGCTAAACTTTCCAAACCAGGCCTTAGGAGATTGTTTTAGGCCATATAGGGATTTGCGAAGACGACATACCAACTCAGAAGACCCCCTTGTAACATCCCGACCAGATATTACTAATTTAAATAATAAAATAAATAATTATTACATGAGCTTCATTTCTTAAAACATCATTTCCCAAAAATGAAAGGAAATTTAAAACTTTATTTCATTTAAAAGTATCTCAAATACATTATAACTCATTTATAAAACAATCCATGTTCATAACCAAAGGTTACAATCTGTAAAATCCATAATAAAAACAACTCTATAAAAAAATCTCCAAGCTAGCCCCTGCTCCGTCTCTAGGCTTCACCAGATCCACCTGCAACATCATCTGCTCACGTATACCGCGTATATGATCATCGCCAAACACAAGCAAATAGGGTGAGCTAATTGAATAAAACATATATATACAACACACACACACATATATATACAACATGGCCACACCAAAGGAATTCCATCCTGTGATTTCATACTACATGGCCACAACCATGTTAACCATGTTCTACGTTTTTTTTTAATTTTTTTAATATATATTTATATATTTTTTTAAATTATATTATATATTATTTATATTAAAATTATATTATGGAAAATTATAATAAAAGATAAAATAAAAAATTTTAATAGAGACATTAATTTATAAAAGAGATTAGGGTTTTTTTCTGACTATAAGATCTTTCCATCATGTAAATTATCATGAAAGTCTATGAAGAGAGATAAATATAAAGGTTGGGAAATAGAGGTTGGAAACACATAGATTGAGATTCATGTATACATTCTTGCATGATCTATCACAAATCAAGGTTAGTCTCTTATTATGATTTATGTATGTTAGTTTATGATTCTTTTGAGGATGTTTCTTCCAAATTAAGTTTATCCTAAATTAATATAACCCCTAATTATGATTTTAGGGATTCTTTTATGAAATTGGTATGAACCCTAATTATAATTTTTCTTAAATTATTATAATCCTTAATTATGAAATTTAGGGATTTTGTGTTTTTCGCTACCTATGGTATTTTTTTTTTTAAGTTTTGAATTTATACAGTATTGCTTATTTAATTAAAGTAGTATGAGTTTTATTATGTTTTGCATTCTGATAATTGTGATTTGTGAATATAAATTTTATTTATTCTAAATAGGTAAGAGGTGATAAATTTATATTAGAAAGATTATGATAAAAAGTAAAAAAATTGATTCTTTTTTTTCAAAGAGGAAGGTTTGTGATGAAGATGAAAAAGAAATGCATTTACGTTAACTAAGCTTGAGAAATTTAATAAGAACCAAGAATTTAAGACAATATAAAACAAATCTCTAAAGTTATCAGAGTTACATATCATGAATTTAACAATTCAATAGAACGTGATCTGGAAAAAAACCACATCAAATTTGACAATACCACAAAATCAAATTAATGAGATACGAATGCTTGATCTAAAATGGTATTCATGAATTGGTATCATGATAGTAATATTTTTTTGAATTCTACTATTATATGTGTTTGTTATAAGAAGAGGAAATGAAGAAAAAAAAAATGAATAGTTTTTCTTCTAAAAAAAAATTATATATAACAAATCTAATTTGGCTCCCCTACAATTTTAGTCCAAGTTCCGCCACCGCCTCCAACGAGCATTATTGTTGCTCCCTCCTCCAGCAAATCCCTCTGCGATGGCAATTAAATCTCCCTTGGTAGCCACCTCATACTTCTTGTGGGTTTTATCGCCTCAGCCACTGTTGTATTTCCTGCCTTCATCATAACGATGATGTTTGAAAAATGTCTCCAATACTCCCTCCTTGAGCAATCGCTTGATCTGAGCTCTCAAAGTGTAATAGCTATCGCTTGCGAACATACCTACCTCTGGGAAGACATAGTGATGAGGTACGACTTCCGATAGTATCTCCTCCGAGAAATTCTAGGAATCCATCTGCAACTCATCTTCCGGGTGGGCTGCACCATGTCCTCTATTGTTTTGTAGGGTTGTGACAGACTCTTCTAGCGCACGTCGTGCCTCTTCGTTTTCCCTTCTCATGTCTTGATGTTGTCGTTGGAACTCTTTTGCCTTTACTCGGGCTTCCTCGCTCTATCTTCTCAAGTCTACGATCATCTCCATCAATTGGTAGACTAAAGGCTCCCCTAACCCTTCTCTTTCCATCATCCTCCTATCTCCTACTCTTCGGATATCTTGTAGTGTAGGAAAAAGTTTACCTACCTCACAATAAGCACAAAAATATTCTAGAAAAAAGAAAAAATAAGATTAGCGAAACATTCAAAAATGTGATATGCCTCTCTCAGGTCGTCTTATCAATCTCCCCTAACTTCTGGGTTTCCTTTCCTTAATTGTCTTCTTGTCAATTTTTTCTCTACCTTTATAATCAATGTAACGGTTGTCAACCCAATCGGCCTTGGGTCTGATTAGGCCTAACACCACAATTTCTATGAAAGAATTATGTTACACTTTTCACTTAAATAATCTCAATGGTTCATCTAAAATAAAGATTAAAGTTCACATAAAAAATAACTTCTACTTTTATATCTTAATTACCAAAATTCAAGTAATCAATAACCAACTCTATATCTGGTTTAGGTTTATTATCTTTTCTATAATTTAACCTTTGGTTAAAGGGTCAAAAAGCCTATTAATGCACATTGATCCCACAAAAAGTGTTCATCCAATTATTTTGTGTAGATGAATCTCCTCTTTATTTTCATCAGGAACTCGGCGGTCAATTCTTGAAAATTAAACTCAGCTTTCCAAGAATAATTTTTCCATTTTAAGAATGTCACCCTAATAAGTGAAGTTAGCATATGTATTTTTCTTACGAAATAAGTATGAATTTGGCAGCTGCCTAATGCGATAAAGTAAAGGTTAAAATTGGAAACATGCATGGATTCTCGTTGACTTAGATTAGAAATTGGGTTAAACATTTAAGATTCTAATCAGACATTTTTACGAAATTTATATTTGCGTATAAACCAAAGAATCCAATTAAATTATCATCCCTATGCTTAGTAGTGGGAAGATATAAAAGTCTCTTCCACTGTAATGTAATAGTCACGTTGACTATCATCATGAAACTCAGAAAAATATGCGCTGACAAAAAATTGGAGGGAAATAATCTAAAGTCAATGTGAAATCATATGCCGAAATGGAACAAAGTGGCGTTATTGAATTGCTTCTTTTTGCTACTTTTTTTCTTTCTCATTGGCCTTCCCTTGCCTTGGGGAATACAACAATTAAATTTTGGGAACCATAATTGCTGCACGAGGCATGGGTTTGGTGTTTGGTATGTTTTCTTAATTTTTGTTAAAAACCAAACAGGCATTTAAAAAATCATTTGCATTCACCACTGCAAAATATAACCACAGTACTTTTTTAACACATCAACCCCAAAAAGTCTATTGGCATATAAAAATCAATTTGCATATGATCAGTAAACTTAGTTTATAGAGAAACAATAAACCATTAAATCAAAGGGTTAGGTGGTAATGCTTTAAATGAATTAATTTGGTAAGCCATGATTTTAGGTGGTGCAATGAGGGAAATGATACACTACCAGAAAATTCAACAAGCTTAAAAAATTAGAGTACAATGTCAAAATTTTCGCTTATTGTCACATACATCACTAAACACCTTACAAAATCAATGGTAATGAACAAAAATACTACGATATATGTTCATCTAAAGTTGGATTCATGTTGAATGCCTACATTTGACATATCCACGTGTATCATACCACATGCGTTTTCTTGTAGTTATCTGCAGCTTTGGATAATGATTGTATTGATACAGGAAATCCTGGGCCCATCTGCATCCATAGGATAGTACAATATAAATTAAACGCTACAAAAATGAGACAAAATGCATAATCACTGCAACGGATGACACTAGCAAATTTTCATCTTCATTGCTCCCGTTTTACATAACTCCCTCTCGTGTTTCACTTACCCTTTTCACAGCACAAGTTGAATCCCCTACCTTAATCACTAATTTCACTTCTATCTCCCCACATAGCAATCATGAAATTTCACGAATCTATGCAAGGGGTACCTTTTTGCATTAAAAAAATTATGAGATCTAATTTAGCACGAGTTTGATATCAGAAATAACGAACTCTCTCTTATCTTCCACCACACTCCCTTTTTAACATTTCCATCATTAATTCTCAGGTCTCCAGTTTAATTTTTCACCCAATTCTTTTAACTTCAAAGTAATCTGATTGCATTGCTGCTCTAAATCGATTGAACTTCCTCAAGGCAACCTTACACCAAATCGATTGAATTTCCACTATTATGTCTCCCTTACTCCTATACCATGTTTTACAGATAGTCTATCGGAGGGGTTAAATCAGAGCAACTAAATGCATCCTAAATACATTGGAGTCAACAATGAGATGAGATGAGAGACAAGGGACTTGTGACAAACAGCGAGCAAATCAAAACCCCTGATGTTATATTTTGCATAAAACAATAACAACCAAGCTTTTCCCACTAGGTGGAGACGGTTTGCATACTGAACACTAAAAATATTGCCAATATGAGTTTACGTTCTGTTTTCAGAAGGAAACAGGGGAGGACACACCCAATGTTTCCTTCAGTATCATTAATGTGAAATGCAATAATGAAAGGGTAGCTTTCAATCTTACATACACAAAAAAAAATGAAACAAAAAATGAGATACAGGAACTTACCGTGCTGCTTATATGGACAGACAGCACATACCCAGCATATTTGGAAGCTGAATAACAAAGAGAATTATAAGATAATGAAAGTAACCATAGAATATAAAATTTGTGATCATGTGTATACCAACTTAAAGTGCTATGGAACTTTTTGTAAATGAGTTTGTGGGGAGGGGAGATAGATTATCAGTTGTGATCTGACATCTTTCTTTTTTTCGAAAATAGAGAGAAGGGAAGCATAAGGACGTATGTGCTACTTACTCTTCTTTAAGCCAGCAGGCTTCGCAAGCAATACAGCATTCATAAATGCACTAATATTCTCCCGTAGAGCGTCTTCTTTGTAGCTTACCTGTGGATATTATTGGAAGCACAAAGCACCTTATACAACACACCTATTGCACGTAACCAAGTCTATAAGGAGTTGGAAGAACACCACAGTACCTTTCCAAGTCCCACATGCAAAATTGATTTACTTTCCATTTTAAACTCCACACGACCCTGTCTTAACTCTTTCAACTGCCCTGCAATATCACTAGTGAGAGTACCTAGCTGTAGATCATATAAAAACAACCGAACAAGAGTTACATACAACCCACATATTCCTAGACTTAAAAAGAATGCCAAAAGATGTTGATGAACTAACCTTCTTATCTGGCATCAGTCTGCGCTTTCTAAGGTATTGTGCTATCTGCATAGTTCATATAAGCTTTAGAAGAAAAAAACTATTAATTCAGGTGATTTTACAAGTATAGGACCATTTAAATTAAAGAAAAAACCTTTCCAAGTTGAGGTGCCATTCCAGGAGACGAGAAGCATTTGTCAACTTTGAGCTTATTTTTACCACCTATAAGTTGTATATAAGCTATAATTAGATGTGGATAGAGTATAGAAGTTTCATATTCTTGGAATGAAAAGGAAACTTCTAGTTGCTAAGGCCCCAAGGACACAGAATATTCCATAAATGCACAGTTGAGTTACAGTCAAAGTGTCTTAAGCACATTACAAACAAACTTAATGCTACAAGTTTGCCTAAATTAAAACATTAGGTTTAGGTGTGTGCACAACATATAGAACAAAGGAGAAAAATAATTGCAGATAAGCAAGCATATACTAGAAGTGAGTATGCACAGCTAAAAGCAAGAAAAGCAAGAATGGAACCAAAAACGCAAGGGAAAATATGCACTGCACAGTTGCTTTTCACAAATATAGTATGGGAAAAATCTATCAAAATGATGTACAAGATTACTTGTAGAAAGAGATCAGTTCATTACTAGCAATCTCCTCAATAAGCTCTTTACCACCAACTATATCAGCTCCGGCAGCTTTAGCTTCCTCTGCCTCAGCCCCTTCTGCAAAAACAGCCACACTGACGGCCTGGAAGGTATGGATAATTAGACGACAAACCTACCATTATATCAATTGCTTAACATTCATAACTTACCTTGGGAGCACCATGAGGCAGAATCACAGTACCACGAACTGCCTGCCACAGTTGAAATCATTATCTTCTAAAGCAAAGAATTGATGAAACAGCATATGTAGTTTTACAGAGAAAAATGGGCAAATAACAGTGATTCAGGATGTATGAGCACAAAAAAGTGTTTTACAGATAACAATATTTAAAAAATTTTGTAGAATATGTTTGGTAGTCTTTGAAGGGATTTTCCAAGATAATTCACTTAACATAGTAATAATAATAATTATAAATTTCACAGCATTTGATGCTTAGGGAACATGAAAAGGCTATGTTTTTGAAGATAATACTTCCTTCGGTACTAGAAACAAATGTGTACACTTTTTTGTCCTAATTATAAGAAACATGGGATCCCTTCAAAAGTATTAATTGCTAATTTCTTTTCATAGCCTTAATTTATTGTGGATGTATTTTAGCATATTAATGATGCAATTTGTTGAACATGACAAACCTATGGAGCCTCAGGTTTACATGTCAAATTCAAAATTTATATGTTGTTGAAAGAAAGAATCACTCAAGCAAACCAACATATTCAAAACGAGGAAAAGGGGGGAAACGATGAATACCAGTTCTGTTCGCTTTGAATCAACACCCAATCTTATATGTGCTTCAACAGTTTCATCAAACTTTGCCTTGGCATTGGCCTGAACAATATGTAACTATATTAAATGACAGCAACTAATGGAATATTCAAGAATAGGGATGAGCTAATCCAATCAATGACCCAAAAGGATGGATTTAGGCAATTTAGCTATACTAACAATTCATTATTTTAGCATCAAGGTTATCAAACTCAAGAATTAGTATAAATTTGGACAAGATTTCATAGACTCATTGTAAACTCAAGAGGCAAAAGAAATATTCAGGACATTTACACATAACATGATACTTGAAAACAACAACAATTCAACATTTCAACTCCACAATAAAGCAAAGTAACAAACGAAACAAAAATATATACATTTCACAGTACATTATTATTAAATAAGAGTAAAATATATAAATGATCAAAGCATAAAAATTTCAAAAACACAAGTGCTTAGGGTGAAAACATTTCACAAAGGAGTTCATTTCTTCCAATCAACTATGGGCTCAGTGGGGGCCAACAATTATACTTGATTTCAAACTCACCAACTCATTTCTTAACTTCAGAGCTTACACGAAATTAAAGAATTTACCCAAGTTTGTCTGGAAAAGAGTTTGACAGAGTTAACTCATTTTCTCTACCTAGAACAGTAAACTTGTAAAAGTTTACCAGTTAAATAGAGAGTTTGACAACATTGTTTAGTACTATTTATTATTAAGAAAATGGCACAGATTGGTGAGAGGGTATGTGCCAATAGTGATTGTAATAACTCACAAAATAATAGATATCTGAAATTAAAAACTAGGCAGGGGGATGGTGCTATACAGAATACTTTTGTAACACATACCTTCGTACTGCATGCAATGTTGCAAACATATCACAGCTATGAGCACAGATATACAGAATCAGACAAAAAAACAACAGTTGCTATAATTAAAAACTTGTAACAATTTTATACTTTCCAAATTGGTCTCCCTAACAAGGAAAAAAGTCCCATAAGTAAACAGCGCAGTTTTTTATGTGTATTAAAAATTTGTAGCAGCAGACTTTATAAATTTATTGCAATAAGTACTCGTTTTTTTCTCCAGGAACTCACATGCCAGATTGCAAACCTGAAAAATGCAGTTTCAGTCTCCTAAAATGTATAATCTAGGCGTAAATTACTGTATGACAATCTACCACACTTACAGATAGCAAAAATGACCAACCATGACTACTGTATAAGTCACTTTAACAGCCTCAACAGAGGCACTTTGCATAAAATTCTGAAAGAGAAAACAACTTACAAGCTCTTTCACAAAATGAAACAGATTAGAAATTCCATAGAGCTTACTATGACACCCTCAAATACCCCAGTAATTTTTATATAAATTTTGTGCATCACTCTCTCATTGGAGGATACGAGACATCTTGTTTCACGTGTAATTTCTAATACAGCAACTTGTTCCTAATAACCAACAATCCAACTACGGCATTACCCAAAGCTCCAACAAAAGTACTACTTAATAGACACATAAGGTGTACAAATTAAGCTAGAAAGAATTATCAGCAAAAAAAAATGTCCACATACAACAACAAAGTCTTATTCCATTAGGTGAGGTCAACTACTCAAATCACACAATGCAATTTGGCTCAGTTAAAGGACCAAAGTTTAGCCATGTTATTCATAAATCATGTTAAGCAGTGCCTAAGTACTACACAAATTCCTCAAACTAGTCTCTGAACATTAAGAAACTAATATAATGGATATTCAACAATACTTCAGTGACTACTTTTATAATTTCATTACTTCAAGGACCACTTTAACAGAAAAAATAATAATCGAGGAACCAAACATTTGGTTAGTCACTCGAACCTATTTATAATTTGAACTAATGGCTTTTGTTTTCACCTTAACTTGGCGAATGGCTTCTGCTAAATCAAGCGGAGACGGCTTCTCGTTCTTTTTGGGCCTAATCAGAAGCGGAAACGGCACCTTCTTCCGCTCCTCTTCGGTGGCCTTCGCCATTCTCATCCTCAGCTCATTCACCGCCTCGATCTTCTTCCTCTCAATCTCCTCCCCCTCGTCCGCCACCTTGTCATCGGGGAGAGGCGCCACACGCGGGGCGTACGACACCACTCCAATCGACGGCGCGTCCTTCACGTATCGGATGTCCTCGCGCGTCCACGCGCGCTGCGAGTCCGACGGCGGGCGGAGAGATTGCGGTTCGGCAGGTGGTGGTGAGGATTCCGACGAGGGTTCTGGCGGCGGGGGCTTGGGCTTGACAGGGTAGGAAACTGGTTGGATGGGGATGGGTTGGGAGGGTCTGGTGGGAGGGTTTGAGTTTGATTCGGAGGAAGAGCAGAGGGATCGGTGAGAGGTGAGAGAGAAAGGAGAGTGTGAGAAAGAAGCGCGTTTGGCGAGGGAATGGCGGCGAGCTTGGGAGAGAAGAAGCTTGAGTGCCGCCATAGCTGAAGAGTGTGAGAGAGGTTTTAGGAAATGGGGTTAGTGTGGTGGGGAAAGAGGGGAGCAGGGTAAGTTGGTTCGGGTCCTGAAAAACCCGGAATTCTAATACGGGCTTTTGTTAGTTAATAGGGAAAATGGGTATGGAATCGGGTCAATTATCAAACCGTTTGATTTCTGATGGGTTACAAGGTTAAAAAAACAGATTTATTAACTAATAACGACTCAACTAATTTTATAATTTTTAACATTTTTTTTTAACAACAATAAAGCACAATTGGATGGGCCTTTAGATAACAATTTAGCATTGTTATATATATATATATATATATATATATATATATATATATATATATATATATATATATATATATATATATACACGTGTATTGTACGTATTCTATGGCACCCAATATTAATGTAATAGTAATATTTTAATTATAATTAAAAAGCCTAGCTTATAAATAAATAAATTCAATTATTCAAACTTTATTTTCGAGTTTTTTTATTTTTTTTATAATGTGATAAAGCAAGAAGAAAGGGTTGAATGATGTTTTTAAATTTTATATTTTTTAGATTGTATCACATGAGTATGTAAAGTCAAACAATACATTAAAAAAGTATAAGATAATATTTCAAATATTTTTGCAAGCTCAAATTTAACTATTCCAACTTCTTTACTTAAATAATTAGTTCTAGTCTAAGCAAAGAGATATAGACCATGTTTAGTTCTTGCATAATCAGTCGAGTTTTATTAGGTAGATAAACATTATCAAGTATAATCAAGTATTTTTTTCAACTCCCAACCATTTTTAGTTGATCTCATTCAAGCATTCTTTCATTAAGTTACTCCTAACTCAACTCTGTATGCTTAATGGAGGAAAAAACTCAAAATTAGTACAAATCGGCCAAGTCAAACATGCAAAATAAAAAGGCATATCAAAATGTTGGACCAACATGTAGTGAGTTGTATATAGGACAAATTTATAGTGCTTTCTCTTTATCCTTATCTCATTAGGTCATCCTTTTACATGTGTGTGTGTGTATATATATATATATATATATATATATATATATATATATATATATATATATATATATATATATCAATCACTTTTATTAATGCAGTAATGACACACCACAAATACAATGTTTCTTCTTTGCTTTTCTCTCTATAAGTATACTCCCTTTTGTGGTATCAAAGCTCCTTTCGAAGCTTTGTCCCTTTTGTTTTTCATCATGGCAAACACATATCCCAATACCACTCGTCCACAAATTATTTCTCCAGATCCTAGCCTCAATCCATCCAATCCTTTTTATATTCATCTCAATGAAGGACCTAGCCTTATTTATTTATGTCATGCATGTCTTTACTAGAAGTAATTACAATTCATTGTCTCGTTTCTTTTGAATGGCTTTGATTTTTAAAAGCAAGACGTGTTTTCTGTTGGGTTTTATACCATTCCTTCTCCTTCTAATTTTTTGTATCCTTCTTGGGAATGTTGCAACACACTGATCATATCTAGGCTCATTCACTCTTTGTCTCCCTCCATTGCTTAGAGCATCACCTTTGATCAAGCTATTGTTATCTAGAAGACCTTTGAGAGCATTTTTCTTAAGGTGATTTGCTTCACATTGTTGGGCTTCAGGAAGATCTTTATGATAGATATGATAAAAATGATAGATATATACATTGCCAAGATTAGATTTCAAGAACTTCAATCCCATGCTTATTCAATCAACTCAATTCCAATTTCATGTTAAAATCAACTCACAAATTTAATCAAATCCTAATCCCCTAGAATTTTTAAGCCTATGTTTTCTTATTAAGTTCCAATCCCTTGAATCCTTAACAGACAAACATGCCTTAAGACCAAGAGTCTAAGATTACTAATGAATCATGTTATATCCCTTGATACAAGCTTCATTAGGTAATTTGTTCAAATTCTAAATTACATAAGATGTTTCCTAGTACCCTATGAACCAATAATCAATCCATGAGTTATCAAGCCATAACAAGCATTAAGCATTGAAACAAGAATACTGACAATTAAATGGAAAAGTGTATGCATTAACAACACAAATACATAAGATCAGCTAACTACATCAAATTTCAACAATTAGGTTTAGTTCTCCATTAAGAAGAACTTACAAAATAGAAGAACAAGGGAAGAAAAGAGAACCCAAAGGAGATGAAAACCTTCTTCCAAGGTGCCTAAACACCTCCTTCAAGCTCTAAAATCATGCTTCCCATTTGCAAATCTCCTTTGGAAAACCTCCATTTTGTAGCCCTTGCCACCCAAGGTTAGAAAAGTCCTCAAACCCTCACAGAAACATGAATAAATACCCTAATTTTGACACATCACCGTTGCCACCACCTTGCACACTCCTTCAATCATTGGGCTCAATCGATCAAATCAAGAGGGGATGCCTTTATCAAAGTGGCACCCAACGTAAGCCATGTGCCGCACAGTGCCACTTGTTCATAAGTATGTGCCGCCCAATGCCATGCACCCCTAAAGTTGGGTGTGCTCTCTGTTTCAGTGGCACTAGGTGTGGGTCCTATGGTGTCCATAGTGGGTATTTTTCTTTCAATTCATTAGTTAGTCGTCGATTCATACTTCCTCGGATTCCAGCTTGTTTTTATGCACCAAATTTCTTTGTATTCATTTATTACACACATATAAATGAGGGTTAGATGTATAACTTGCTTAAAATAACTAAAACATAAGAAATCTAAAAAACAATATAAAGTTGAGTACTAGAAAAGATAAAAGTTAAAGAAAATTTTATATTAATGGAAAATGACTAACATAAAAAGTAAAAATTAACATTATCAAATCCCCCAAACTTAAAATCTTGCTTGTCCTCAGGTAAAAGATAACTTGGTCTCAGAGAGACATTTAATCAGTAGTAGTCAAACTACTAAGAAACAAGTTCACACAATCATTTTAGATATCATTTAGACATGCTCTTCTTTTAAACCATTCTAAATAGAGTAAGTCTTATCGTGCAAACCCTTAGCTATGGTACTCACAATGCTAATATCACAAGAATGCATGTATATACTTTATAAGGGACTAACAACCATGGAAAAAATGTTTTCATTAATCAACCAAAGGTACTAATCCTCACTAGAATATGTGCTTAACTTAAGCACACTAGTGTATGAGGGTGTGTGTTATCCTCTCTTTTACTACTAATTCCAAACAGTTTGACTTTTCTTTTTGTTTCAAGTAAGCCAAGAATTTTCACCAACATGTAAACACCACGAGGACTTTATTAGTTGGATTGTGACTAGGCTAGGAAGGGACTCGATTTTTCAAGGTAGCAAGAGTGAGCAAAGAGAGAAATTACATCAAATAACAATCTTAACATTCTACTCTCTTTTATTTGAAAACCATACTAAAATCAAACACCATCTTGCAACCACATTATTTCATTTTTTTTCTTTTTCTCTTATATATATGAAATATTTACAAGACTTCACCACATGAACCACAACCAACTCAAATTGGTTCCTCATGCTTCCCTTTGCTATGTTCTTTTGATAACTTCCCCAAATTTGAATCGCACTAATGCCCATGAAATGTTTGCTCTCTCAACTTAAGGTGAGGCGGTCAATTGTTTTCGATAAGGCTTAAAGGTTCAAAGATGAAGGAAATATTTTTTTAATGCTCAAAAGGGTTGCACAAAGATTTTATTATTGAAAAACAAGGTTAGCTTTTTCAGTCAAACTATGGTGCAAAGAAGAAAAGAAAATTGTCTTCTTCTTATGTAGACATGCAAATGAAGAACACTTAGCAATGAAACTCAAGAAAATTTAATTGTAAGTCAAAAGTGGTATCACTCAGTAATTATAAACTTTGAAGCACGAAATCTCACATGGTTCAATTTTTGGTTTCCAAAAGTAGTCATACACTCTGCCACAATCATTAATCGTAGTAAAAACAATGACATTATCAACATACAAACATGAGAGCAACCATATACATATGTTTTCATAAGATAACAACATAATCTCAATATAATCCTTAATCAACATTTTGAGAAAACATCAATGGTTATCATTAATGTCATGCACAACTTGTAACATCCCGTCTATGGATTTAAATAATAAAACAAAAATAACAAATTAAATCTCATTAATATTAAATCCATTTCCTAAAAACGTGAGAAATTTAAAACTTTATTTAACTATATCCATAACTGAAAATCCAAAATGAGTGTTCATCCATTATACAAAATTAAGGTCTAGTAACATCAAAGTTTTACAATTGATTTAAAAATCCATAATCATAAGTCCATGATAAAATATCCTAAGCTATTCCCCGCTCCGTTGCTAAGTCTCCTTTGATCCACCTACAACAACATCATCTGCTCACGTATACCGTGCACAAATCATCGTCAAACACAAGCAGATAGGGTGAGCTTAACAAAATCAACATATAAATATACATATATAAAACACTTATATATATATATATATATCATACAATCCCACATAGGGATTCCCTCCTTTGATTCCCTCTCACATGGCCACAACCATGTTATTTGTGTTCTACATCTTCTAGTGAGTCCATCAAGGTGTCTTGCTGCCATACCTATCGATCACAACCAATAGAGCACGTGTGGAAAACCATGCTACGGATCATACACCGTAACGCCAGGTGGAGTTCCCAAATATGAACATAGGTCGTAACGTCCTAAGACTACCAAATTCGTCAACTAATTATTGAGGAGGGAAATCTAGTTGAACCCATCCGTACTGGCCACAACCAGCACACTCATACCGACAACACTCGCCAACCCGATCTCAACTCAAGGGTTTCTCGTGTTCATCTGCCATCCCGAGCTCAACTCGAGGGATGCCATTCCGAGCTCAACTCGAGGAATGCCACGTGTTTAACCCTTATCTCGAGCTCAACTCAAGTGATACGTTCTAAGCTCAACTTAAGAAACACTAGCAAACCCATGTTGAAAGCACCACTAAGCTTTGTAGATCACACACTCCAAAACAAGCAACCCCTAATTGCATCACGGTATCGCCTGGCGCAGCATTCTAGGCGCCAGGCGCATCAAGCCTCCAGACCGTCTGGCGGGGGACGCGTACCGCCAGGCGCCTCACACCTCTGATGCCTCTGTTCGTGCAGGTCTCGCCTGGCGGAACACCTTTTACCGTCAGGCGCCACTCATTCCAGTCCTCTCTGAATTGGTCATTATCGCCTAGCGGTCTAACCCTACCACCAGGTGTTGTATCAGTACCTGCACTGTACTGGTATTTGGTCCGTATTCAGGCACCATCTATTCACATCCTTACTCAGTTAGTCACTCCACCAAGTCCATTGGTCATATCCTAACTCCATAATAGTGCCCACTATGCTTTGCGTCCATTATAATTATTATGTCAAAAGTACTCGCTTCATATCATATTATTATTAAAACACTTTACTGCACTTAATCTTAAGTTTACCAATCCATTAGCTCCCATGCTAAACTAGCCTCAGATCATGTGACAGTAATTCCAACATGCCCCAATCAATCCTATTACATGCATCCCAAACTTTTCTTCTATAAGACTGCAATTCCCAACCAACTATCATAAATGATTCATCACACTCAAGCTTATATCATTTACTAGATACCCATTAACCAATTCAATGGAAACATTTTCATTCAAAACTTGCCTTATACCTCAACTCAGTTGTCCCGGTGTAAATTGTAAACACTGTTGTATTAACATTACTCAATTCCTTTACCACCACTTAATAATTCATCTCCCTCCCTTTCTCTCTTCTTTTTATTACTTAACATCCTAATAACATATCCATAGATATCTTCCCTTGTATATATTTCCTTTTCCATTACTCCCAATTGTCCCTAGATTACCAATGCACCAAACCATAACACAGGTCACTCATTCTACGATGGCGCCAGGTGGCTCAATCCTTGCCGCCAGGCGGTGCATTCTATTCTGGAAAAAATCCAAAATTTCCAACCCTGCACAACCCCTCCTAAACAGTTCTTCAATGCGTTTCTATGCCTATTTTCGTCATTCATCTCGTGAACATAATAATAGGCTTACCAATAATCAAATTTAATTACATCTAACACAATTCTAGTGTAAACACAACAATTATATCCAATTCATCAAAACTCCAATCATCAACCCTAAAACTCACATTCATACCATGTTCAACTCAATTAAACCCCAATCTCCACGAATTTAAGAAATGTATGATGTCGAATTATTCACAACCATTAGAACATTATTTTCTTCTGATCAAAATCCTCCCAGAACACTAAAATACCCAAAATCGAGCCAAGATGCTTGTGTCGCCTGGCATTTCAATCACTATCGCCTGGCCCTTCATCAGGGAGAACCTAAAATTGGGTTGGACACAAGCGTCGCCTGGCGAGCCAATTAGTGCCGCCAGGCGGTTCCGTCTCTGGAACCCAGAATTAGCATAACGTTGATGAGTCGCCTAGCGGAAATTCATCACCTACCAGGCAGTTTCTGGAAAACTTCCAGAAACCCAAAATTCATAAAATGCAACAGTATTTATACATCCAATTAACTTGCTTTTTCATACAAAATAAATTATACGTGTAAGGAAACGAGTTCAGCTCCCCTAACCTAATTTCCTTGCTAAAAGCTTGAGAATTCCAAGGTTCTTCTTTGCTCAACAAAATTCTTCTTAGTTCTCCCTCCAATTAGCTCCTATTCTCCCTCTCACAACACCAACTCACTCTGAACTTACTCTCTCAAATGTGAAGAACGAAATCAAACACTAAACTTTCTCCTTCTCTCTTAAAAATCACTCAATTGTGTGTTAATTACTCTTAATTACCCTAAAAACGAAATTAACATTAAAGGGAATGTAATTACCATTCATGGTCACTTATGGGCTGCTTTTCCAGCCTCCCTTGGCTGCCCATTCGACTAGGGTTTTCTCTACCCTTTCATATTCAAGCCAAAACTAAGTTTAGCAAAAATAAAGTTTAATTTGGGTTTTCCAAGGTTTAAACCCACAATCATGCCAATGCCAAATTAATGCTCAACCATTCAACCAATACATATTTCATGATGACTAATAGAATTCAATGATTATATTATCCCACAACATGATAATCATATATTTAAAATAATAACGAATAAATAACATACAATTGGCATATATAAGACTTGAACCCAAGTCCTCTCACACAATAAAATACTCTCAACCACTTGAGCTAGTACTTTTCCACGTCATACAAGTTAGAATTTAATAATGAATGTCACTCCCACTACCCGCATTTATTAATGAACTATTTATTTAATTAATTAAATTCCACGGGTCTTACACAACTCAAATGGTTGAGAGTACTTGATTATGTGAGAGGACTTGGGTTCAAGTCTTATGTATGTTATTTAATTGATTATTATTTTAATAATATGCTTGATCATGATGAGTGATAATATAATCCTAGAATTATAGAAATTATCACGAAATATGAATTTGGCTGAATGATTGTGCATTGATTTGACATTGACATGGTGATGGGTTCGAACCTTGGTAGATTCAAATTAAACTTTCTTTTTGTCAAAATTCTTTTTGGCATGAATGTGGAAGGGCAGAGAAACCCTATGCGTTCAGAGAGCGAGTGAGTGTGGTTTGTGAAAGGAGAAAAATGGGCTGTCATTGTTGATTAAGGAAGAACTCTATACTCATCAATTTTAAAGCAAGGAAGGAATCTAGGTTAGAAGAGTTGGACCCTGCGTTTATTTGATTGTATTGCTCTTGTGTATCATTGTATGTATACTTGAATGTTTTAGTGTCACTTAATATATGAAATTTCATGTTTCTGGATTTTTTTCCAGAAATTGTCTAGCAGGCCTTCAAAGCTGCTTGACAGGCCTTCAAAATCGTCAAGCGATACATACCTTATCTATGTAAATTCTAGGTTTCAGAGACGAACTGCCTGGCAGCATGAACGGGCCGCCAGGCAACGCACGTGTTTCAACCCAGTTCTTGAGTTTTTGTATGAATTGCCTGGCGGTGATGAACACCCGCCAGACGACGCGAGTTAAAATTGGCTTGAATTTGGGGTTTTACGTGTTTTGGGCTAGTTTGGTTGGGGAAAATGGATCCTTACATGAAAATGGATTGATTAGAAGGACTAGTTGTTGAAATTATGTTGTAAAGAGATTCAATTGGATGAAATTTTGTGTACATGAATGTTAGAGTTGGAATATTTGGGAATCTCAAGTTTTTTGAATCAAAATGTGCAGACAGAGGTAATAAAATTCTATGATTGGGAGTCTAAAATAATATTATTAACCATAAGCATATGATTGAGAAGCATTAAGTGGAAGAGTGGAGGGGTTGTACTGTCGTGAGTTTGGGTCTCTAAGGAAGTAGAATTATTTATGAAACAAATTATGGGTCATTGGACATAGGCCTAGGATGGTTTATTTATGAATTAGTAGTATGAATTAACTTGGGGTTAATTGGGATTTGGAAGAATCGTGATAATCACAACATTGTCGTAGGGATGTCATCAATTTAGAGTTCCACTAGACTGGAAGGCATCATACAATTAGGAACTTGAGTGTCAAGTGCAGATGCATCAATAAATAACGAAGTGATAAGTGTGAATACCTAGGGTTGCCTATGTGACCACAATTAGGGAATGAATGTACATGAGAGGAGTTATGACAACTGGAATCATTGGGGACAATAATTAACTAGGTTTATGGTACTCTAGATAAAGTGGCAAGGTGAGAGTGGTGTGTGATTAATTGTTCCTGGACCTGAAGCAAAACTTGTATTGCGCAAGTACTAGGGAAGCGCCTAGTGGCGGTATTGGACCGTTAGGCGATAGCCGCAAGTCCAGAGGGCAACAAGGACATGTGGCGTTTGGCGGTGAGGGTTGTTCCACCAAGCGATACATGCATAAACAGTGGTAACAAAGCTGTTTAGTGCCTGGCGGCACATGTCCCCAGGCCAAGCGATTTGGAAGCGCGTTTCGCCTGGTGACTTAAGAGCAATGCCAGGTGATAGTGTAGAGGTAGAAGTTGTGTTTTGGTTGCTGTGGATATGCGTGGTCTACAACGCTTTGGTGATATCTCGAAGGTCGACTTGCTGATGTTCCTTGAATTGTGGCTTAGAACGTATCCCTTGAGTTGTGGCTCGGGATAGGGGTTAAGCACGTGGCATTCCTTAAGTTGTGGCTCGGAATGACATCTCTTGAGTTGCGGCTCGGGATGACGGATGAACACAAGGAACTCTTGAGTTATAACCCGTAGTGGCAGATGTTTTAAGGAGCAGGGAGGGGCCATGGCCCCCCCCCCCCCTCCCAAATTTTTTTAATTTTTTTATATTATATGTAATTTAGAAAATTTTAATGTTTTTTAAAAAATTTAAATTATATGTAGTTTATATTAAAAAATATGATTTTTAAATTAGGTATTTTTTTAATTTTTTATAAAGTATAACATTTAATAATAATAAATGATAAAACATAAAATCAAATATAATAAAAATTAAAAATATTTATTAAGATACTTCTTTTTTTATTATCTTTTTGAGTTTTTTTACATATTAGATTTATCTCTTATTCTCACATGTTTTTTTTTTCGCTTTTAAAAAAGAAGTTGGATACAAACTTATTATTTTTTTCTTTTAATTTCATTTTTTCTCTTTTACTATTAAAGAAAAAAAGGAAATTCTCATGTCTTACTTTATCCTGAAATATTTGTTTAATAGTTAGCATTATCTTTTATCTCATGAGTCTTATATTTATTTTTTATGAATATAGAAGTAAAAATAATGTATGATGTGTTTTTTCATAACCGATTTTGACTTATGACTTTATTATCATAGATTTTTTTTGGAATTCTCATTTTTTTATTAGATTGTAATAAATTATTTTTTGATTTTAATCATTTTTAGGAACTCTCAATCTTTTATTAGGTTGTGATAAATATTAATGAAGAATAAGATAATAGATTCATTATTTTAAAGTGATAAAAGGAAAGCTACATGTGAAGATGAAAACAAGACTAATTCAATATTTTACATATTCTGAAACATAATACTAATAATCATATTGTTCAATTAGAAGATTCTTTTCTTAAAGTTCAACGAGTTACATGAGAAATTTCCTATTAATTATTTAGAAAGGTTTTCATATTTATATTAAAAGAAATAGCTGAAATTTTTAGTTTTTATTTAATTATTGATGAGTTTAAAAATCTGAAAAAGTAATACTTTAGATATGTGTGATTTGTTTTGTAGTTACGGTTATATTAAATTATGTATTAATTTTTATTGTATAGTGATAATAATTAAAAATATAAATTGAGTACAGTTTTTGGCTCCCCCAATATTATTGGGCAAGATCCGCCACTAATGACCCAGGTTGGTGAGTGTTGCCAGTGTGAGTGTGCGAGTTGTGGCTCGTACAAATGGGTCTATATAGATTGCCCTTTTGAGTATGTGGCTGACAAGTTTGGTAGTCTTGGGACGTTATGAACTATGTTCGTATTGGGAACTCCACCTGGCATTACAGAGTATAGTCCGTAGTTGGTTTCCCGCACGTGTTCTACAAGTTGTGGCTTGTAGGTGAGGCATCATGACATCTTGAGGTATTCGTCTAAAGATGTAGATCACGAGTAACATGATGGTGGCCATGTGGTATGGAATCAAAGGAGGGAATTCCTTTGGTGTGTTTGTATATATATATATATATATATATGTTTTGTATATATGTTGGTTTAATTGTTAGCTCACCCTATCTGCTTGTGTTTGGCAATGATTGCGTATGCGGTATGCGAGAGCAAATGATGTTGCAAGTAGATCTGGTGAGGTTTAGAGATGGAGCGGGGATAGACCGGGAGAAAAGAC
Source organism: Vigna unguiculata (assembly GCF_037176805.1). Classification (NCBI taxonomy): domain Eukaryota; kingdom Viridiplantae; phylum Streptophyta; class Magnoliopsida; order Fabales; family Fabaceae; genus Vigna; species Vigna unguiculata. The sequence goes on from NC_140802.1 coordinate 32,247,202, forward strand.
TTACCAGAGTTTTTATGTTTTATGGTTTTTGAATAAATTTGTAAACACTTATGTGACCGACTTTTATATTTTTTTAGAGGTTATAATTATGGATTTTGGAATAATTTCTGATGTAATAAATGTTAATTTTCCCGCGTTTTGGAGAATGATATTTCAATAAATGACGTTTATTTATTATTTCTATTTTATTTTATTAAAAACTCGTAATATCCGGACGGGATATTACAATTTTTCTCTATGTTTTGTTTTCAGGCATTTTGTAATAAGTTTTTATGATGTTTTTCCCTACTATGAACTTGTAATAAAGATGGAGCTGTGTAATTGAACTGTAGCGATATAAGTTTTAAATTTTCTTGTGCTTGGGAACTTTATATATTATTCTAATTCCAAAAGAAATTATATGATATATGCTTTATCTAGTAATATCAATCCATGGTGTTACATTAGATGTAGCAAAAATTGCAATGTGCTTTATCATTTATCAAACAAAGCACATGCACTCGTGACCTGTTTAACGTTTATCAGACGTATATTCTTCATGTTGTAAGCCTTGAGTTTTGTTGTATTTGGGTGGGTAACCAAAAACAATAGGGTATTAGACCTTTGTTTTAACGAATAATTTTCCTCTACATTCTTTCTAGATTTCTAATCTAGTCGTTCATTCTTTACATGATTTTGAGTCCACCATAGTGAAACTAGAAAAGTGAAGCAAAACGATTGATCAAATTTTTGTTTACAATAAGTTTTTATTTAGCTTTTTTGCTTAGGTTGTTTACTTGTGTATAGTTTGCACATCTAGGGATATGAGTTTGCATGTGTGTTTCAATGATGAATCTTCACTGGTTCAAGGTTTTAATAATACCTTTTAATTTGGTGATCAAAGTTTTCTATGAACAGGTTTGAGCTTTCTACTTAAAGTTGATACAATTGGAATAACTCAATTTCTAAATAAGGAAAATTATCTTTCTTAATGAAATTAGAAATTGATGTTCATATTTATGTGTGTACCATTATAGATAATGAGTATACTTTCATGGATGGTTTAAAGTGTTGAACAATTATTGTAATATTTTTAGTTTAATGGAAAAGTTGCATATTAAAATAGGTATTTTGTTGCAAGAGGTTTGGAGTTATCCTTTAAATGAATAATTAAATTTGTGAAGTTGAGGAGTATGTGTGTTAAGTGTCAAATTATCCATATTTTTAATAGTTTAGAGCATTTCTTTTGTGTGTTTTCCTATTTTTATTTTTTGTTTTTTATGACCCTTTGGATTAGAGTAATCACACCAAGTATATTGGTTTGATTGTAGTATCCACATGGATTTGGTCAATTTTTATAAAAAAACTATACTCAATTTGAACAAGAAGAAACACTCCCCCCCTAAATGAATAGAATATTTGTATATGATTGCACTCTGAAGATTCTCTGTGCAAGGCACTACAAAGAAAGGCAATAAATAAAACATAGGGTGTTGGAACAAATTATCTGGTTCAGTGTATTTGCCTCATTTCAGTAGGATAATTTTTCATTTATTCCTTCCTTTTCTCTATACACAAATAATTAATAGTTTTTCACTCATTCCTTCTTTTTTTCTATACACAGATAATTGAATATCCCTTTCGATCTACCTGCACATTAATCCGATAAATATGAATACGAGTCTAGATTATCTACTCAATTTATTGGTGTTGTTCTCTATCGTTTATTGGTATTATTTTCTACTAAACATTAAAAGTATATTGATGTGGATAATTTATTTCTAATATGTTTTAAAAAATCAAAATCAGTACTCATATGGAAAAGTACAATAGAGAAATCATAGAAAAGAACTCCCAGAGAATCTAAATTGGTACAAACACATGAGTATTTAGTTTAGAAATTACACGAGACATTTCTTAGTTTAAAATAGCAGAAGAAACTGATGATATTTTATAGGGTTAAATATGTTTTTACTCCCTCAAGTTTCAATAAAATTTGAAATTAGTCCCTTTTCAAAATTTTTGACCAATTTAGTCCTTCATTTTTCAAAATGTGTAAATTTAGTCATTTTAACCAATTTTTGTTAAATTTATCTAATGTTTCAAGGATATTTCATAATAGTATTTGAATTATTTACACCGTTTGAAAAATTTTAACTTCAATGTTAACTCAAATATTATGATAAAATGCATTTAAAATGTTAAATAAACTTAACAAAATTTGATAAGAAGGACTAAATCCACACATTTCTAAAGATAAAGAACTAAATTAGTATAAAATTTCGAAGAGAGACTAATTTTAAAATTTATTGAAACATGAGGAACCAAAAACATATTTAACCCTATTTTATAAATATGAATTTTGGGTAGATTACTCAATCTAAAAGTTCATACACATGACTTGTACTCCTTTCTATTCAGCTATGTTACTGAATCAACCCACGTAGCAAACCGTGTCCACGTCATGTCTTATGGTGTAACAATGAGATAAAGAAAGCAACTAATCGAAACTGAAAGCATATTGAACAGAGTATGCTGGTCCTTCTGCATCATGATTTCATGCTTCCTTGAATGGCAACACATCAAAATTCTCGAACTGTGACTTGTATATTAAAAGCCAATTTTGACTCAATTTATTAATTTCTCTGTTTTTGATTTGGAAAGAAAGAAAATACAATTAGAACTGCCTATACAAAGTTAAAAGTTACAACATACAGGATATAAGAAAACCAAATTCAATTTAATTTCTAGCTCCTATATCTTAACAGATGAACGAATTAAAAGTAACTAGAATTCCCTAGCAGTAAATCGAGCATGTCATTAGAAGTGAGAAGAGTTGTTCCACCAACTAGCAACTCAATATCAGGTCTTCCACTTTCAGCCAATGCCTCATGAGCCTCACGCACCTGACAGTGTCAAAAGTAAAAAAATAGTCAGGTTACCGTTCTACATACTAATCAAGGATCAGGTTTTAAATTAAACAGAGTTATGTACAAAAAAAAAGACAACAAATGTCACATTATTTATAAAATATATATATATATATATATATATATATATATATATATATATATACACACACATATATATAATAGTTTTAAAAACTTCAATTTTTTAGCACTGACAATATATAAGGTTTTACAATGTCAACTGATAAAAATTGATTGTTGCTATAACTCTTAAATAGTTATTGTAAAAATCAACAAATTATAATAGAATATCAGATTAGAATACCTTTACATACATACAATGTCAATGTGTAGATTATTTACTCAAACTTTAATTCGCAATAGTATGCCCATATTGTTATTCACAGACATATTGGAATAGTAAGAGGGAGAGAGGAGACAAAGGTATTCAAGAATTTCACCTCGAGCCCATTAATACCGCCAATAATGAACACCAAAATGACATTTTGATCAGCAAGGCTTGGTTTGGCCTGCAGTATTCGTATTGACAAGAAGAATGGAGAAAAGGTTAAAAAAAATGATTAGCATATTTGAACTGGACTACTAAAGCAACCTCCGCATAACAAAAATTAACAAACCATAATTACCTGACCAAGGCCAAATCTTCCAAACCCACTCTTAAAGAGGCGCCCCACAGTGGAAGAATGATATTCTAACCCAGGCACGTCGTACTTGCCCAACACCCTTGTTAATATCTTATAAAGCAATCCTTTTCTATCCTCATCAAAATTGGCTTCCATGGTCAATGATCCATCCCTCAATGGTATATTCTTTCTTTTCAGATTAGATAACTTGTGAAGAAATTTGAAAAGATTGTCCACCCTATCACGCAACTCCAACTTCAGTTGCACATCACCATATACTTGTTCATTTTTATTGTCATCATCACCATCTTCATCACCCCATTTTCCCCATTGATCATCATCAAAATCATCAATATCTAGTTCCGAAGATTCTTCAGCAGTTCCCTGAGATTTTAACTTGCTATCAACATTAGTTTCAAGCTCTTCTCTCAGTCCATCTAGAAACTTGAGATTTGCTACTGAAGGATTTTCAAAAAGCGCATCTACAACAGCATCTTTTAACAAACGCTCCTCTTGCCAAGAAAATGGCCCGTCAGCGCCAGATGTTGGAAAATTCTCACCCGCAAATATATATCCAATGATCATCAACAGCAAAGCATCTTGCAAAGAAAGTAACCCCTTTGAGATCTCTCTTTTCCCCTTATTTACATGTGATCCCAACAGAGCACTCTTGTTGATAAGGTCACCAATTTGAATGGCAAGACTTTGACTTGTTTCTCCAGAACTTACACTCAGAATTTTCTCTGCGCTGCTGAATGCATCCCATAGGGTATAATTTGATTCTTCAAGGGCAAATAACGTGGCTGCAGCTAATTGGATAATTCCCTTGTTCCTTAGCAAAGATGATTGGTTCCTGGACAAAGCTTTGATCATAGCTTGTATCTCCGGTTTTGTAGCAACACCAGGACGAGACTTCACATTCACGGCAACATTTTCCCTGCGCAGAGTTTCTTGTAGCCATTTCTTTACCAGTAAGGCTCCATCTTTCGTTCTTCTATCTAGAATAGCTTCCAAAAGTGGCATCCCAAGGAAATTTTCAGAAGAGACAAAGGACCCAGTAAGTATCTCTGCATCAGTGTGACTAGGCTTGTCATGAATTTTCTGGCCAAGGTTAATCAAGCCAGCTAACTGAGAATCAGAATTACCAGAATTCCACCCAGACATAAAAGCCTCAACGCTTTCTAAAAGACGAAAACTGTCTATTTTCGAATCTTCTTCGTTGAGGATCCTTGCAAGTGGTATCTGAACATCTAAAGGAGCACGTTGTAGGTATAAAGAACCAAGTTTGAGTTGGCTCCCAGAACCTTTGCCAGAAATTGTTCTATTTCTACGGGGCAAAGAAGAAAATATGCGGTCAACAAGTGAGTCGCCATGGCAGCAAGGAGTGAGAAGATCAAGTGTACGATCAATGAGTAACAGTCCTGCTGATCGTTTGCGGCGGCCTACGTCATAAAGACTTGACATGTCTGTCAAAACTTTTCCCACAGTTTTTGATATATCACCAAGGGAGAAAATTTCCATTTTCAAGTCCATCTATCATAACCAAGAAAATTAATGGTCAAGGTGAAAAAGTCCATTTTCACCCTTAAATGGGATTGGCTACATGAATCAAACAATAATATTGTGTGCTGTTAAAAACCAAGTTTTTGAAAAAGATTCAGAGGTAGATCTGTTTAAATGAGTAACACTCTTACGAGAAAATTTTTATTTCAGTAATCTTTTTCAGAATGGAAGTATGAGCCCCCAGTAAAAAAGAACAATATTGCATGGAGCAGCTCTATCACAGACCTATTAATATTATAATGTTCAAGATTGTCCCCGACATTTAAGTATATGAATGAAGTACACAATACAAGAATCCTAAAAAATTAAAAAAGAAAAAAACAAATCTTGAAATAAAGTCAACAGAAGTGTGCACACATTTCAGTTAAAAAATGCATATAACTAGTTACCTTGGCAGCCAAATGGTAGAGAAAGTGTGCTGTAAGAGTAGCCCCTGGAGGCACATCATCAGCATCAGAGAGAATACCAGTACTAAATGGAGGCAAACCAGGACTAATGGAATCTTCATGCCCAGTTGATAAGCGTGCTTCAGCTACCAACCCTTCTGAAGGTAGAACAAATACTCGTGGTGAAATAGGACATAAAATCATGGGAAAATGATAAACAGAAACAACCAATTTCATCACTGATTCTTCAACGTAGTCTAATGAATTATTATTCTCATAAAAATCTCTTCCACTTGGACTAGCTTCAAGATTAAGAACATCCTCTCCAATGGAAGGAAACTCTGAACGTCCCCCATCTTCAATATTGAGCTTTCCCTGTCCCGGTTTTGTCCGTGATTTCTTAACTAGTTCTTCATAATCTTGAACCAGTAAGGATTCATATTCAGGATATGCATCTGGTCCCAGAGGTGAATCAGGAAATGCTGAGTGTGCTGTCTGCATTTTTTATTAGTAATGGAAAATTCAAAAACAAAAGGATAAAAAGAAAGGAAACAATGAAGGAAGGAAATAGGTATAGGAACGAAATAACTATAAACTAACTACCAAAATATCATTAATGGATAAAGTAATTTCATTCTTAATGGATAAATGATGAGTTCATCTGCTTTTGACTTTTTGATTTATTCCCAAACAATAGAGATGGCCCAAACTATTTCCAAAAGATGATAATTTCTGTTTCTGTTACGACTATAACATTACCTTTTTAACATACTGGAAACCAACATTAATTAAGGGTTTGTTTGTTGCACAAACTTCCCCGTAAGGACTTCTAGGAGAAGAAAATTAAATAAACTTTCTCAGAAGTTAAAACGAACCCATGCATAAATTAATTTATAGAAGTTAACTCACGATTTTCCTAAATTTTCATTTTTTAACTTATGCATAAGTTAATTTTAACTTATGGAGAAACTCATTTAGTTCCTTCTTAATTTTCTCTCCTAGAAATTTTAGTGGAGAGGCTTGTCCAAAAAAGCCCTAAGACCACCACTAATACTATCAGTCTTTCACTGGGATAGCAACTTGCCAACTACTCATGTAATACTAGGGTTTGCATGCTAATGAAAAATACAACGATTAAGGTGCAACCATAACTCATTCTTCAGAAACTGGTAGCTTATTTTACTATTACAAAAGACAGGAAAAAAAGGAGTAATTACAGTACAGGCCAAGGGAATAATGTTATTGTTTAAAACTGTCAAAAAAATGCCATGCAAATATAAAAAAGAATAATAATAAAAATAGTAATAATAATGATAATAATAAAGATGATCAAGATCCATTTCTAAATCACTTATAAAACTAACCTCTTTATGAGAAAACACCATGTTTCATCCGGGTCAAATTTGTGGTGTTTTGATATGATTTCGTTATTATTTGAATTTTTAGACATAATATCATTACTTTTGTATTAAAATTATATGTGATGGTATTATATTTCTTTTGACCGCAATGTTTCCGCCATAACTCATTATGGTTTTGATTATAACTTTATAAAGGATTTTTGGATCACCGATATTTTTTGTTATCTGATATCGACAACACTAGCCAACAACATTAAATGTATGAAAACATGGAACGATAATATATGTATAAATAAAAGGAGAGCCAAGGAGGGAAATAGAAAAAGGGAAAAAGAGATGTAATTGTAGATAAGCACCTCTGAGATAGATGTAAATATAATGCAATGACGAACAACTTGATGTGTGCTCAGGCAACGTAAAATATACCGGTGAGCATCACTTAGTAGACTTGATGTGATAACCACAAGTTTCCTCGCAGGATCAGAATTTGAGTTCCAATCTACCACCTAAACAAGGAAACATTGATAAAAGTAAATCATGATACATGTGGCCAGCCTAAAAGTAGTCATAGACTATTATAATACAAACAAATCAGGAGCATGTAGAAATCTGAGCCAGCAGATGAAAGAATATCTACACGTGGTTCCATGCAGCATCAACTATTAATTTACTAAGAAAAAGGATGGAATCATGGAACGGCTAAAGAACAAATTCTATAAGGGAATTCTATATCCTCCTACAAATGCTTCTACTCTCTCTTACAGTAAGTATTTATACTTCCAAAACATTAAATACATTTACTTTTCATCCAATACTTGCCATAAAAGGTAGGAGGATTAAGAATTATTCAATTCTATAACATCATTATCCGTGAACATTAAAAAACACAATTTTTTTATGTTCAAACACGATTTGTGTGAATTTCAAGGGGAAAAGATAACCAAAGGTGGACCAAGAACTGTGTCTCAAGGGCGGTCAAAAACAAAAAAACACTACTAAAAGAAAAATTAAATTTTCACATGCATAACATATGCAAGAATTTAACATATAAATAATACTTTTATAATAAAACACAAATATATTGACTATTGAGTATAAAAACAATATAATACAAGAAACAGATTAGATAAATAGTGTGTTGGGGTGATCACAAAATAATCTTTAGAATCATTTAAACAAAAATAAATAAATGAAAGTGACCATGGCCCCACCAGGTCAGCCCCTTCATCTGCCTCTGAATCATAGCTCAAAGCCTTAAACACGCAAAAGAGCAATTCAATTTCATTGTATATCATTATCCTCAAAGCAACCGTGAAATAAGCACCCAAGTGGCCACAAATACAATTTCACCCGTAATAGTTTTATGGTATGGGTACAGGGACACCACTGAACATACAGGCATTTGTCTCCACACAAATACACCATAGCAAATGAGCTGACAAAGCCATGCTTCTGCATAGTAGATTATCAAGACAATACTCAATCCACCATTTAATCTGAGATTTGCAATAAACCTTCAAATGATGAATTGCCTCTGCTACTTTGCTTGGCTACACAAGACCAGAGGAAAAACTTCAAAAGTTTCTCCACCCTTTGTGACACCTCAACAAGTATCAAGAAAGGGAAAGGAAATAAAAGGGAATACTGGATAGGCTTGCCTGAGTGAGAATCCAACCACTAAAAACAGTATAAAATCAATTCCTATTATTCAAGCACATGACATTCAGATCATTCCATCTGAAAAGGACTTGACCCATGAAAAGAAGGATACAATATTTACAAATAACAATGGGTATTAACATGTTCCCTACAACAAGGAGAAAAGGCAAGAATGGTGTTAAAATTGAAAAAGAGAAAGCCTCAACTCAGTGAGAAACCTTTATCTTAATATTTAAATAAAGGAATTCAGAATTATTAATAGAAAAATATTTTCAGTTCATAACATCACGCATAGCGGTAATTATTAGTGCGTGAATTATAGATATTCATCACTTAGCTACACTAAAACTTGTCTAAAGCTGATACATGCCCTACCTACATTCACCATATAACATAGGAATTAATGGGCTCCAAACATTGGCCAGAGGGAAGAATTCATTAAGTGAAAATCCAAACACAGATCACTAAACTTGTCTAAAGCTTATACATGCCCTACCTACATTCACCGATATAACATAGGAATTAATGGGCTCCAAACTTTGGCCAGAGGGAAGAATTCATTAAGTGAAAATCCAAACACAGATCACCAAAAATTATTGATTTCATTTCATAGCCTCTGATGTAGTATTTTTCAAAACAGAAAAATAGTAATATCTTTAAATTTTATAGTAATTAAATCAATCATTGAGATGATAATCAAATCTTGGTAGTTTACTGAAAGCACAGAAAGACAACTAGGGCAACAATCCAATATGAAACCAGTACTTACAACATCAAGTGCACACATGTTTTCCAAACTGCAAATAGCCCGTGCTCCAAGTTCAAGAAGTACTGGATAGGCCCCTAAAAATTGGAAACTTTCTGTAGATCCAGCATCTAGATAAACAGTAGCATCTTGAATATGCTTTGATATCTGGAAAAAAGGGCACAACTTATATTAATGAAAAAACTAAAAGGAAAAGGATCACATGGTTACAGTTGTAACATGTACAATTGGGTAATATTTTCAGGAATAAATTCAAATTCACAAGTGCAGTATAAGATGCTTTGCAGAAACTATATTGGCCTCAAATCTACAAGTGAATAACTTTACTTAATGTTAAAGAGAAGAAAACAATGAGCTACTCCATCATAAGCACAAAATTAAGAAAATAAATATAGATTTTGGATGAACACAACAGTAAAGCACTCTAAATGCTTTCTTCCCTGGAGCTATATGAACATACCCAAGATCATTTCTTCCAATCTCAATATTAGAATTAGTTCTGTGACAACCTATTGCCTTTTGGGATAAATGTTCTTGCTAATGGAGGATCCACTAAAAAGGGTTTTAAAAAAAATAGTGAATTACTCTGATACTCCCTAATAGTTTTTTTAAAATTGCACACAGCACCCCTAATTTTATAACATTAACAACAACCTTGATGCAATGTTTTTCAAACAAAACAAGAAAAGTCAGTGTAATGTACAAGGGATATATCTGTAATGTTTATTAAACAATTAAGAGCCTTAGTGTAGAGACAAGAAAGGAGGGGTATTATGTACAATCTGAAAAAATCTAAACCTCAATAGTGTCTACAATTTCCAACAATATCGAAGATAATAACAAAAGCACATACGCAGTTTAAAACCTTGGTCCCAAACCCATACCATAACTCTTAAGGTCAAAATAACTTCTTAAATCGCATTAAACTAAACCTGGTTCCTAGCTCTTCTTCTAAAAATGGTTCCTCAAGTTTAATCTAGGTACCAAGGGCACTAACATAGACCAAGATACATCCATCTAATCCCTCCCACTGTTTAATTTGGCTAATAAAGTAAAGAAAACTTCACCAGAAGAACGCTACATACATTTAAAACATGCATTTCAATATTCCTTTATTCTACATACAAGTTACACCCAATTGGTTCTTAATTTTGCGAAATTAAGAAAAATTAAAATCATATGCATTGCAGAGCCCTACTGAATCTGAATCATTCCGCAAAATCAGAAACAGACATAAAACTGAAGGAATTCTACTTCGGAAGGCTTGTGCTACCTGTCTGATAGAATCGATGCAAGATTTGATAACATCAACTGCGGCCATTTCTTATTCTCTTTAACCGCTCCTCCAGCGGAACGTGATTTTCTTCGAACGCAATCGCAAAATCCCAAACCGCCAAGCGTAAAATGGAGTTAAAACTTCATTCGCCCCGAACAAATCACGCTTGGGGTGTTTGAGAAGACGCGGTTTTGTAATCAGAAATTGGGATTAGGGACGGATCTTACTGCTTCTTCACTCTTTGGAGTGATTTCTTCCCTCTCCTTTCCCTGTGTTCACCAAATCTTTTTTTTTTTTTGTTCATTTTCTCGGTGTCTTTTTAGTAAAGAATTTAAAAGATTACATTTTTTTTATTCCAGAAAATAATATAAAATTGTAATATTAATAATTTTTTTTAAAATTTTCTAAAAAAGTACCCTCCCAAATATAGTTAGGGTTTATTTAATTCTATAAAAATTATATTTATTAAATATATATATATATATATATATATATATATATATATATATTAAAATATTATTATATTTATACCAAAATACATACATTATGTATTTCATTTTTCTTTTATTATAATGTTTTTTTATTAAATTATAAAATAATGTTAAATTATTGAAATAAAAAGTAGTAAATTATAAAATATTGTTTTGCAATTTTATTATTAAATAAATGGATTTTTATTATAATTAATTAATGAAATTTAAAAAGTAATCAAAATTTAAAATAATTTTTTATTATAAATAATTATTTAAATTTAAAAAAAAATAGTTATTAAAAGGATAAAATTAAACAAATATTTTGTATATAAAAATAAGGGTTAAATATGTTTTTGGTTCCTCAAGTCTTAGTAAATTTTGAAATTAGTCCATTTTCGAAACTTTATATCAATTCAGTCATTCATTTTTAGAGATGCGTGGATTTAGTCCTTCTTACCAAATTTTGTCAAGTTTATTTGACATTTTAAACGCATTTTATGATAATATTTGACTTAACATTAAAGCGAAAATGTGTCAAACGGTGTAAACAATTCAAATACTATCATGAAATGCGCTTGAAACGTCAGATAAATTTAACAAAATTTGGTTAAAAGGACTAAATTCACGCATTTTTAAAGATGAAGGACTAAATTGGTCAAAAGTTTTGAAGAGGGACTAATTCCAAATTTCACTTAAACTTGAAGGACCAAAACCATATTTAACCCTAAAAATAATGAATTATCTTTATTAACAATATTAACAATAATAGTATAGATGTTTACATGTTTACCGGTAAAAACATATACATGTTTCCTTCTTTTTATTGTAACTAATTAATCTATTATCTACTATAAATATAGAAAGATGATGTATAAGGTAAATCATATCATTATTCCTATCTAAAATATTGACACATATCCAAAAGCAGGATATTTTAGTCTTTTGGTCTTTATCTAAAAGGTTGGCACCTGTCCTCAGTGGTTTTTGAATCCTTTCCCGCCTCTTGTGACCAAATTGTGTGACTCGAGGACTGTTCATGATGTAAGTGATGGACAACAACCCGTTCTTCATAAATCTCTCATAATCTACACTACGATTTTTTTTTCTCAATCTTTGCAAATCTTCTCGCTCCCTTTACCCTTCTTATTCTCTCACAACCATATCAAACTTGAACAACTTAAAGAACTAGAACAGGAACTCAGGCTCTAGATTATGTAAATGCATCCCTAATGAAGTGGCAGTGACGTGATTCTAACAATGTTGTTACACTCTTCTCCCACATAGAACAACCCCACAATCGCCAACCATTGGTGACGATTCCAGTCTCTGTAATATTTTGTTTTTCATTTCTTTCTTTTAGTTTCTTTTTTTTTTCAAAAACTTATTAAATTGGAGCAATTTGCTCATGAAAAGAACCATTTTTTCTACATTTTCTTGAAAAAGGAGTGATTCCCGAAATTAGGGTTTTTCATATGGAAGGTAACAAAATTGTGGTTGAGTGTCCGAGGTGCGTGCTAATATGTAATCTATTCTCTCACTTTTGTTCTGGCTATGTTGTACTTCTCTTCTCAATCCTTTTCTAAAATGTTTCACTTTGTTTTCCTTGTTATAACTGATCTTATATTTCATGTTTTGAATGACATTGTATAGTATATTGTAGGTATAACGTACAAAGTTGAGACCCATGGCAATTGGTCTTTTAACACCATTTCAAGGACTTTGTTTTCTTGATTTTCGATTACTTTTAGATCTTGAAATTCTTCTACAACAAAATTATATATATATATATATATATATATATATATATATATATATATATATATTAGTGAAAATAATAAAACTTACATTGTTTCCTACACAAATCTTTTATAACAAAAAACAAAATGAAAGCTTGGGATATTTTTGAAGTTAAGTGAAAGTAAGAGATGAAAACAAAGAATATTCTCTCAAAGTAAGCTTTTTAGCATGACTTGCAAGTGCTATGCATCCTTCTGCTTGAGTTCCATTGGAATTTTGCCAATTTTTGTTTATTTTTTTGGCTTGCGTACATTCTACAATTGTGTTTTGGGTGTCTCATCCTTCTACAATGATATATAAAGATACTATATAAATTGGTTTTATAGTATATTTGTTTATACCTTAATGACTTGCATAATTGAGATTGACTTCCTTTCCTTGACATCACAATATTCATGTTTGTGATTTACTATCTAAGCACCTTAAAGTATGAAAAGAAAATATGTCAACGTGATATAATTGTAAATTTTGGAGGATGTAATAACAATAGGTAGGTATTTCTGTCTAGAGATGTATGGCTTTTATTCTACTGTGATTTATATTTTTGTAATTAAGTTAATATATGTTGATATGGTTAAAGTTGGAATGATTAATCCATTAGTCCCAAGGTAGTTTGGGTTGTTACTACATGTATGGTGTTAAGAAACTTTCTATAGTTATTGATGTATTTGATTTGTTTTATGTCATGCTTTGATTAATGCTTATCTCTATCTTTTTTTTTTGCAATGTGTCATCTTAATTCACAAGTCTCATATTTTTCTTTTTCAATTTTTTTTTTCAAATTCTACTCTGATATTTGCCATTTTTGGGTTACCACTACAAATGTGTTATATTTATATTTGATTTGTTGTTATGTATGTTGTAGTATTTATATTACTTAACAAGGTGATGTTGTTGTTGGCATGTTATTAGAACAAAATAATCATGATATTGGGTATCATGTAGTGAAAGGAAAAGATTCTTTGTTTGTTTTTTCATCGTTGTAGTTATTTTTGTCTAAAGATATTCCTTCATAGTTGGTGGTGGCATTAATGGCATGGATAAGGGAATATTGAAATCAATATTTTTCAGATTGAAGAAGCTAGTAAGACAAATGTTTTTTGCTTCTAGTAGAGTGAACATAATGCTTAAAACACTAAACAGAGCATTACTAATACAACAACATTTATGAGTACCTTACAAGGTTAAATTTGTGCAAGGTTAAATTCTCATAGGATATAGATTTCATGATTATGTGCAACGTTAAATTCTCATAGGATATACACTACAAAAAATTATGTTAAATATGGTAGTTTTATTACGGCGGTTCTATAAAACTATCATAATTTATTGCATAATATAACAATTTTACCATTGCCACCTTTTTGAATTAAAATATGGCATTTACAAGTGTCATTTAATAACTATACTATTTTTTCATCTTTCCATCCTGCACCTTTGATTCCCTCCCTCTTATTGCTAAGTTGTTTGAAACTAAAACAAAAATTCTCTTTTCTGATTTCTCAAACAAAAATAATCAAATTACAAAAAAGACATCCATTTTAGTGTTTTAAACACATTTCAATGATTAACATTGAACCCTCATTCTCTCTAAACACTCGAAGCGTTCATCTTACCTTCGCCTCACCTTCCTCTCATCTTCACCCACCTTCGAACATTACAAACATCGAACCCCGTCAATACTTCTTTAACTCTCATCAAGGCTTGTCGAAAATCCAACCATCCACTTTCACCAAAAACCCTAGCTACCATCCCTTGTCTTGAACCCTCACTGGAAACCCAAGTTGTCCACCGTGAACTCTTTTGTGAAACTCCATCCTAAACCCTACGAAACCCTAGGTTCTCTAATCAAGAGGAAGAAGAAAAAGGTAACCATTTTCTTGTAAATTTTGCAATTCTTATGTAAAGTTTATGAGTTTAAACCTTTGGACATTTTTTGTGATGTGTAAGACCCGGGAAATTTAAATAATTAAATAAATAATTATTTAATAAATGCGGGTGGTAGGAGTCTTTATGACATTAAATGTGAATTGTTATGACATGGAAAAATACTAGCTCAAATAGTTGAGAGTACTTGGTTGTGTGAGAGGACTTGGGTTTGAGTCCTTTGTGTGCTAATTGTATATTATTTTAATATGAGTACTATTTTAACGTTATGTCGAATGTGATTAGTGATAATGTAATCCTAAAATTCTAAGAATTATCGCAAAACATGAATTGGTTGAATTGGTTGTGTATTGACTTGGTATTGAATGATTGTGGGTTCAAACCTTGCTAAGCACAAATTTAACATTCTTTTTGCTAAATTTTCTTCTGGCATTAATGAGAAGAGAGCAACCAGAAGGTTTGGAAAACCATCAAGTTAATGAGGACTAATGGTTAATAAACCTTACCATAATGATTTTCGTTTTTTTTAAATTTAAGTAATTAAAATAGAAGTGAAGAAGAGAGAAGGAGAGGAAAATAGGCTGGAAAAAGTGCAGAGAGTGTTGGTGTGTGAATGGAGAAGTCTGGTTTGTGGAGAAAGCAAAGAATGGGAGATTTTGGTGGTTCTTAGAAGCAAAAGGAAGAAGGTGTGAGAGAAGAGCAAGGATTTCAATTGGAGCAAGGATTTCAGGTTAAGGGAGTTCCTTTTCGTGTAATAATATGTTGTGATTATTTTAGTATTGAAATGTGTATATATGATGCCTTTGCTTGATCACAATCCATTGTTTTCACGTTTCTAGAAAATCTCTAGAAACTGCCTGGCGACTTTGAATGTACTGCTAGGCGATGCATGAGAGTTAACCCAATTATGGGTTTTGAGATGAACCGCCTGGCGGAAAGGGGTGAGCCCGCCAGGTGACGCAAGTGTGATGGTGTTTTTGTGCGTGTTTTGAATTCCGTGATGGATTGGATTTCTTTGATTCGTTCATATGTACGATGGGAATTCATGAATGTATGAAATTATGAATGCTTATATGTGTGGATAAACCTTGAGATTTGAATGAGAGACATTCCATTAAGTTAACATTGATAAGGTTTTGGAAGGTGATTTAGTAATTGATTTTTTAGTTTAATCATGAATCAATCATGCTTTTATGGTTTAATATAATGTTATTGGTTGGGTACGCATTAGGAAATGGAATAATTATGAATGGTTAGGTCACGGGTGAAATACTGGAATTTTTGCATATTCGATTATGGGAGTTCTCAGGCATAGAAAATCTGGATTATTGTTCCAGGTACCAATGTGCCGCCTGGAAGCATCTTATTGACCGCCAGGCAACAATGGTGAAACTACACTGTTTTGGGGTTAAATTGGATGGCTGGGTAATGAGGTTTTAGAGAGGAATTGGGATGAAATATTGCTTGTGGTCTTGGAGGAAACGGGCACGAGATTTAGTTATGACAAAACTAATGAAAGGAATAGGATGGGTGTTAATGATGAAAATAACATTGTGGTTGTATGTAATATAGAGACTATATTGGTGGTTTTAGGAGTGGAAACAGATAGAGAAAGAAGTAGTGGGATGGAACCTGAATGGTGGGAAAGTTAGGGTGCCTTAGTGAGTGAAACTTTAGTGAATTAGAATATATTAATTGGAAGGTATTTGTAGGAAAGATTTCTTGTCATTATAGTGCAATAGAAAGGATGTGCCAGATGTTAACATATTGGATTAGGAGTCATTCCATAAGCTGGGTTGAGTTACTACGAAATGATAGAGCACATGATAAATTATAAGCTTGAATAGTGGAGTTGGAAACATAGAAGTATAGGTACTTGAACCATATGAGAGTTGTAGACTACCAATAGTTTAACTTTGATTGAGGGGTATCTATTTGGACTTTTGGGAGTGGTTTAGACTGCAAGTAAACTGTTTAGGGTGCTAAAACCAGTAGAATTTCACTATTGATGGTGTGTCGGGCGATAGAACCCCTAGGAGAGTCCCTGCACCACATGGTGCCTGGCGACAAGGTATGTTCCGCCAAGCGATAGACCCTAAAACAATGGGTCTATATGGAACGTGGCGCCTGGAGACGAGGAGGTCCCGATGGGTGTCTATTTGGACTTTTGGGAGTGGTTTAGACTGCAAGTAAATTGTTTAGGGTGCTAAAACCAATAGAATTTCGCTATTGATATAGCGCCTGCCGGCACGGGTAGGTGTGTCAGGCGATAGAACCCCCAAGAGAGTTCCTGCACCACATGGTGCCTGGCGGCAAGATATGTTCCGCCAGGCGATAGACCCTAAAACAGTGGGTCTATCTGGAGCGTGGCGCCTAGCGATGAGGAGGTCCCACCAAACGGTCTGCACAGTATTTTTGCCTGGCGGCGCTTAGGCTGCGCCAGGCGATAATGCTGCAGGTATCTGACTTGCGTGTGTTGTCGTACGCATTGATGCGAACTTAGATCAGGAGATGTTGTGCCATGAAAAAGTAGGTTCATGGATGGTGGTGAACACGTGATGATATGAGTGAGGAGGTTCATATCCTATTACTCTCGTGTAAGGATACGAGCGGGTAGTGGTGGAACCCCTTGGATGAAGGTGAAGAAAGAGCTCCATGGAAGAGTGTGGGCTGGCGGAAGCAAGGTGAAGGACAAAGGTTGTTCTCAGAATTTGAAGTGAAAGGTGAGTAATGAAGTCTATCTTAGAGAAGATAGAGGAAGGTGGCTAGAGGAGATGATTCAATCCTCTAGCTCAAGTGACTCTCAAAAGGCAATAAGAGTGGAGTACTCTCAATACTAGGCATCTATTGCTTAAAATTCAAGAGTGATTACAATAGCCTAAAATTTAGGCTTTTATATGAAAGCAAATACACATAAGCACTCTTAGCCCTTGAATGAGAATGACCTTCAATCTTGGCCGTGGAAGATGGCTTGGAGAAGGAGGAAGGCTCACGACCATTGGATGATGGCTTGGAAAATGAGGAAGCATTCTTAACCCTTAGATGCATTGGATCCATGAGGTGTAGGAAGGAGTGTTGACTTCCACTTAGTCCACCTTGGACTTTTGATAGCTCATGGCCACCCCTCCTATTGGGCTTAGTCAAGCCCAATTTTAGCAATTCAACTACACATTGTTTGACTTATTATTCTAGAAAGCAAGGCCTAAACAATGGGTTAATCTTATTGTTATTCTATTGCTCTTTGATACACCTCTTCAAATCTTCACATCTTCTATGGCCCATGTGAAGAGTGTGAGATGCCCATATGGGTTTGGGCCATCTTGAATGAAGCCCAATTAAATCTTTTTTACATGCCTCTTGTTATTGGGCCTCTTGATGGGCTTGGGCTTGAAGGTGTACGTTGGCTTGATGTTGGGCTTGTTGAGGTCACATCAGGTAGGTTCGTATGTTCCGTGTTCACACTTGAGAGATGTTGCATGCGGGGAGGTACGTAGCTAGTGGATCACGTGTTGGACTACGGGCGGGCAAGTCCGTAGAGCAGGACTACGAGTGGACAGGTCCGTAGAGCAGGACTACGAACGGGTAGGTCCTTAGAGCAGGACTGCGATCGAGGAGGTTCGTAGAGCAGGACTATGAGCGGGGAGATTCGTAAAGGCAGGACCATGAGCGGGCAGGTTCGTGTGAGCATCATAAATCCTGAGTCCAAGACTAACTAATTGTGTGATTTGAAGGTTGAAAAGCCTTGGGGTATTAAGGTCTTGACTAAGAAATATTTAGAATCAAATAGCTAGGTATTTTGTGATTTTATTAAATTATGTGTCAATTTATTATGAGTTCACCCTTTATGTTTGGGTTTGTGTTTGGCGATGATCGTGTGACTTGTTATGCGGAAGTAGATGATATTCCAGGTGATGCTGTTGACGCATAGCTACAAAAAGAGGGATATCAGGGGACTTTTGACTAGAGATTTTACTTCTGTTTTTCACCACTTTTTCAGAAATTGGAATTTGTAATGACATTATTTCTCTTGTTTAATCAAATTTTGGCACGTTGAATAATGTTTTAAATTTTCCCACGTT
This sequence comes from Vigna unguiculata, assembly GCF_037176805.1. Classification (NCBI taxonomy): domain Eukaryota; kingdom Viridiplantae; phylum Streptophyta; class Magnoliopsida; order Fabales; family Fabaceae; genus Vigna; species Vigna unguiculata. Next base: position 32,265,981 of record NC_140802.1, read on the forward strand.
TGGAAATAATAAAATCGTGACGATTGAATTTCAATTCTTATCTATTTATTTTAATTAAGTAATTTTCAATAGAGATGTTACATTATGGCCCTAATTCAATGATGAAGGAATAGGGAAATGTTTGGCACATAATGTACAACGTTCTAATTTCATACAATGTATCTTAGGATTTAGACAAGTCATTAATGTTTGTGTACATATTTGTATTATTTTTTAACCTCTTTTTTTCTCCTTACCTTAGGATTTGGATGAAGTCCTTGCTATTGCTGATTTGGATTGTAGACGTGATGCTATGAATAAGCTTAGCAATGATTATAATAAGATCAATTCTCTAGTATGGATCATGCTTTTAATTTTTCTATGCTTTTTGTTCCCTTTATAGACATTTATGGTACTTTCCAAAGACATTTCAAATTTTATCTACTATATAACATTGTTTGTGCCTCAAATTGGTATAACATTTAATTTTGAATTTGTTTAAGATCAAATATTGTTTACTAGATTATTGTCTCTAAGTTTAAATGGTAAATTATCATTTGAGAAACATAGCATATTGATGAGAAATGGTTAGTTAGTTAATTAGTTTTATATAGTGACAATGTATGATACCATTCTTGAAGTTGTATTCAGAATTATTATCCAATAATCATTTCTTGCCTATATAGTTAATTAGTTTTGTACAGTTGTTAGGAATAAAGGTTCGGGAAAGAGATCACGTACCAACAAGTTCTCTAGAGCCTCATCCTCTGGAACTTGTGGATCCTCCACAAATCATTGAAGTGGGCTGTAGAGTTGCAGAGATAGCTAGACAAGTAGCAGGTCAAACTAAGCCAACCTCTTAGTAACGAGGTAAGAAGCACATCCTTAGTGTTTTAAGAACAAAATTTTTATATAAAAGACCAAATACTTTCGGGGCATATTAGAATGGGCTTATACGAACAATTGCTTTACTTCTTTACTATTTTAGTTGCAACTGATTCATGCAATATACCATGCTCAAGCGTTGAGAGATAGATGGTGGTGTTACCATGGATGACCATGCCACATTTCTATTCTTGGAAGAGAATTATAGTATTTGATGCTAATTTACCAGTCAAGGGAGTGTAGTATTTTTGTTCATTATTACTTGTGTTGATATGTGGTTTGAATTTCTTTTTCTGGGAGTGAAAAGGGTTTTAGTGTGAATTTGTGTCGGGTGAGTGTGGGGTGACTTCAATTTTAGTGATAATAAGTCTTGAGTTTTATTTGAGTATGTATACTTATTTGATGTATACTTGAGTATCCACATTATTGCTTTAAACATTTACACAAAATCAGTTTGTGCACTTCCATGATCATTAGACACGTAAGATATAAGGGTTAAATATAATTAGTATAATATTACAATAAAGTTCTAGATGTTTTTTAACCAAATCCACTTAATTTTTCTTCCATAATTTTGGATAAAGTTCTAGATGAGTTAAAAATATATTCATTATTATTAACTAACGAGATAATAGCATGACAAAAACTTAATATCTATTAGTATAAAATATAAAGTTCATTAATCTCTCAATTCTAGTATTTTGTGTATTCATTTTATTTCACAAGACTCAATAGTATCACATAACAGAAGTCAAAAAATTAAAAGACCTGGGTGGGTCTCCTCTCGTTCAAGTAATCATTTTGTTTTGACTTTAACCTTTTGCCTTTTGTTTTACACCTTTGTTGGGGAACTTTGGGATTGTTGAGAAATTGGCCTTTGCCACTTTTGCCATCCTAAAAGAAGGGCTCCCATTTCTCAATTTCAATTGGATTATTCTTAGTGAAGTTTATCACATTTGCAACTCATATCCTAAGCTTTTCTAACATTTACATTCATATATAATGACTACTACATCAAGGGAATTATGAGAACAAAGCTATGTTCACACCAAATGATGTTGGTGTTGGTTTAAGGTGTGACTATGGAATATTCTATGAATCCAAGACATTTTATGATCAGAACAAGGATAGAAGAATTTTATAGAAGAATTTTATGAGGTTGAATTGAAGAGTCTGATAGTGAATATGCATATGTGGCCAAAGGTTGAGCTTCGGTTCAGGTACATTTATATATGATATAAAAGTTTAATTTTTATATAATACACCTAAGAATTTCAAAATATTAATCAACATAAAATCATAAATATGTCTTTTAAGATAAATATTGTAAAAATGAGTTAACTTATTATATATGATAGATTGTTCCTGAAATTTTACACATTAAAAAAGCTATGTTTTAATTTAGTTCAATGTGTACATGTGTTTTCTAACTTTATAAATAGTTTGTAATATCATTGTTAAATTTTGATTATATAGAGTATTCCAAGAACTATGAGGTTTAATACGAAGAGTGGCAACAACTTACTTTAGTGACATGTTGTTGAGGTGAAAAGTTTGAGATTGAGAAGTGATGAATTCTAGAATTTGAAGGCTGGACCAGGGTCAATGGTGTCACTAAATGTTGAAACAACCACTCAGGTTTGTGTTCATGATATATATAAGTATCTAAAGTTGTCGAATATTTAGCTATACACGAATAAATGTGAATTGTTTTTTTTTTTTGTGAGCATCTTGCTGCTATGGTTGTTGTTTTGGTACATCCTTTGGTTAATGAGGTAAAATTTAGTAGTTTAGTTTAAAAATTACATAAGTTTATTATAATAAACATTGAAATTGAATAACTTAATAACTATTCTTTTTTATTCCCGATACTAGATGTTGGAAGGGGCAACTCCATCACTTAAAGATGTAAAAGGATGAATCGAGGGAGACAAGACTAGTTAGAAATATAGCTATAAAAATTTAGGAAAATTTGTTATAAACAATGTAAGATCTTATTAGTTTTGTTTTAAACAAGTAATCCTTTCGGTGATGTTGGATAATATTTGTTGTGTTTTTTTTTACATTTCCTAATTATATGAAAAATAGGTTTAATAAATTATAAGGTTATAAAATAGTTGAAATAATTTTATATTCAAATTATGTTTGTTCAAAACGTTGCATTATATTTTAGTACAATGCAAATAATGGAGCTTTTAGGGGTCATTCTTTGCATTTATTGTTTTTTTAAAATAAACAAAATGGGACAATTTTAACTGTCATTATTTGCGCAATGCTCAACATGGCGAGTGTTGTGGCGGTTTGCATAAGACCGTCATATTATGCTTTGTACCGACAAGATCTATAACAGTATGCGGAACTGCCATAGGTGCAAAATATGATGGTCATAAGCACCATTTTATACAACAAATAACCACCGTATTTAACACAAGTTTTTATAATGATAATTTTGAGGTGATCCTAATATGCTCATCATAATGGAAAGTTTGAATATAAAATTAGTGAGGAACCATTCTCTATGGTTATGTCATATTCTTAATATGTGCTAAAGTTGCTTTATGTCTAAGAAAAAAATTAATAAAACTGAATAAGTGTTGACCATCCTAATATGTTCTTTATCAGTGTAGTATATATAGATTTTGTGCAACTAGTTATGTTGTTGTGGCTTACAATTTGTAGCAACAATTGAAACTGAAACTTGATGTTCTATTTTGAATGGAACAAATTTAGATTACTTACTCAATAAAGGACTTGGTGTACCAAGTGAAAGCTTTAGCTTATGATGCTCAAAATAAAACACTACTTGTACAAACTCAATCATCTAAAGCATTTATTTATGGAATAAGAATAAGAGTTATAATAATTACTAAATGCTACAATAAATCAAATTAATCAATCATGTAATAGTAGTTTAACTATGGTTGCAGCCACATCCACCAACTTCTACATAATAACATTTCTATCATTTAAGGGTGCTTGAGATGAGCCAAAAAATTACTTGTCGCATGAACTTACATCCTTTTGAGCATCAACTATGCAGTAACAAGAAAATCCAAATCGACCTTGGGTTATGGCATCAACTTCTTGTGGGAGAATGTACTTCACAATTGGGTGCATTTTATGCCACTTGAGTATAGCATGAAAGTGATTAGTCATTCACGACATGAGAAATTAAAAGTTGAATCTTTCCTTACAAAAATTCAGAAAAATACATTTTTCTTTTTTCAAATCCATGGTCTGCATCTCCTTCAACCAAGTCTAGTTACTCATTGATCAACACCTATGTCATTAGCCAGACAATTAAATCAGTAATAAAAAAGTTATGGTTAACATCAACACACCATTAAAATTCATACAAATAAAAATAACTTACTAAATGTCACTACTAGAAAAATGCAATTTAGCCACCGAATTAATTTAGTCGCAAATTGTGACTGAAATAGCCACCGATTCATAGTAGTCGCAAATAGTCACCGATTTAGCGACTGAATAAATGTACAATAATATTCATTATTATTATAGCGACTGAAATAGCCACCGAAAAGGTTTAGTCTATAAATATTATGTTTTAGCCACCGATTTAGTGACCCAAATAAATCTTATTTTGCAAAATATATTTAATATGGTAATTAGTCACCGAATATTTTCGGTTGCTAAACATTATTTAATATGTAATATTTTAGCCACCGATCTAGCGACCGAAATAAATTTTATTTTGTAAAATATATTTAATATGGTAATTAGCCACCAAATATTTTCGGTTGCTAAATATTATTTAATATCTAATATTTTAGCCACCGATTTAGCGACCAAAATAAATTTTATTTTTGTAAAATATATTTAATATGGTAATTAGCCCCCCGAATATTTTTTGTCGCTAAAATTATATTTAATATGTAATGTTTTAGTCATCGATTTAGTGACTGAAAGAAATATTATTTTATAAAATATATTAAATATATTATTTAGTCACCGAATATTTTTCGCTCACTAAAACATTATCCAGTATCTAATACTTTAGCCACCAATTTAGCCACCAAATAAAGTATTATATTATAAAATATATTTAATATATTAAGTAGTCACTTAATATTTTCAATAGCTAAAATATTATTTATTTAATATAAATTATAATTAATTAAATTATGTATTTTTACATTTTGTCGACACTTAAAGAAAAATAATATCCCACTTTAAAAAATACTCCACTACCATTAGAACCACTACCACTACCAACATCAGCACCACCACCACCACCACTATCACTACCACCACCTTCACCACCACTACCACCACCACCACATTTCTTTTCTCGTTGTCGTTTTGCTCTAATCGTTAATCTTTTTGTCTCCTAACAGCTGTGAAGGTAACTAGGCTACGGTCACCCATAACAACGACGGTCACCCACGACAGACGTAATGTCGCGCTCCCTTCACTTCGTAATTCCTTTTCTGTTTCTTCATTTTTCTTTGCTGCTTAATTGTGTTGATAGCTAATTATTGAACTTAGATGTAATGCAATTTGATTGTTATAGTTTAGGAACACCATATTTTTTTTGCTCTCTTGCCTTAGGTAAATATGAATTTTATTTAAGTTTTGAATTAATTCTCACTAATTTTGAATTTAGTAAATATTTTGGTTTAAATGGGCTAGACAAGTGACAGTTGACTGATTATCAGTATCTTGATGCTTAGTAAACAATTCACATTCACTGGTTATTAAATAATTAATAATTAATCCATGATTATTATCTTCATTCTACATTCTTCAAAGTTTATACCATAATTTCTAAATTCCTTTTGCTTGATTATACCGAATGGAAAAAATTGAATGAAAGTGTTAGTTTCAAATCCATGTTATAAAGATATACCTAGAATGAAGGTTGGCTTATATCATATTCTAAAGTTTAATTGCTATATAATATTAATTAATATATATTGGATTCTCTAACTTTTTCCCTATCACATTACAATTTAATTCATTATAAGAATTACATTGATTAGCTACCATAAACAAGAGTTCGCTAAAAATGAGACGCTATTAAGCGTCCCTTAAACCAACTCTATATGATATAAAGTAATTAAAAAAAAAATTAAAGTCACCAAAGCGGATGATAAGCGAATTCTAAGAATTTAAAAACTAAAAAAAATAAAATAATAATGAGATAACGTGTACTGGAAAAACCCATATAAAAATATTAATATAATATTATGAATTAAATAATATTAATGAGTAATTACATAATCAAAGCAGTTAATGATAATCATTAATGAAATTCAAAGTAATTATGTGCATGCTTAAATGATACAAACAATTAATTTTTTTATTAAAAATAAAAAAAATGTGTCTAAAATTTATTACGCCTGTGCCAAAATTTAGTTTTCCCTCCTTTTCAAATACTTTTCATGTTTTAAACTTTTTTTCTCTTTCACAGACTCTTCAATGCCCAACTGTTATTCAAAACTTAGCTTTTGTCTTTAAATTTTTTCCTTTTCACATACTCTTCGATGCCCAGCTGCTATTCGAAACTTAGCTTTTGTCTTTAACTTTTGGTTTAATTATGCTTTTGGTCCCCATTTTGGAGTCAAAATCTCAAAATGGTACCCAAATGTTTAAAAGTCTCAAAATGGTCCCCTTTTTTGTTGAAACGTCTCACGTTTGCCTTTGCCGTTAAGTCAACGTTGACGCCGTTAGAGAGAGTGCCACGTGTCAGTTCCTCGATTTTTTGAAATTTTATTAATTTTTTTTTGAATATTTTTTTATTTTTAATTTTTTTATTAATTTTTTTAAAAATATTAAAAAAATTGCCACGTGTCAAGCTGTCATCGTGCCACGTGGCATGACAGTGACACGTGTCAGTATTACGCCACGTGTCATTTTCTTAGTCTCAATTTGGCCCTTTATTTTAATTTATCTCAATTTAGTCCCAATTTTTGTAAAAATATCAAATTTAATAAAAATATTGGTATAACATTTATATAAAATTAAATTTTTGTTTCAATTTGAAGGAAGACAAAATTGCTACTTTTTACAAAAAATTGGGACTAAATTGAGACAAATTAAAATAAAGGGACCAAATTGAGACTAACAAAATGACACGTGGCGTAATATTGACACGTGTCACTGTCACTGCCACGTGGCACAATGATAGCTTGATACGTGGCAATTTTTTGATTTTTTAAAAAAAATTCAAAAAAAAAATTCAAAATAAAAAAAAATTCAAAAAAAATAAATAAATAAATTCAAAAAATTGAGGAATTGACACGTGGCACTCCCTCTAACGACGTCAACCTTGACTTAACGGGAAGGGCAAACATGAGACGTTTCAACAAAAAAAGGGACCATTTTGAGACTTTTAAAAATTTAGGTACCATTTTAAGATTTTGACTCCAAAATGGGGACCAAAGGCATAATTAAACCTTAATTTTTTTCCCTTTCACATACTCTTCAATTCCCTTTCACGACTACCACACTCATGTTCCTTCAAAAAGAGAAAAAATGACAGTTTAGAGCCATAAATTTTGGTCTCTCCATTTTCTTCAAACCAGGTTAGTTTGGTTTGTGTTGGTGGTAGTGTGTGGTGTGGGTTCTGGATTATTTTGAGAACAAGAAATATGTTTGAAGATTTTATAACCCCCTATTCTTTTGAACTCCTGCTCATATTCCTACTTTATAACACTAATGTACCGCCGCTTTAAGTTTATGCTCTGCCACTTTCCCATCGCACCATTCTTGCATACAACCACTGCTTCAAGTCTTTGCTATGCTCTGTAACACCACACACCATCACTTTTATCACTGTTGCTTATTTTTTTCACTTAAAGCCCATTTTTTTGTTTTCTGTTAGGTGATGTTAGAAGCATAAACAGACTAAAATTTTCGTATATGAAATTTTGAGAATAACACATTTTATTCTTGGTATTTTTAATTCTAAATATTGTTATTCGTATGCTCATGCGTACTTGAGATTTATGTTCTGCTCTATCTATGATAGACCGTGTTTGAATTTGAGATAGTATAGTTGAGCTCCTCATTCTTAGTTTTCTTAGTAGTCTATTCATGTAACTCGACGTTAATTTGGATTAAACGTAACAAAACAATAATTAGTAATTTAACAGTTTTTTATTTTACTGGATTTTTTAGTTTTTAAGTACTCTAAATATTCCAGTTTTTTGCCTTATATATCTTATATAAAATTATTTTTCATAGGTCGTTATGTAATGTGTTAAGTTTTGAGTCACGACTCATTAGTAGTTTTTCTTATTTTATTTACAGCGGATTAGAAATTTTAATTAAAATATAATAACGCATGTGCAAGGATTTTGCTATTATTATAGCATGGTGTTTGGATGAAATAAAAACTAATTGTCATTACATTTTCCCCATGATGTTGTAGCTACTCCCAAGGGGTGAAATCTGGCTACATGGTCGAAAATCAACGACAGATGTATTATCATATTATCTAAAATCTCTTGTCACTAAGACAAGATATGTGAAATATCTAATTTTAAGGTAAAGATCAAAAAACTCAATGTCACTATTTTTTAACAACTATTTGGAATTAGATTTTCTTTTCACATTTTTTATGGATATAAAAATTCTTGAAAAAGTTATATTCAATTGCCACCTACCCTTATAGGAGAAATTCGTAGCCCATGAAAATGTTGTAGACTTTGCAATAAATTGCTTACTAATATTTTGATATTTTATGGTTAATATTGAAGTTAGTAATTGATATTTTGAAGACTTCTTTTATCATGTTTTGTTATTGTCCAAATTTGCAAATTCTGTTTTATTCTTTCTAAAGTTATTATTTTTGTAAATTCTAGGGTTTTAGGGACATTATTTTCGTAAAGATAGTAAGTCATATCTTTACGATATAATTGATTTTCGTAAAGAGAATTTAATATACTAAATTCTCTAAAAAAATTTAATTGATATATAATATTATTTAATATATATTGCACTTTCCTATCACTTTACAGTTTATTTGGAGAAGGTTGTTTATGCGAGGTTTCACTAAGTTGCCTAGTCAAGACTTGGAGAAAAATAGAAGTAGAGACAACATTCAAGAGTTGTGAACTTTAAGCAAAGGTGAGTTATTGAGTTAGCATTTTATCTTATTCTTGTTCAATTTAAATTTTAATTAAATGTTGTGATTTGAATATTGGTTTCACTCTTTTTTGTGTTAATTATATTTTATTACCTAATATTTGATTAGGTAATAAAATATTACATATTTCATTTGTGATATTGTTAGGCACTTATTTACGTAAAATTTTAAAATAAATTATTGGCTTTTAGATTGTGGTAATTTTGCATTAATGGAAATCCCTGAAGGTAGAAAATGGATGTATAAAAGATTGGATGCTAATAAAATTGACAGATGAATTTAGAGAAGGAGTGTATGAGTTCCTAAAATATGTTATTGGTAAAGAAAAGTTTGTAGAACAAGGTGAAATGTTAAGGTGTCCTTGTGTTAAATGTAGATGTAAAGCTTTCAAGTATGTGGATCAAGTTGGGTTGGATCTTTATGAAGAGGGATTCATGCCTAATTATTATTGGTGAACAATTCATGGTGAAGAATTGCCACATTTCGCCCAAGCGGATGTTTAGAGTACCAATTATCGAACTTGTGAGCAACGAGATGAATTAGATAATTTCCATCAAATGATCATGGATCATGTTGGACCCTCAAATGCCTATTGTATGCAACAAGAGGGTGTAATTGGATCAAAGTACATGAACGAAGACCATGATCCTAAAACTCAAAAGTTCTTTGACATGCTTGCTGCTGCACAAGCACCCTATGCCAACTACTCCTTCTGATCCTCCTAGTAGTGATGATATAGTGGACCATAGGATCATTAGTTATAATTTTAATTGTATGATGACTTCAAATTTACTTTACAACTATATCCATTTTTCTTTTTGGAAATGGTTCTTGTGACTAGAATATGTTGGATCATGTAATAGATATACTTTTAATTTTTATATTAGTCTTTAATACATTATATCTTTGACTTGATTGTTGTTTAGTATAATTAAATGTTTAAATATTGTGTATAAGCAGGTAAAATTATGTATCCAAATGTAACCATAAAAGATATTGTTGCTGATTTTTTTTGTCATTGATTTAGCCACCAAAATATATTTGTAGCTATACATTTCTAGTTTTTGCCACCGATTTAGCAACCCAAAAGAAATTTAATTAGAAAAAACACCGTTCATTATTAGTGACCAAAAAAAATGGTCGCTATTTTATCACTTTTGTGACCGAATTAGTGACCAAACTAGTTTAAAATCATAGATTCTTTTTGTCATTAGCGACAAAAAAAAGGGTCGCTAAATTTTTAATACTAACTACCGAATTAGCTACGAAATTTTTGGTGACTAAATTGATCTCCAAAAGTTAAACGCGACCAATCCTTTTAGTGACCAATTAGCGATTATAATTTTGGTGGCTATTTAGCGACCAAATATCTATTCGGTCGCTAAGTGGTTTGCGACTAGGGTTTTTGCCACTAGTTCTTTTTAGTCTCTATTTCAGTCGCTAAACGATTTGTGACCGATTTTTGGCATTTAGCGACCAAAATGGGTGGTCACTAAAACACTTTTTTTTGTAGTGTGTGAATTCATTTATGAAACTAATATACTAACCATGTGAAATAACATCGTAGCAACATATGAATATACCTCTTGATTGAGAACAAATATATTTTTGTCTAGGTAAACATCTAGTTAGAATTAATATAATAAAACACATGACCATGCATCTAATGTTGCCCCTATTAGCAAGAACGTTAGGAGCAACATAATTGGGACTTCCACAAGTTGTATTTAGCAATCCATCTACCTGAAAGTTTTCACCAGGTCAAGCCAATAACAAAATTTATATGCTTAACCTAAAGTGGTTGAAAGAATAATAACATCTTACCCTAAGATACTAAGGTAAAGCACTAAGACCAAAATATTCCTCTAAATAATAGACACTACAAGAAATTTGCTGATTTGCGAGGGAAATTAGCGAGGGAAAATTTTACTCGCTAATTAGAGACAAATTAGCGACAAACAAATATTGTAGCAAAGTTGTAGCTAATTAGTGAGGGACTAGATACAACATAATATGGTAGCTAAGTTGTAGCTAATTAGTTAGGGATTAAATACAACATAAATATGGTAGCTAAGTTGTAGCTAATTAGTTAGGGATTAGACATAACATATATATGATAACTAAGTTGTAGCTAATTAGTTAGGAATTAAACATAACATAAATATGGTAGTTAAGTTGTAGCTAATTAGTTAGGGATTAAACACAACATAAATATAGTAGCTAAGTTGTAACTAATTAGTTAGGGCTTAGACATAACATATATATGGTAACTAAGTTGTAGCTAATTAGTTAGGAATTAAACATAACATAAATATGGTAGCTAAGTTGTAGCTAATTAGTTAGAGATTAAACAAAACATAAATATGGTAGCTAAATTGTAACTAATTAGTTAGAGATTATACACAACATAGATATTGTAGCTAAGTTGTAGCTAATTAGTTAGGGATTAGACACAACATAATATGGTAGTTAAACTGAAGCTAATTAGTTAAGGATTAGACACAACATAATATAGCAGCTAAGTTGTAGCTAATAGTTTGAGATTAGATACAACATAATATGATAATTAAGTTGAAACTAATTAGCTATGATTTTAATTATAAAATGATTTTATTGTTAATCCAAAACTAGTAAATAGAATTTCTAATTAAAAAATAATAATATACAAATTATTTTATAAAAAATGAATTTATTAAAGAAATTTTTAAAAACTATCAATGTATTTAAAAATCTTCAAAAATATATTTTATTATTATATAAATTAATCCCTTATTTGTAAATTATTTTTATTTTATATATATATATATATATATATATATATTAAATAATAACTACCATTTAACTAACACAATATTTTTTCCATTTACATATTATTACAAAAGGTATTAAAGCAATTCTTATTAATTATATGAAAAATGAAATGATTAGCTATTATTTTGATAATTATTTATTATCTTTTATGCTATTTTTTTATATTTTATATTAATTTATTTGAATAAAAGAATTATTAAATTAATATATTTATGGTACAGTTTGTTTTATTGTTTAAAAAATTTTAAATATGAAATAAATTATTTAGGATATATTATAAATAAAAATAATTTGTATGTATCTATTTTATTTATAAAATATGAATATTTAACTTGATTTAATTAAACACCTAACTTTAAAAAATATATATTTTATATAATATTATATTATATATATATATAATATATATATATAATATATATATATATATATATATAATATAATATAAATACTATAAATAAATGAGAATGATACAAAATATATAATGAATCTATTCGTATGAAACTTTAAAAACGAATTAAAAACATAAAAAACATAAAGCATACAACTTAAAACTTAATCCTATTTGGTTGAAACTTTAAACAATTGCTTCTCGGAGACATTTATGTCACTGTTCAAACATTCATGTTCTTTTGGTTGAACGGTCGGAGACTTGCAAGCATCAGAAGCTCACATAAGAAGCTCGCATCGAAGGCTGTCGGATTTGGTATAGTGACTCGCAGGCACCGGAAGCTCTCGCATTGAAGACTGTCGGATTTCGTATAATGAAGAAGTACGAACATTAGGGTTTTGATTTCAGCTTGGAGATATGACCGAGAAGCTCGGAAGTGAAGATAGTACCGAGAAGCTCGGAAGAGAACTCGAAGAGGTTGCAACGATGTCGAGTTTGGTTCCTAAATCAGGTTTATTATCTCGACCTCTGTCATTTCTCGTTCACCTTCTTCGAAGTTGGTTTGGAGAAAAAAAATTTTCTAATCGATTAACTATTTTGAATAGAACCAGGTTTGGGAGGTTGCAGCAATATTATCAAGTTCAAGTTCAGTTTCATCGGTAGTTCAGATTGCAGCGATATAGTAGGTTAGTATGGTTCAGACAATTCATGATTTATCAGACTTGTAGTAAATTCTTAAAGGAAACACTATCATTTTTCTGCAGCTTGTAAGCTACTGTCAGGTACAGTTGAGCACAAGCTGAGAGATGTCTACATGTGTTATATGTCAATAATTTATCAGATTTATTCCATATTCTAGTAATTGCACAAATTTCTTTCAACTTACCGGGAAGGCAAGATGATGCAGTGTTAAAAGTCGCACAGATTCCACACTTTTCAATCCCAATCCTTTTACAATGAGCAAGTATTCTCTGTATGTGTAAATCAATTTTATTATGGATATATTGCCTTACTGAAAAAAAAGTATCATCACTTGTGTGTGTTTTACTAGTGAAATGAGAGAGTTCAAGATGTTGGTTTCACCAACAAGATTAAATAAATGCTAACTTTATTGTATAAGAAATAGTACTTCATTAGGAAGTTTAATTAACCACTGGACTTACTTTGCTTTGTCTGGTGGAACGTCTCTCAGCCATTCAAGGTCAATGCTTCCATGTTCTTCAACCAGTCTATTCAGGAAATTATGCATAGTGTATCATGTACTATAAGCTGCATTCATAGGGTGTCTGTCTCAAGAAAGTTATAAGTATTTCATGGTATTTTATTCTACCTGAATATGTTCTGCAAGCCTGTTGTTCATACCTCGTTCTTTGATGGTTTGGGCAATTTCATTGACATCTACACATCTCACAACATCCCAATCCAAAGAATCCGTGGTGTTTGCTGTCTTTTCTCTTTTCCCAGCCTTAGCTTGTGCTTCTATTCTTAAACTATCCCAATTAAAATCATCCTTTTGATCTTTTCCTTGACCCTTGCTCTTTGTTTTTATTGGGGCAGAACTTATCTCATTGGTTCCATTCGTGGCATTTTTGTGCTTGCCAAGATCTGATCCTCTTTCTTTCTGCATAAGATCTTGAGTTTGTCCATGGCTATTGAAATTGAAAAAGCTTTGCTGCTAGTGATTGCTTTGTTCCTGAGGATGGACTTGAGACACCATAGTTTGAGAAAGAGTAATTGCAACTTGGCTGGTAGGTTCCTTAAGTTTGTTGGCAATATTTGGTTCTCTACTATGCTCCTTAAGTTTTCAATATGGCATTACTCTTTTCTAAGGGTTGCTCGTATACATTGTATATAGACTTAATAAGGCAAGTTGGTAATGAACTCATGGTGATTTTATTTAATCATTAAGTTGACAATAAAAATTTATTTTATATATTCAATAAGAAGTAGATAAGTTTTCAGGCCAGGTGGATCAATTATTTAGCTCTAAATAATGTCACAATTATATTTCCATGACAGGAACTGAAATGACTATTCGAGGAAGAGGTAGAGGTTAAGGTAGTCACACTCTAAGTCAACTTAAGCTTATTCAATGTCATGTTGGTCCTTCAGAACTAGATCCTATTTTGCAATCACCAGGTATAATTGTTGAAAGCACTCTAAATTTTTGTATGTATTTAAGCGAATCTAACTACCATTTATATGTAAAAAGAATCAAATTTTGTTATGTATTTAACAACATTTATCTTCATGAAAACAAATGACAATTCATTTTGTTTAGATTAAGAGAAAAAAAAGAAGAAAAAAAGGCAATAAATTAGCTTTGTCAACAATTTCTAGTTTCAATGTTTTTTTTAGGTGCTACTTCAAGTGATGGTAATCAATCACCACGTACCACTCCAGTGTTTGATGGTTGTCAATCAAATGTCAATCCAACATCTAATGACGTACCTACTCAAGATCCTTCAAGTGTAAATTCTCATAATGAAGTTGATAGGAGACTTGTCATATCTGTACAAAAAGTTAGTAGACCGTAAGTACATCCAATCAAATATTCAATTCAATGTTGCTAATTTTTGGTTTGTAAAATGATTATTTGAACATGTAGAAGAAGGTTTGTTCCTGATTCTGTGACTCGAGATATCATATCTAAAGTATTGATGAGAATGCCTAATCTAGCTGAGAAATGGAAAACTTATTATGCTGATATGAAAGAAATCTTATTCAATGATTTTAAGGCAAGTTACTATAATTTTTTATCTTTATATTACATTTACTTATTATCATTAATTTTGATAAATTTGTATTGGTGTAGAATAAGTACCGATTTGCATCAGATTATGATCGTAGCATGGCAATAAAGGTTGGAATTTAACATGCATGGATCACTATTCTGACTCTTTAGCTAAGGCAAGAAAAAAGGCAAGAGAAAGAGCAAACTCAGATAATATAGAAGACTTAAAAGGTTTTAGGCCAAGAGGAATAAGGACTGAGATGTGGGACGCTTTAATTGACATATGGATGACACAAGACTGGAAAAAGAAATTTATTGCTGGTAAAAACAATAGGGCTGCCAAGCCAGAGGCTATGGTGCACACTGGAGGGTCAATAAGCTTTGGACAACACTTGAAAAAGATGGTATTCATTTTCTTATTTTGTAGAAATATCTATGACTTTCTAATAATACTTATATATTGTATACATTTGGTGGATATGATTAGTGCATCAATCATATACATAAACATACTTATTATATATTTTGATATACATTTGGATTTTGATATATATTTTACAGGAGGCAGAAAGTAATGGGTCTGTTTCTTATGGTGAACTATACAAAAAAGTTCATAAAAGAAAAGACGGTCAATATGTCTCCAATAAAGCAAAAAATTTCATTGTAAGTATACATGTAAGATAATTTATTTACTTATTTAATCTTATATTACAAAATGATTGATTTACTATATATAGGAATCATATGAAAGTGCTATGGTAGAAAAATATGGAGAAGATGTATCAAAGCATCCTAAAGTTGATTCTGAAGTATGGATGAAAATGGGAGGTGAAAATAAGAAAGGTAGAATTCACGGTATTGGTCGTAGCTTGGAACTTGCCATCATCAGTGTGAATGGTTCATCTTCATCAGTTATAGGTCCTTCCACAAATCCAAATCATGCACCTCCAACAGAAGAAATCACGACAATGGCTACACAAATGTCTCAAATGCAACAAGAAATGCAGACACAGATACATTTACAAACTGAATCTCAAAAGCAACTACAGATAGAGTTACAAGCACAAATAGAGGCACATGCACAACAGGTACAAGCTCAGTTGAAAGCGCAAGCAGATATGCATGCACAATTTCAAGCACAATTCCAAGCAGAAATACAAGCACAAATGCAAGCACAAGTAGAAATGCAAAAGCTTTTACAACAACAAATGCATACACAAATGCAAACACAGATGGAGTTTTCCAAGACACAAATATTTCCTGCATTAAAGATATCTTCACCACCGTTTGTCATGAAACATGGCGAGAAGAAAATATGAAGATGATGATGTTTTTTTTGTTTCTAAACACGTATTTTAATGATGTATGTTGACAATTGTGAAGACTACTTTCATTACGTTCATCACTTTTATTATTTTGAATGTAGTAACATTTGACATGTTTCATATAAAATGTTTGGCAAGATTATACTTAATGTTATATTTATGTCAAAATGCATTTCATAAGGTACAAGTAAAAGAATGGAATATTTTGGATTGATGCAATTCGCTACTATTTTTCTAGGGATTAAATTGTTGAATTAGCGAGGGCTTAGGTAGGCATTAGCTAGGGATAAGTTTGCTAGGGATTAGCTAGGGAATAACTACAACTAGTTTGCTAGGGATTAGCGGGGGATTAGCTACAACCTATTTGCTAGGAATTAGCTAAGATTTAGCTACAACCAATTTGCTAGGGATTAGCTAAGGTTTAGCTACAACCAATTTGCTAAGGATTAGCTAGAAATTAGCTACAATCGATTTGCTAAGGATTAGCCAAGGATTAGCTACAACCAATTTGCTAGGGATTAGCTAGGGTTTAGCTACAACCGATTTGCTAAGGATTAGCTAGGGATTAGCTACAATTAATTTGCTAGGATTGCTAAGGTTTAGCTACAACCGATTTGCTAGGGATTAGCTAGGGCTTAGCTAGGGATTAGCGACAAAGTGGTTCTCTAGCTACTTAGCTACCTATATTTTAGCTTCGACATAGTGTCTTCGTTATTTCCTCGCTAATCCCTCGCTGAATCGTTTTGCGAGAGATTAGTTAGGGATTCACTAGGATTATTCCCTCGATAATATGTAATTTTCTTGTAGTGAGGTGAGAAGTAAATTGTTTTAATGGTTGTATCACATAACAAACAAATATTAGTAATAATTATAGTTATGGGAAAATTAGCATATGTATGTTTTTTATTATTTGACCTTGACATAGCATTATCTCATGGGAATCTTGAGAAGTTGATACAAATTTTAGAAGTCAAGATGCAACTACATGGTTCAAATAATTAGTATCTGCAAGCAACTACAATATTGCTAAGAAATTTAACCTTGGGCCCAGGCTTATCAACCTTCCTCATAACCTTCATGGCCAAAGCATGTGCAAATGATCCCGTGATAAAATTTCTTTGGTCAATAAAATGCATGTGACTAATAAAAATTTAAATAATATTTCATCAAATGCAGTTTTATGATATGTTTTAATTACGTGTATCGAAAAGATGCTCTTTATAAACCATATTTTTCTTACAATCTTGCTAGCGTAAGTTTTAGTAGTGTGGTTCCCTTTAAATCATAATTGGTTATTACATTGTAATATACATTTATTTTAATTTATTTTGGAATGTAATAAGTTCTTAACCCACTTTTCGAAAGATAAAACAATTTAAAAAGTTAACAGATTTTTTGAAAATACATCTGAGAAAACATGTAAAAAATTCTTGCATAGCTTTTCCATTGGCTTTAAATAGTCACCACTTCCTTACACTACTTAACAAAGATTTATGTACAATGTGGTTTGATTCGGAGGGTGTTATAATTATGGTTGACTGCATAATTACATAGTTAGCATTGAACTTGGATCATCTGCTAAATGAATGTACCATTAAATAGGTTAGTTTTTAGATTACACTTAGGTTAGAGAGAATTCTAGGTTAGTTTTATAGATCTAGTTTAATTTGGTGTTTTTAGCATGATTTTAGTGTTAGTTGTGGAATTAGTCTTATATGTAGTTTAGGTTAGTAGATCCTTAGTCTTCATATTAGTTTCTTGTTTTAGTTCAATTTTAGAGTCATAATTAGTTTAGATTTTGAGTACTAGTTTTATAGTGTATTAGTTAGTTTAATTGGTAACGAGTCTTAGCAGAGATTAAATGGCTTAAAGTAGTATTGGTTATGTATCGTTTTGTTTTTTTAGTTAGAATTATCATAGTTAGTATAACTAGTGTACCTAGTTAAGTATAGTTTTGATTCTTTTAGGTGAATAAAATACTAACTTGTGTTCGGTGACTTGTGTAGGTTAATACATTCAAATCAATGGTTGAAAGCTGATTAGAATATGAGAAAATGAAATTTGCAGTTGTGAAGAAAGGTGAAGCAAATTGGAAAAACACTTTAAGGATGAAAGTTTAACTTTAGGGTTGACTTTCAAATTTAAGGTTACAATTGGTGATTCAAAAGTTGAAAGCCTTCAAGGATATTGGAGTTTTATGATGGCTATCATCTTGATAAACCAAGAGATACGAAACGAGAAAAGCGAAAGCAGAGAGAGAAAGAAACAGATAAAACTTTCTGATATTTACTATACTGTGGTCAAACATGGTTTATATAGAGTTTAGAAAAGAAAAAACTAATTATATACGTAGAAACTAACAAACTAACTAACTGTGTAAAAACTGGTAAAACCCAACACGCCCCCATAAGCTCAGGAGTGAATATCAAGTAATTCGAGCTTAGACACAACACTTTTGAAGATGCCTGGATCAAGTGCCTTTGTGAAGACGTCAACGACTTGATGCGTGGAAGTTATAGGTAGGAGCTGGAAGAGTTTGGCCTGAACCTTCTCACGGATGACGTGACAATCTATTTCGATATGTTTCGTTCGTTCGTGAAAAATGGGATTCAAAGCAATGTGACGTGCTGATTGGTTGTCACAGTATACCATAATAGACTCTTTTGGTTTAATCTGCAGTTCATCCAACAAGTATTTCAGCCACTAAATCTCACAAGTGAGAGTGGCAAGGGCCCGGTACTCTGCTTCTAATGAAGACCTTGAGATGGTGGATTGTTTTTTCGATTTCCAACTTATTAATGATGAACCAAGGAAGACGCATAATCCAGTTGTAGATTGACGTGTGTTGGGGCAAGTTGCCCAGTCAGAGTCACAAAAGCCCTTTATTTGTAAAGTTGAGTTGCTGGGGAAGAAAAGACCCTGTCCAGGTGCTGCTTTAATGTAACGAAGGACACGATGGGCAGCTGCGAGGTGTTCTTCTGTGGGGGATTGGATGAATTGACTTAGGAACTGTACGGCATATCCGATATCAGGCTTGATGTTTGTTAGGTAAAGAAGTTGCCCAATCAGTCTTTGATATGGGGTGATGTCTTTAAGAGGAACTCCTCCTTCGAACAAACCTTTAGTTTCTTTGGTAATAGGGGTAGCACAAGCCTTTGAAGCAAGGAGACCACTGTCAGCTAAGATGTCTAACGCATATTTCCTTTGTGAGACATGGATTCCCTCACTTGATCTAGCAATCTCCAGCCCGAGAAAATATTTCAAATTTCCCAAATTTTTGACTTTAAAGCTGTCATCCAGGGATTGCATGATTTGTTCAATATCAGAGAGATGATTTCCTACAAGGATAATATCATCAACGTACACTAAAAGAACAGTGATGTTAGTCCCAAATATTTTTACAAACAATGAATGATCATATGCAGATTGAGAAAAACCAAAGGCTTTAAGGTGAGATGAGAGCTTCGCAAACCATTTCCTGCTGGCTTGCTTTAAGCCATACAGAGATTTCTTCAATCTGTAGACTTGCCCGTTTTCAATATCAGTACACCCTGGTGGAGGAAGCATATAAACTTCTTCATCTAGATCTCCATGGAGAAATGCGTTGTTCACATCCAATTGTTTTAAAAACCAATTTTGGGCAGAGGTAATGGCAAGAAGGAATCTGATGGTGGTTAACTTTGCTACAGGGGAAAAAGTATCCAAATAGTCGATGCCCTCCAGTTGAGTGTAACCCTTGGCTACCAACCTTGCTTTGTAGCGTTCTACCTCACCATTAGCATTATATTTTACCTTATAAACCCATCTGCAGCCTATGGGTTTTTTGTCTCGAGGTGGATCAACAATATCCCAAGTCTCATTTTGTTCAAGGGCTCTAATTTCTTCTGTCATGGCCTTCCTCCATTCGGGAAAATTGACAGCTTCACTGTAAGAAGATGACTCTCTATTGGTGGACATAGCAAGAACATATTTCAAGTGCGAAGAAGAAAGTTTACTATAGCTGAGACATGAAGATATAGGATAAAGGATATCTTTACTGTTTTTGTTTGTATAAGAGCTAAGTTGGCAATGATAGTCTTGTAAAAAACTAGGTGCTCTTCTATTTCGAGAAGAGCGTCTCAAAGAATCAGTAACGTTTTCAATTTGAGATTCAGTGTGTGAATGATTGTGTTCAGTTTGCACATTTCCAGCATTGTAATTGACAGAATCAAAAAAAGGATTAAAATCTGATATTTGACAAGTATTATTTGTTTGCAAAATAGGATCAATATGGTTGGCATAAGGAAACACCTTTTCATAAAAACCAACATCTCTGGAAACAAAAATTTCTCTGCTTTTAATGTCCAGCACAACATATCCTTTGGTTCCACTCTGGTAACCTAAGAACACACATTTTCTAGCTCTTGTGTCGAATTTAGACCTATTTCTTTGCAAGCTAGAGGCAAAACACAAGGATCCAAACACCTTAACATCATTTAAATTTGGAGTGATCTCATATACTAACTCATAAGGGGTTTTTTCTTTCAAGACTTTAGTTGGTAAACAGTTTATTAAAAAAATAGCTTGAATAACAGCATAGGACCAGAAAATCATAGGAATGTTAGATTGAAAAATAAGGCTTCTACTAACTTCCAGAATATGCCTATGCTTTCTTTCTACAATAGAATTTTGTTGGGGGGTTTCTATGCAGCTGGTTTGATGAATTATACCAAGATTATCATACAAGTCTCTACACATAAACTCACTTCCATTATCAGAACGTATGATTTTAATTTTCTTGTGAAATTGAGTGTTAATCATGATCACAAACTTTTTTAAAGCATCCCTAGTTTCAGCTTTCGTTTTCATTAAGAACACCCAACAAAACCTGCTGTGGTCATCCACTATAGTCAGAAAGAATCTATGTCCATGTATAGAGGTGGTGCCATAGGGCCCCCAAATGTGAACATGTATCAAATCAAAAACATGCTTATAGTACGAGCTACTATTATTAAAGAAAAGCCTAGTCTGCTTTGAAAAATGACATACATAACAAGGTTTGGTTTCACTAAAAACAATATAAGGAAAATGTTTATTGACAAGATGTAGAACTTTATCTGAGGGATGTCCCAGCCTTTTGTGCCAAATTCCTCCATCTTGATTCTTTGAGTTATCATGATGTCCCTCAGTGATGCTGGAGAAGGAATTTACAATCTTCTTTGTGGCTGACAATTGCAGCAGGTACAATCCTTCTTGGAGCTTAGCTTCTCCAATCATCTTCAAAGAACCGGCATCTTGGATCTGACACAACTCAGAGGAAAAAATTAGTTTCCAGTTGTGGGATCTAACAATCTTTTGCACATAAATAAGATTGAATGCAAACTCAGGTACAAGAAACACATTATGCAAGAAAAAGTTATCAAATAGTTGAACAGTCCCATCATAGTGTGCAAATATATGTGACCCATTTGGCAGTTTAATACACGTAGGTCTTATTTTTCTAAAAACTACAAAATTAGAAACATCAAAGGTAACATGGTCAGTTGCTCCGGTATCTAGAATCCATGTAATGTTTCTGTTCTTACCATTTGAAACCTTCTCACCAGTAGAATCAGACATCAGAAACTTTGTGAGAAACATCACCTTTGGCTTCTTGGATCATTTTCATGATCTGAAGCATTTGTTCATCTGAGAAAATACTACCTTCCTTGCTTGGTCGTTGATCATGTTGTTTAATCACAGTTTCATCTTTTTCAGCAATAGTGTTGTTAACCACCTTTTCACCTTTGGTCTTGTACCAAGGGGGATAACCGTGCTTAGCATAGCACTCATCTATGGTGTGGTATAGTTTGTGGCAATAGTTGCATTGTTTGCCATTATTCTGACTCCTGTTTTTGCCTCGTCCTTGTCCTTGTCCCTTCCAATTCTCATGATTCTTGGAATTTCTTTGATCCTTAGTGTTCGCTGCAGCCACCAAGATCTTACTGCTTTCTATGGTGTTCCCAATTAGTTGTCGTTCTTGTTGCATAACAAGAGAGAAGACACGGTTTATACCTGGCAATGGCTCCATTAGCAGAATTTGTGTCTTCACAGTACCATAGACGTCATTGAGCCCTTTTAGAAAACACATGATGTACTCGGATTCTTTGTGCTTGATAATAGTTTTGATGAAGTCACATTCACACTTAACCTTACAGGTGTAGCTTGGTGTTGGTCTAAGAGACTCAAGTTCTTCCCACAACGCCTTGAGATCCGTGAAAAAATCTGTGACAGATCTTTCACCCTGTTTGGTTGAATGTAGTTCTTGAAGAAGATCAGAGATCCTGAAGTAGTCTCCCTTGGAAAATCGCTCGCGCAAATCATCCCATAAATCTTTTGCGTTTTCAATATACACAACGCTTTGGGCGATATGAGTATTCATGGCACGCGTAAGCCATGATATCACCATCATGTTACATCTTTCCCAGGCATCATGGAGGATGGTTCCATGGGTTGGAGTTTTGACACTACCGTCAAGGAATTTGTGTTTATTCTTGGAGATCAGGGCACGTTTCATGGTGTGACTCCAAGCATGGTAATTAGCCCCATCAAGCTGAATATTGACCAACGTTGCTCTTGGGTTTTCACCAGGATGCAGGTAGAAAGAACTCGAAGGATTCTGGGATTCGTCTGTCGGGGTTGTGTTTTCTGATGCCATCAAGAAAAAATAAAAGAAAGATTTGGAAAGACGAAAAAAGAAACAAAGAGGGAGACCTGGTTTTAGCGGAAGCAAACGCTCCTGATACCATATTGGAGTTTTATGATGGCTATGATCTTGATAAACCAAGAGATACGAAACGAGAAAAGCGAAAGCAGAGAGAGAGAAAGAAACAGATAAAACTTTCTGATATTTACTGTACTGTGGTCAAACATGGTTTATATAGAGTTTAGAAAAGAAAAAACTAATTATATACATAGAAACTAACAAACTAACTAACTGTGTAAAAACTGGTAAAACCCAACAAAGGACACTAAAAGAGACTTGAAGAAAGCTAATTTGTCACGAAGGAAGCACCAATTCCACCAAATAAAGAATCTGAACCACTGAACGTAAGAGCAAAAGCTAAAAATTTGACCAAAGTTTGACTTGTTGATTTGGAGCTTGGAATGTAAGTGTAAGTTGTGGAGGTTGTTCCAGACACTCAAACACATATGTTGAAGGCTCAACCAACCATTGGAATACCCTTGGAAGACACTAGCTGGCCAGAGTTAATTAATCTCAAGTTGGGTAACTATACATAGTTAGTTTAGTTAGTTTTTGGTATTGACTCTTATGTAATTGTAACTAGAGTAGTTAGTTGGCAGTTATATGCAAGGGCGGATCTTTTATAGTGCAGGGAGGGGCCATGGGCCCCCAATATTTTTGATTTTTTTTTTAAATTATCTGTATATTTTTGAATCTTTTTAAATTATATTTATATTTTTGAAATTATTTTAAATTATACATATCATTTAAATTTTTAAATATTTTAAAAATTATATGTAGTATATTTTAGAAATTAATGGAAATTAAATTATGTGACTTTTTATTTTTTTATAAAACACAACCTTTAATTTTAACAAAGTTGATCATCTAGTTTTTTTTTAGTCTCAATTTGGTTCCGATTTTTTAAAAAGTTGATACAATTTCGTTATTTTTATTAAATTTTTTGAAGCAAATCAAAAGATATTTCATTAAAATTAACACTTGGATTATGTTAATTGTACCAACAAAACAAAACATCCTTATTAACCATTTCAATTTTCAACAAATTGAGACTAAAAAAATATTAGACAACCAACTAGACATTTCTGGACAAATAAAGAAACAAAAAAAAATCATTAAACCAAATATTTATTAAAATATTTTTTATTTCTTTCTCCTTTCTAATTTTTCACAAATTATATTTATATATCATTCTCATATGTTTTCTTTTTTGTTTTTGAAGAAAAAAAAATTAGACACAAACTTTTTTTTTCTGATTTCTCATTTATTTTTTTTCTTTCTTGAAAAAAAAAAGGTAACTTTATCTTCTTACCTAATAATAAAATATTAGTTTAAGAGTTATTAACATGATTTTTTTTTATCTTACAAGCCTTTTGCAAATTCATTTTTTATGAATATATAAGAAAAAAATTGTATTCTAATATTATTTTGAAAAAATATATATTTATATAGATAAAAAATAAAATAATAGATTTATTTATTTTTAAATGATTAAAGGAAAGCTATTCATGAAGATGAAAATAGATACATTTCACTTCTTCATATATTTTGAAACATTATACTAATAATCTAGTCTAATGATCCAATTGTTTAGTTTAAAGAATTATTTTTTGAAACATTATACTAATAATCTAATTTAATGATAAAAAATTATATTATTTTGGCTCCTCCAAAATTTTTGGTCAAGATCCGCCACTAGTTATATGGTTTAGTGGCTTTATATAGGTGTGGAAAACATAAAGTAAAGAATGCTTCACTATACACACCGCCCAGATTGTGGTACATTCTTTACTTTTTCTTGGATTATAATGCTTCACTATACACACCACCCAGATTATGGTACATTTCTTTACTTTTTCTTGGATTATAAGGGTCTGCTACAATTTACTATGGATTTAATTCGATTTTCATCTATTATTCTTCACTAAATTGTTATTCTTCTTACTTTCATTAGCAAAACAGTGAGCTTTTTCACTTCTGAATTTCGATGAATCTTTTCACTTTTTAATTGGTTTTGATTGCGGAAACACAATTGGAATCAATAATAGTACACAATGACCAACTCATATCAAGAAGAGGCACAGTAATCCTTGATCAAGTGAATCAATTCATCAAAATTTAGAAGAAAATTTTGTATGGTTTGCTCTTTAGTTTTTTTCATTGCAAATTCTTATTTTAGTTTCAATTTTGTTTTTCCACCATTTAAGTCATTGTTTTTAGTTTTAAATGTGTTTGCTTTGCCTATTGAAAGGTGTTTGGATGTTTGATTGGAAGTTCAAAGGCTCAATTAGAATTCCGATATGCTCAGTGTTGTTCTTCACGTTTTCATCTCACTCTTTCACATTTTCAATTCGCATTTCATCATTTGTGCATCATTTTTCGTGATTTTTTATTCCTGTAACTTTGTTTTAGTTAGTAGAGCATGGTGGAACACATTAATTTAATTTTCGAAGTGTAATTTCTGAGTTCTTAGTTTGGTAGTTAAGTTTGTTATTTTTTTATACGTCGTTGACCTAGAATTTGTTTTGTTCGATTCTCATTCCACACTTAACCAAATGACTTTTTTCTAATTCTAGTGTTCAATATGCATTGAGACAAGTTGATTGAGATGCTAACTTCATGATTTCATGCACTTTGTGAAAAGAACACATGTTGTCCTACACATTCATGATGAATGACTTCTCTATCAACCTGTTTTCGATGTGTTTTGCATTTTACTCTGTGAATTTTAGTTTTTATGGTTCATAGTCAGTTTCAATAATGCATTAGACTTAGTTCACTTGTTTAGATTGTGTGTGTAATAACTGCATTGCATAATTCATGTTCATAGTTCACTTAGGCATTTTCACAAACACTTTATTTCCATATAGTTTCTCTTAGGCATTTTTACAAATAAATTGCATCATGGGCATTTTTGAATTGTTTTAAGTACTTTGATGTTCATTTTAGGTGGCATATCATTAGTTGATAAGTTCCATTCATTAATAATTCATTTCCATGCATCACATGTTGTCTTAGGATAAGATTCATGCATCATTTTCATTGCATAGTTTTGATATATTGATTAATTTAAAATAAGTAGATTTCCTCCATTTTCAACACCTTTAACACATATAAAATATACTCAAATTAAGTGTCTCTCCTTGGATTGATATCTGGTTTCACACACACAATATATATGTTCCTGCAGAGAACAAACAAGAGGTTAGGCACAAGCGTCACCTTACCATATAGTCCGCTATCTCTTCAGTTGGCCTCTTCCCGGCCGATACATGTCAACTTGAACCCAAATGGGGTTACCTGCAGAAGAGTCTCTGAAGCTCAAGTAAGTCAAAGCTCTCAGAGAGTCCAATCAGTGATTAATGAATGCGTACCTTTAAATGATGGGGTCCACGTGTATTTATAGGACATTAATGACGTTTGACCATTTCATGGGCTGGGTCTTGACTTGGGCTTTAGTTTGGGCCATGAATGGGTCTGGGCCCCAACCCAGGCCCTTGAGATCTATTGAATGCGGTGGCATCGATGTTGGCTTAAGTTTATTGGAGTAGTCGGTCTCGACCGGCTACTTGCCTAGATGGCTTATGTTGGTGATGTGAAGTGCTAACTCGGCCTAGCCTGGGTACTAGGCGGTTTCGATATGCACACTGTTTACTTGGTTGAGTTTGGCTAGGTACGGTACACCAGTCCCCCAGCCTTGTCCGATATGGGTTGTCGGTCAAGGATGATATGTGTCGATAAGCTAGCAGAACCGGCTAGGTGTGATACACCAGTCCCCCAGCCTTTAAGTGTGGTGAACAGTGTTAAGGCTTAGAATTTGCAACTATCAGAAGGTAGGTGAAAGGGTGTCAGTTGGTCACATTGAAAAAGTTTTGGCGCAGTCATTTTGAAGTGGGATCTTTCGCAATGATGGTGTCGATTGGTCTGTGGTATGGTTTTGGCGGGAAGAGGTTCGTCGTTTGGGATCGCAGGCTATAAATGTGTGTTTGCAAACAGATAAGGGGTTACATGTTTCATTTGTGAATTCTGAATTTAAAGACCTTGTGCGCGTAAGAGTGTCTGACTAGTCCTCTATTTCGACCGACATTTTCCCGTAAAAAACGAAATCAGGTGTGTCCAGTAGTAGTAGCGTGTCTTCGTCTAGTAGTAGTGAAAGTACTGAGTCAGATAGAAGTAAGGATGGACGACTTGGCGGATAGGGTACAGGTTCTGGAGTTGTTACAAGCGGGATGCCTATGGAGGTGGTGAGGGAGGTTCGAGAGGATCCTCTTGAAGAGTTGGAGGAGAGTAACTGGCCGGCCAAAGGCGGCTATGGATGGGTTGCTGCTGATGTTCGTGACCAATCATCCTTATTTAGGTGGTCTCGTCTGTTAAACTCTTGGCTAAACTGCACACCCGTTATGTCCAGGGGTGTCAGCGGAGACATTGTTTCGCTGGAGAGGGTGAGTGCCGTCGACCGGGTATGCCACGGGCAAGAGGGGGCTACCGAGAAATTCTTCTACATGTATATGTGCCACTTTTCTCAGCTTCATGTGCGACTACCCTTAGACGACTTCACTATGGGTGTGCTGCGAGCGTTGAATGTGGCACCTACCCAGCTACATCCTAATAGCTGGGCCTACTTGCAGGCCTTCCGCATTCTGTGCGAGTCTTTATATTTGGAGCCTACTCCCTATGCCTTCTTGTATTTTTATGACACCAGACCTCGAAGGCCGGCTACTTGGCTTTCTTTAATCAGTCGCCCCAGCATCAGCAGGCTGGACGCTTTCTCCCAGTCTTTCAAGCATTTCAAAGACGGGTACTTCAAGGTCGTTGTGAAGGAAGGGGGTAAATCTCATTTTTTGAATGCGGATGGGAGTACCAAGTTTCCCTTTAGCTGGACCAACAATCCTTCTCGTTATAAAGACATGGGAGTGGAGGAGTTGTCGGCTGGTGACAAGGAGGTGGTGGGGATGTTGTTGAAATTTGTGGATAAGTTGCCCACTAAGGGCCTAGTTAGGGTTTATAATTCGGTGCATCCGATAATAGATATTGAAGGTATATGTTTATTACTTAAGCTGTGTTAATGATGCTAAGTTGTTTTGATCCGAGTCGTGATATGTTATTGCAGGGCATATGGCGTAGTCTGGTAAGAAGAATTTGGCGCTCTTTCAATCACTGAGGAAGGAGATGGTCGCTAAGGCCAAGGCGGCTGGGAAAGCTGACGTTCTCAACTTGCAAGAGTCGGTTGTGGAGGTGCATGTACACGGCGGGACGAAAAGGAAAGCTGAGCTTCCGCCTCGACCCGGGAAGGGCAAAGATGTGAAGAAGATAAGGGCAACTCTTCTTGGGACGGCTAGCGGGGCGGGGTCGGCTAGTGGAGAGAAGTTGCCTGAGGCTGGGTTGATCGAGTTGCCGGAGATATCCGTTAGGAAGGATATCTTGATCGACCTTCCAGATACTGTTGTTAACTCTATTGATAACATGGAGGTAGATCATATCGTGAGAACAATGGTAGAGTTTGGAAGCAAGGCTTTAGTCCTGAGTCGGCGTGTATGGTCTCTTTACAGAAGGGAAGTAAAGGAGGTGGGGGAGTTACAGGGTAAAGTAGATAAGCTTGAGGAGGAGAAGGCGACTTTAGAAAAGGAGAAAGAAGGTTGGGAAGCGGAAAGGAAAAGACTGGCATCATGGAGAGTGCGTTGCTTGGACTCTGAGGAAAAACTAAACAAGCGTATAGGGGAGTTGGAAGAAGACTACGAGGATTTGAAGGATAAGTATGATGGGGTTGTTGGGGAACTGGATGATTTGAAGAATAGCGTTATCCAAGAGCATATAAATGGTTTCGAGAAGGGGTTGCGGCAGACGGCCTTCTTTCATTCGGATGTGCCTTGGATTCGAGATTTGACGTAGATAAGGATGTAGTTGGTGGGAAGTTGGTGAGGGAGGATGAGGGGGATGCTGAGGATGTGGAGGAGAAGGCGGCAGAAGAGGAGAAGGATGCGGGAGCTGCCGTGGGGGGTGAGGAGAACAAGGGGATGTAGTCAATTCATTTTTTCTTGAAACTTGAACTTCGTTTGTAATAATCCGTACACTATTTTACTTTGACCTTAATATGATGAATGCCTTGTGTATGCTATGTTTGTTATTAGATGTTGATAACTTGTATGATTGTGTTGCGTTAGCGGTATGGTATAATTGTGAAGGGGTGTTGGATTTGGACCGTTTTATTTGAACTTAAACGAATGAACCAAGATTAGAGGGTGTTCGACTCAGGCCGCTTACTTGGGGTAAGGGTGGGGAACTTAAACGAATGAACCAAGATTAAAGGGTGTTCGACCCAGGCCGCTTACTTGGGGTAAGGGTGGGGAACTTAAACGAATGAACCAAGATTAGAAGGTGTTCGACCCAGGCCGCTTACTTGGGGTAAGGGTGGGGAACTTAAACGAATGAACCAAGATTAGAGGGTGTTCGACCCAAGCCGCTTACTTGGGGTAAGGGTGGGGAACTTAAACGAATGAACCAAGATTAGAGGCATAGAGTCATAAAGTAGGGAACCATTCTTTTTATTTATTCAAATAGGGGTGCCTCGTTAAAACCTCCTTGGCCAAAACCCTCCTTAAGGAAAAAAGACCAAGTGAGGAAAAAGAGTACACCCATGGTTACAAGTATTGATTCAACTATGATACATATTCAGCTGAAATAGAACTTGAGGTGGGATACATTCCATGTGTTGGGAATCTCTTCCCCAGATAATTGTTCTAGGCGATAAGCCCCTCCTCTTGCGTCTTCTCGTATGCGGTATGGGCCGTCCCAATTGGCGGAGAACTTGCCATCCTTCTTTCTAGCACTGCTGGCCATTCTCCATACTAGGTCTCCGACAACAAATGATCGTGGGTGTAGGTTTGCATTATATTTCCTAGTAGCTCATTGTTTGGCGGCTAGATTGCGTATTTGGGCTTTTTCTCTGATTTCGGGAAGGAGGTCGAGATGTAAGGCCATGTTTTGGTGGTTGTGAGTTGGGTCGTATAGTTCTCGGCGCAGGGATGGTTCGCCAATTTCTACCGGTATCATGGCGTCTGCACCGTAGACTAGGCTGAATAGGGATTCGTTTGTTGATGATTGAGGGGTGCATCTGTAAGTCCATAGCATTTCGATTAACTCTTCAGGCCATCGGCCTCTGGCGGTATCCAACCTTTTACGTAGCTCTATGAGAATAACTTTGTTTGTCGCTTCCGCTTGTCCATTGGTCTGTGGATGTTCTACGGAGCTTGTGATGTGTTTGATGCCTAAGCCAGTGTAGAATTTGGCTAACTCCTTGTCGATAAATTGTCGGCCATTGTCTGTTATGATGGTATGTGGTACACCATATCTGCATATAACGTCCTTCCACACAAACTGCTGGACTTGCTAGGCCGTGATGGTGGTCAATGGCTTGGCTTCGATCCATTAGGTAAAGTAGTCAACGGCTACGATTAGGAATTTGACCTGCCCCTTGCTGGGTGTGAAGGGTCCGAGGATGTCCATTCCCCACTTAGCGAATGGCTAGGGGGACAATATGTGGTGTAGTTGTTCTTGTTTTTGATGGATAAGGTTGTCGTGCTTCTGGCATGGCTTGCATTTCTTGACATGATCCTGGCAGTCTGCTTCTATCGTGGGCCATAAGTATTCGGCTCTGAGAACTCTTGTGGCCATGGTGCGTGCGCCTGAATGATAACCACAAATTCCTTCGTGTAGTTCTTTGATGATATATTGGGCTTGCTCCGGCGTGACACACTTAAGTAGGGGTTGGCCGTATCCGCGTTTGTAGAGGTCATCGCCTACCATAGTGTACCTGGCGGCCTTGGCCAGCCAAGTTTTGTCCGCGTCGAGGGGGGGTTGCCGGTTTTGAGGTATTGAATGTAAGGGGTGGTCCAGTTTGGGGTTTGGGTGGGGGTGATGCTGTTTGATGGGGTGTGGGTTAACCTTTGGCAAGTGTGTGTGATGGAAGGTGTGGATAGTGTTTGCTGTAGTAGGGATCGATTACGGTTTTTGAGTTTGGTGCTGGCTAGTTTGGAAAGGATGTCGGCCCTGACGTTGTCGGTTTTGGGATGTGTTCGACGCGGACCTGTTCAAAGGCGGATTGAATAATTGCGCGGACTAGATGGTAGTATTGTTGAAGGATGGGGTCTTTAATTTGGAATTCGTCGTTTTAGATGACCTACAGTGAGTTTGGAGTCGGTTTTGCATCTTAACTTCTTGACGCCGACTTCACGAGCTAGGGAGAGGCCGGCGAGGATAACTTCGTATTCGGCTTGGTTATTCGACGTTTTGAAAGCAAAGTGAAGAGATTTCTCGATGAGGATGTCGTTGGGGCCTTCCAACACGATGCCAACGCCGACACCCCTTGGGTTCGAGGAGCCATCTACATGAAGCGTCCACTGGTCCTCAACAGGTGTTTGTTGTAGGTCATTGACGAAGTCTAAGAGACACTGGGCTTTGATGGGGTCGTGGGGTTCATAGCGAATGTTGAATTCTGACAGCTCCACGGCCCATGATGACATGCGTCCAGCTAGATCCGGCTTTTGTAGTATTTTCTGGATTGGGTAATCGGTCTTGACGGTTATGGTGTGGTTTTGGAAATACGGGCGTAGGCGGCGTGCGGCGTGGACCAAGGATAGGGCTAGTTTTTCTACCATTTGGTACCTGGTTTCAGGGTCTTGTAGCGTTCTGCTCACGAAATACACAGGATGTTGCGTGCCTTCTGCTTCTTGGACAAGGGCTACGCTGACGGTGTGATCGGTGGCCGTGATGTATACCAGCAGGGGTTAGCTGATGTCTGGTTTGTGGAGGATGGGGGTGAGGTTAGGGATGTTTTGAGTTTTTGGAAGATCTGTTCACAATCATCAGTCCACGTGAACCGGGCGGATTTCTTTAGGAGCTGGATTATGGGTTGAGTTTGTTCCGCTAGTTTTGGCAGGAAGCGAAAAATGGCCGTGAGGCGGCCGATTAGCCGTTGGACTTCTTTGACAGTAGTGGGGCTGCGCATTTCGATGATGGCCCTGCATTTTTCGGGGTTAACCTCTATGCCGCGTTGGGTTAACATGAAACCAAGGAATTTACCCCGGTCGAATCCGAATACACATTTATCGGGATTTAGGCGGAGATTGTACTGGCGCAGGGCAGAGAATACTGCCTCCAAGTCTTTAGCGTGTTGATGATGGCTTAGGGACTTGACGACCATGTCATCGACGTAGACTTCGACACAGTGTCCTGTCAGATGGCTGAAGACTTTGTCCATTAGTCGCTGGTAAGTTGCCCCAGCGTTTTTGAGGCCAAAGGGCATGACCCTATAGAAGTAGTTGGCATCGTCTGTGATGAAGGCGGTCTTGTGCATATCTGCTGTGGCCATGGGGATTTGGTTATAACCTGAATATGCATCTAAAAAGCTAAGCACCTTGTTTCCTGCCGCGCCGTCTACGAGTCGATCGATGTTGGGTAAGGGGTAGGCGTCGCGAGGGCACGCCTTATTCAGGTCTGTGTAGTCCACGCACATCCGCCATTTGTCATTGGCTTTCTTTACCAAGACAACGTTAGAAAGCCAAGTGGTGTATTGTGCTTCTTCTATAAACTCTGCGTTCAATAACTTGTCGGCCTCTACTTTGGCTGTTTGTCTGCGTTCTTCCCCAAGTTTGCGCTTTTTCTGGGATACGTAGCGGGCTTCTTTATATATCGAGAGCTTGTGGGATGCCACTTGGGGGTCTACTCCAGGGAGGTCGGCGGCTAACCAGGCGAAAAGATCTGTGTTATTGATGAGGATGGGTGTGATTGTGGCACGCGCATCAGAGTTTAAACCGGTGCCTAAGTTGATGGAGTGGCCATTGGGGAGTTTCAGGGGAGTAGTGTCCTCGACTAGTTCGAGGCGGGCATCCCGGCCTATTCTGGGGTCAAGGTCCTCGCCGGATAGGGCTATGCGGGAATTAGGTGGTCGTTCGATGTGGTTTGTTTGTTGGATTGGGAGTTGTGGTCTTAAGCTTGCCATATAGCACTCGCGTGCCAGGCGTTGGTCACAGTGGATGGTCAGGATGTCGCCGGATGGGACTGGGAACTTCATAGCCAAGTGAGGGGTAGAGACGACTGCACCAAGGGTATTGAGGGAAGGACGGCCCAGGAGTATGTTGGCGCATCGACTATAAGGAAGTGGATTGGGATGGTTTTGGTTTGGGTTCCTTCCCGAAAGACGGTATGGAGGTCTATGTAGCCTCGGGTGGATACTTGTTCGCCGAAAAAGCCGTATATGGGCTCATCATATGGTATCATGGCAGTGTCAGGAAGTTGTAACTTTTGGTAGGTGGCCCAGTAGAGGATGTCAACTGAGCTGCCTTGATCCACAAGTACTTTTTTAACGACATAGTTTTCGATTTCGATGGTGATGACCATGGGTTCGTCCTGCTGGTGGTCGAGGTCGTGGAAGTCGTCATCAGTGAATACGATGGAGGGCATACGACGTCTGTGGTGGGAATGAGTGATATGGTTGATGGATTGTATATGGCGGAGGTGTTTCTTTCTGGCGGACGAGGTGGAGCCTCCACTTGCGAAGCCACCAGAAATGGTGTTAATGGTGCCTCGTAAGGGGGGGTCGGCAGGGGTAATGTTGGTGTGGGCGGGCTCTGGTTGTTGGTTGTTGGGTTGGGTGGAGTGGTTATTGTGATGGGCGTTGCTTGGTTGGCGTCTATGGTCATGCCGTGGAGGGTGGCGGGATCGGGAGGAGGAGGAATGGTCATCCCTACGGATGAAGCGGCGAAAGTGGCCGGCACGGACCAGTTCTTCGATTTTATCCTGGAGCGCTTTGCATTCTTCCGTAGTATGATCGTGGTTGCGATGGTACCGACAATACTTGGTCATGTCGGCGTTAGGAGGTGTGGTTGTCTTTCGTGGTGGGGGGAGGAGGTCAACTTGGAGGGCCTCGTCTAGGATGCGGGAGCGGGCTACTATGAGGGGAACGTATCTGGTGAAGCGAGGTTGGCGGGGTTCGCGTGGGCGGGTGTCAGGGCGCGGGTGAGGCTGTGGGGTGGGGTTGGGGGTGGGGTTGGAGGTGTTGGCGGCGTAGTCGTTACAGAATTTGGTGTGAAGAGTTTGCATTTCCTCCATGCGGACGTAGTCAGCTGCGCGCAGCTTGAGTTCGTGCATGGAGATGGGTGGGTGGAGGTAGACGTTGTTGGCGAAGGGGCCGAGTTGTAGGGTGAGGGTCATACATTGAAGTATCATTTCCTGGTTGAGGTGTGGTGTACGAAGTGCGGCTTTACTGAAGTGATCGAAATGGTGGTGGTTCCTATTTGATACCCAGTAGGGATATGGTGGTGGTTTGATGTGGGTGGCTTCCAACGAAATGTGTGGAAAACATGTGTGAAAGGATGTCGAAGCTATCAATTGAGTAGGGCGGGAGGGTGGTAAACCATTCTAGGGCAGGGCCTTTGAGGGTAGTGGGGAAAGCTTTGCAAAAGACTGCGTCTTGGGATGTGTACAGGGCAACATGGGTGATGTAGACTTTCAGGTGTTCGTCAGGGTCGGTTTCGCCGGTATAGTGATCCAGGTTGAACGGTTCCCACTGGGCTGGGAGAGGGGTGTTAGCGATAAAATCCGTGAATGGGTGGCGGCGTCTGGGCTGGTGAGGGGGAGGGATGTGGGGTGGGGGTGGGTGGTTGATCATAGCAGGAAAGGTGGAGGTGATGTTGTGAGGAGGGATGTGGGTTGTGGGAAGATATTGTGGGTTGTAGGGTGGAATGTATGTGGTATGGAGAGCGGTGGGTATGTTGTAGGGGGCGTGGGTGGTTGGGATGGTGGGGGCGGGGGTTGAGGGTGCGGTGAGCCCTGGTTGACAGGATGGAAAGTAATGGGGATGGGTGGAGGTAAGGGGTGTCTGTTGGGTGGTGGTGAAGGTGTGGGGGGTGGGATTGTATTCACTTTCTTCTTTTGTAGGCTGGAAGGCCGGAGACTTCACAACTTCAGAGGTTTCTTTAGCTTTTCCCTTCAGGTTGGCTCTGCCTCGATCCTTCTCCTGAGGCGAGAGTTCTCTTGTTTTAACGCTTCCATTTCCTCAGCACTGCGCTTCTTCAGGTCTGCGAGTTCTTGTTGCATCTTTGCCTGGCCGTCTAGGATGGCGGCCAAGTCAGGGGCGATGCTGGGAGTTCCAGAGGGACCAGCGTCCGCTTGCTTGTTAGCTCCAGCTCTGCTGCGGGTGGAAACCATCTTCAGAGAAAAACGGGTACTAAAGGTGTTCGTCTCGTGCCCCACGGTGGGCGCCAATTGTTCCTGCAGAGAACAAACAAGAGGTTAGGCACAAGTGTCACCTTACCATGTAGTCCGCTATCTCTTCAGTTGGCCTCTTCCCGGTCGATACATGTCAACTTGAACCCAGGAGGGGTTACCTGCAGAAGAATCTTCGAAGCTCAAGTAAGTCAAAGCTCTCAGAGAGTCCAATCAGTGATTAATGAATGCGTACCTTTAAATGATGGGGTCCACGTGTATTTATAGGACATTAATGACGTTTGACCATTTCATGGGCTGGGTCTAGACTTGGGCTTTAGGTTGGGCCATGAATGGGCCTGGGCCCTAACCCAGGCCCTTGAGATCTATTGAATGCGGTGGCATCGATGTTGGCTTAAGTTTATTGAAGTAGTCGGTCTCGACCGGCTACTTGCCTAGATGGCTTATGTTGGTGATGTGAAGTGCTAACTCGGCCTAGCCTGGGTACTAGGCGGTTTCGATATGCACACTGTTTACTTGGTTGAGTTTGGCTAGGTACGGTACAATATATATATATATATATATATATATATATATATATATATATATATATATATATATTCAACATTTTACTCCCTTCAATCCTCTTATGTTGACATGCTTTTCATTTTTTCAATAAGTGGTTTTTTTATGCCCTCATCAAATGCTCCCAATACAATGTTGTTTCCTGATTTTTATGAATAAGTATTACCTTGATGCTTAATCCAACTCTTTATTTCTATGACTTTTCACATTCTTTTCCTTCCACTCTTTTTTATTAATTGTTAAAAATATCCCTTGTCTCTTCACAATCTATACATTTATTGTGTCCCCAACACCTACTTGATTATAATTGTCAAACTATAACAAAAAACAATATTATATTTCTTCTTAATGGGCTTAGGCCCATTAACATTTCAATTGGAACATCTCTCAAGTCCTTCTTTATAACCTTTTTCGATCTTCTCCTTACTTTTTTACGTTGTCAATCTTTACATTCTTGTTTTCTTGCTCTCCAATCTTCATTGCATTTTCTTTTTCTATTGAACTACACACTCTTACTTCCCTCATTTATGCAATGTCCTCCTCTTCCTAGAACACTTCTTCTTTTTCATGGACTTACCTTCTTCCTTTGTTTACACTAGGTGGTATTCAAACAACATTTCAAATAATGTGGAGACATTACTCGAATATTCTCCTCCCACTATAATGACGAAAGTTCCTCAAGAGGTATATTTTATGCGAGTCTCATTCCTTTACTCGTTACAAAAAAAAATAACGTATTTGCGACAAAATAATCTCTAGCTAATCCCTCGCTATCACCAAACGATTTTGCGAGGAATTAGGTAGGGATTATTCCATAGCAAAAATATAGGTAGTTAAATAGTGAGGAAGTTATTCCCTCGCTATTAAGCACAATTTTCGTAGCAAATCCTTCTCTAAAGCCTCACTAGTGAATTAAATTTTATCCCTAGCTAACCTCTTACTAATCCATAATAAATTTTATCCCTAACTGATCCTTAGCAAATTTTATCCCTAGTTAATCCTTAGCAAATTTTATCCCTAGCTAATCCTATGTGATCTGTAACAAATTTTATCCCAAGCTAATCCTTAACTGATTCGTTGCAAGTTTTGTCCCTAGTTAATCTTTAGTTGATCTATAATAAATTTTATCCTTAGCTGATCTGTAACAAATTATAATAATTATTCCTTACACCCTAACTTATCAATAACAAATTACGTTATATAAATCTACCAAATTGTTCCTTGTTCTTACTTATAACTTATAAAATTCATTTAAAAAATATAATGGTTAGAGATATAATCAAGTCACTTACAAAAGATCCACTTACAAAAGACTCTTTGACACTCAAGTCACTAAAAGAGATATAATCATTTCTAGTAAAAGAGAATGTATGTTAGAGTCATTTTTCCTAAAAAACACCGACTATGTTTATAGGATTTTGGAGTTAAAATAAAACTGATAATGTAATATCAAATAATATTAATAATAACGATTTAAGTCAATTAAATAATAATCATAACAATAATGTGTGAACATACAACTTATATCAAATATTTTGTAAATATATAATATTAAAAAATATCATGACATAATTAGACTGCTGAAATTTGTGATAATTAAGATTAATACATGAGTATTTGCTCTTATAAACGTATCTTGAAATATTTGAGGTTCAGTAGACCTTCTTAGGACCAAATTATTAAGGTACAATACATTATTAAAAATATATTTGTATTGAGATAAAGCTTATACTAAAAATAGATAAATGAAGTTAATTAAAATGTGAAATTAAGGAAAAGGATGCTCAGAAAAATGACACACGTGAAAAAGGAAATAGAGAACAACCATTGAGACACCAGAGGACGTGAAAGGTGGGTCAGCGACATCCATCCATATATATCCATGGTAACACTCTCGCAAAACACACTCGAACTTCATCACCCACATCTCTATCTCTCTATCTCTCTCAACACCACACACTCTCAACACACTTTCTCCCTACCATGGCCTCCCAACCCACCTGGGCCGAACTTCTGGGCCACAACGACTGGACCAGCCTTCTCGACCCCCTCCACCCCTCCCTCCGCACCCTCATCCTCCGTTGCGGCGACTTCATCCAGGCCACCTACGACGCCTTCAACAACGACAAGAATTCGCCATTCTGCGGCTCCAGCCGCTACGGCAAGACCTCCTTCTTCCGAAAGGTCATGCTCGACGACGCCGACCACTACGACGTTACAGCGTTCCTCTACGCCACCGCCAGAGTCTCCGTTCCCGAGGCCTTCCTCCTCCACTCGCTCTCGCGCGAGGCCTGGGACCGCGAGTCCAACTGGATCGGTTACGTCGCCGTCACGTCGGACAGCCGCTCGAAGGAGCTCGGGCGGAGAGAGATCTACGTGGTGTGGCGCGGCACCACGAGAGACCTGGAGTGGATCAACGTCTTCGGCGCCAGCCAAGAGTCCGCTTCCGCACTTCTCAACGCGGAAAGCGTCAAAGAGTTGAAGGCAAGAAACAAGGACGGTAATATATTTCAAATTTTGTTTAATAATATTTTATGATAAAATCTTAGACTACAAAGTTAACCATAGTTAAATTCGAAATTGAATTTATAAAACAGGAAGCAGCAGTAGTGACGAAGAAGATGATTCAGGGACACCAAAGGTGATGTTAGGTTGGCTCACAATCTATACCTCCGATGATCCAAACTCTCCATTCACGAAAACCAGCGCGAGAACACAAGTTGTTTCTCACGTGAAATCCCTGTTAGAACAATACAAATCCGAGAATCCGAGTGTGTTGATCATGGGACACAGTCTGGGCGCAACCCTATCGATAGTGAGTGGGTTTGACTTGGTGGAAAACGGGGTAACGGATGTGCCGGTCACCGCAATCGTGTTTGGGTCTCCCCAGGTTGGAAACAGGGCGTTCAATAACCGGTTGAAGAGGATGGGGAACCTGAAGGTTCTGCACGTGACGAACGTGATCGATTTGATTCCGCACTACCCGGGAAGGTTGTTAGGGTACGAGCACACGGGCGTGGAGTTGGTGATCGACACGCGGAAGTCACCGAGCTTGAAGGAGTCGAAGAACCCAAGCGACTGGCACAATTTGCAGGCGATGCTGCACGTTGTGGCAGGGTGGAACGGAGCGCGTGGAGTGTTTGAGTTGAAAGTGAAGAGGAGTTTGGCTCTGGTGAATAAGTCGTGTTCGTTTCTGAAGGATGAGTGTGGCGTTCCTGAGTCTTGGTGGGTGGAGAAGAACAAGGGAATGGTGAAGAGGGAGGATGGCGAATGGGTTTCGAGTGCACCAGATGAGGAGGATGTGCCCGTACCTGAACAAATCTAAGCCAGCCTATTATGGTAGGTTTTCATTTCTTAATCTTCCTTTCTTGTTTCTATTTCTATTTAAAGTAGGATAACTAATTTCATATTTTTTTAATATATTAATCATTTTTAACACATAATTATTATTACCGTTAAAATTAAAACTGAATTTAGGTGCAGAACTTAACACGAACCACGGCTAATTATCATTCCATCACAAACTATCATAAATTTTATTGTTTATTATTTAAAAACTATAGATAAAATCTGGTCATTCTCTTCTCTCTCTGATTTTCTTACTCAATAATAGAGTGTCTACAGTTTAAAGGAAAGTCAAGCCAACCTCTTTAGAAAAAATAATCATAGTTGACACATGGAAATAGGATTGCAATTATTACCGTCAAACCAACTTATTTTATTTAAAGAGTGTATTATAAATTCAAACATTAAAATTCGATTGTAACTCGGTTCACTTGACCTTAATCATAGAATAATTGATATCACATGTAACAATCTTTTTCTCAGTAATTATTCTAAAAATATTTATTCTTAGATTGTAACTTGACCCACCTTACCTACATTACAGAACAATGGTACAACTCGATAATTCGATCTAATACTTACGAAGGACAAAATGGAGCAATTTTCTCATCATTTTGACGCTAAAAGTTTAATTAATTAATTTGTAGGGATCAAATTCCTTGTTAAAAAGGAAGCGCAAAAGTTAGAAAAGTAAAAAAGTGGTCCGGTTACATGCTTTAATTTTGAGAATATATCCTTCTTCTTCAACTATGTCATTTAAGAGAACATGAAGTCGGTTATATTCTCCCATTCCATGTTATGAAATTTTTATATCTCTAAACACACACAACCTCTCAAGTAAATAAAGTGATGAAAATTGAGTATATGGTCCGATCAATAGACAAACGAGCTAGAAAAATATAAAATGCAAAAACAAAACAGTATTTTAGAATCATTAGTCCTCATGAAAAGGCACAACATATTAAATATATTCGACAATAATGATTACTGAATCCACACTTATATCATCTCGAAGGGCTTGAGCACACCATTGCCGCATAACACCTCACGATTAACGTCTACAAAAAAAAAACGAAACAAAAATGAAAAATCCTTATTGCGGCCTTTGCAAAATGAAACTAAAGTGCTTGTAAATAAGCCTTGTCCTTTAACCAATAAATTTGTTTGCCTTACTTTCTTCCTCTTACATATTTTTCTTTCACTTTTTCAATCCTTAACTTAGATATGCCTCCATCGTTTCTTCATGGTCCTTACGTTGGTCTGTAAATATGAATTTTAAGGGTTTATATCCTTGAGCAAAGAAAAATTTTGCACGAAACCTCAAGGTATATTTCAAAGGAGAAGCTTCATACCTTTAAAAGTTTATAAGTCGTTAGTAGAATCAAGGTAGAAAAAGATATAATTCTAAAAGTTCTTATAGATTAGGAGGGACTTTTCTATTTTTTAGTGATACTCCATTTATAAGACTAGAATTATGTCTTTTCAAAAAGAAATCTTTAATATAATGAATATTGTTGTTCCATGCTACTCCATCCTAACTACTGAACCATTCTCCAAGCTTTCTATATTTATTCACACACTTTGACACAATATTGACCTCAAATGTTTTTCTCTGTTTTGTAATAAGATATCCAAGAGAATCTCTTAGGTCTTAGTTGTCAAACCAAAGTGATTTGGTCATTGATTATCTAATCAAAACCAACTTGTTTCAACAGTGTAATCTTCACCAACTAGAACAATCTTCTTGACAACATACCCAAATAACATGAACAGTGTTGACGATCGACATACCCAATAACCTTAGACACTTATAAATAGAAATCTCGTACAAGACTAATTAATGTTCTTACATAGAATTATAACATTAACTACATGAGCTTTTACTTCAAAAAAGCAAATACTACATTATATCGTCTTATAAATTATAGAAAAAAAAAGTGCATACCATCTTTGTAAATTCCTCCCAGTATAAATTATTAAAGGAATGTTTATAT
The DNA here is from genome assembly GCF_037176805.1 of Vigna unguiculata. Lineage (NCBI taxonomy): Eukaryota > Viridiplantae > Streptophyta > Magnoliopsida > Fabales > Fabaceae > Vigna > Vigna unguiculata. Next base: position 32,307,068 of record NC_140802.1, read on the forward strand.
TTATTTTACTTTGAAATCTTAAATAACATCTTTGTTATAAAAGAAGAGCTCTTAAGCCCACAAAATCGCGGGTAAAACTAGGTTTTATACTGAAAATGCAACTTTATTTATTCGAACAGGTGAAAGCCTCAGGTTTTCACAACCCTTTATCTGTCTTAAATATACACAATTAGTGAGTAAACACAACACTCCCATAGCGAGACATGCAAACCATAATATATGCAGAACCATGAATTTAGTTTCCTTATTTCTTGCCACGGAGTTTAGTTCCAAGGGCTCTTTCCAACTTGCCAATTATCTGCTGGTTTGGAATGGCCTTCCCTGATTCGTATTCCTGGATCACTTGAGGTTTCTCGTTGATCAGCTGCAAATAACAATGCAAATGCAAATCATTGATATTGCCCAACTATTATTGAAAAGGAAAATCAAGAGACCGATAATTTATTCAATTTTTTTTTCTGCAGGGGGGAGAGTAATACTTGAGCAAGCTGAGCCTGAGTAAGTTTCTTCTCCATCCTAGCTTGCATTATAGCCTTCTTAAGTTCAGTTGGTACTTTCTCATCTGTACAAAAAACTCCAATCAGAAGCTTTAATTTCTGTTTAAGAAATTTAAAACTTGAACAACAGTGCCACTGCTCACAATAATTCTCCGGTCCATTAAACAGACTATGAAATCATATAAATCCATGATACGTACAATCAGTAGACCAAAGAACGTAGAGAGCAACAAGTTCAACCTTGTTTTATGATCCTCAAGTCCAAGGATTTAATATCAAAACCTAGAACTAATGATCCAGTGACCCCGAGAAGTTCCACTTCTCTTCAAGAAGTTGCCAAAATATAGAGGGGCATATGAAACAGATCGTATGCACATAGGACTCAAATTTATAATGGCAAGATTTGAAAAAGATAGTATCATTCAACTTAGAAATCGCACATAGGTCAATCGTTGAAAAAAAACCATTAATTTGGTTGGGGAAGAGGGTTACTATCATTAAGTTTTTCCTGGTGTCTGAATCTATGCCATTATTTCTACCATGTTAGGCATACATTTTCTTATTTGTGCTTAAGAAAAAGAACTCAAAGTGATTTCTATCATCTATCATTTATATCACATCTCTAACACACCCCAAATCTATTTAGTTTTAAGCATGATCAATGCTCAGGCTCCCTTACCTTAGAAGAGATTAAACTTTTTATTAGAAGAATGAGGACAGTAGGAATCAAACTCTAGATAACTTGCTCACAGAGACTCTGATACCATGACATTAACCAATTACCCAAAAATCTTGAGTGGTTCGGGGAAGATGCATAAATGATTCTACATAGCCCCTCTAACAATTACACCACTAAACACTTTGCCTTGACATCTCAAAAAAGTTAGTAGTAAACACATTTCTAGCTATTGTGTAATTATAACGGTGAGACAGTGGAACCTTCAATCTACCTACCACATAATCACTATTCATTGAAAAATACAGAACCTCCATAACCTAGACAGAGTCAAAAGACAATAAATAAAACTACCAAAAAGAACATGCTCCAAGAAAATTTGTGTAGTTGACAATACTAAAGCAGGACAAGGAAGCCACTGCAGGGAATATCCACTCAATGCAAACACCTCATATGAACCACAATATTGTATACATAATTCACCTCTTTATAACTGTATATTCAAAGGTAGATGCACCGATGTTTTTCATTTGTATAAAAAATATAAGGAAAAAAAGAACTAAGTGCTGTTTGATTTCCTTATAAAAATTTAACACTACTCAGTAATCAAGTTTGTTATCCAAAATCTGTTAGGCTTTGAAAATCGTCCACAAAACAAGTGTTTTGAAAACCAAAAAACAGCCAGTTGGTGATATTTTCTCGTCTTATTTGTCCACATTCTGCTTTGTGCCTTACACCACCCTCCACCAATTGTCCAAGCAACCTTGTTTAGTTAAATTTTGAAAACTAAAAGCAGTTTTTCAGAAGATAAATCATACACAACCTAATTCCCTGTCTATATATGTTGTAATACTCACGAGCTAGATTCTCTGTATCCTCATCCAGCCTCTTAGTGTTCAATGAAGTGCTGCTAGCGGCTGCTTTGTTTGTCCCAGCATTATCTGTAAGAGCAACATTTGAACAATCATCATTCAAACCATCCATCAAACAATAAAGCTCATCAACAAAAGAAAAATGAAAACCACATACAAACAAACACACACACAAAAGACACATCAATAACCATCCTATGCCAGATCATTTAGCTCTTGCTTTTTAAGTGCCCCCTTTTCCATACTAAACAATTATCAAATTCAATTTTTTCCTAACCATTTAAAAGATTTAATTTGCAAATTAAATCTGCTGCCTCAACACCAAATCATCTGCAATAGTCACAAGAAAACACGTTCAGATCCGAGATTTCAAAAACAAAAAATCGACGATAAACTGATGAAATCGCTAGAAGAAATTCAGTTTTTTGCAAAACAATTAACACGCGAGGAACAATTTTTCGAAGATTTGTTTACTTTTTTCATCGAGGGTATTGGAAACGAACATTTTTTTTGGGTTTCGATATCGGCGCCGGCACGGCGGGCGGCGTTGACGGCCTTCTCGTCCTTCTTGGCCGCGGCGGTGGGAGCTTTCTTGCGGAGGACGACGGGTTCCCAATCCTGGGAAAGAGGGCCCACACCGGACATGTTTGTTTGTGTGTTTGTCTGGTTATGAATGGTTGTGTATTGGGTTCGTTATGTTCGTTCGCGAAGCTTCAATGAGAGAAGGGATGAAGGAAGAAGTGGATACGGAAGATGAGATAGCTTCCGCTAATTATGTTTCTTTTTTTCTTCGGAAATAATTAATAATAATAATAATAATAATAATAGATTATACTAATAGTATTAATAATAATATTATTAATATTAATATTAACTACGAACACATCACGTACGTATATTTGCATTTTTTTAATTTTTAAAAAATTTAAGATCAATAATAAATATATAATTTTTAAGAAATTTAAGATCAATAATAAAAATAATTTTAACAAAAATAAGATATGTAAAAAGAAAATTTAAATAATAATTTAAAACAAAAGAGATTTGTAGAAAAATGATTAAAAATAAATTATTTATAAAATAATTAACTTTTAAAATAATTAAAGGTAAAACTGATATTATGAAATGTGGACAAGGAATTTCCTTTATTGTTATAGATATAGATAATAATAATAATAATTATTATTATTATTACTATTATTATTATTATTATATTAAAATAAAATATATGTACGGTGGTTGTTCCAAGTGGCGGATCTTGCTTGATATTTATGGGGTGCCAAAATATACTTAAAATTTATATATTTAACTTATATATTTAATTATGGATCCGTAAGATTATTTAACTTAATAATAATTGATTCAATACTAAAATTTTTAGTTATATTTTGTTTTTAATGTAAATAATCATATCGTCAGCAAAAAAAGTTCATCCCGTTTTTTTTTTTTTTGCAATCTTATTTTGATAATTTTCATTGTAGAAAATTATCTTTATGATATAGTTGTAAAAACAAAAAAAGTTAAAATAAGACGAGACGGATTAAAAAATCAATCAAGTACATGTAATTTGACTTCCTATTTTTGTCAAAGATTGATTTTTTCTATTTTCTTCCTCGCAGTAGCTTCCATTTTATCACTTTTAAATAATTAATTTATTCTTTTATTTCTTCATCAATATACTTATGTTTTAAAAAAAAAATACTAAAAGATAATTTATCATAATCTAAATAAAAATTGTGATACGTAATTAATAAAAGAAAAATATATGATAATCAAGTCACAATTAAAAATCAGTTATTAAAAAATATTTAGTGCATTGCTTTTTCTTCGATATTTATAAAAATGAATATACCAAATGCTCGTGAGATAAAAAATAATATTAATTATTAAACTAATATTTCACTATCAATTGAGAAAAAAAGAATTATTTTTCTCTTCAATAATAGAAGAAAGCATACAAAAATGAGAGCACAAAATAATGAATTTGTGTTCAACTTTCTTTTTTTCTTCATAAACAAAAGAAAACAAAACAAGTAAAAGTCTAGAGTGGATACAATATGTGAGAAACTCAAAAAACAGTGAGAGAGAAAATAAAAAATATCTTAATAAATTTATTTATTTTTTATTAAATTTAATTTTATGCTTTATTATTTATTAGCATTAAATGTTATATTTTATAAAATAAATAAAAAGATACCTATTTTAATTCTTATCAATTCCCAATATATACTTTTATTATTTAAAAAATTCTAAAACATTAAATTTCTTATACATAATTTAAAAAATTAAAAACAAAAAAAAATTCATATAACATAAATAAAAAAAAATCAAAAACGTTGGGGGGGCCACGGCTCCCCCATCCATTCGTTGGTCCGCCTTTGGTTGTTCCAGTAAAATGTAAATATGGTCCTGTGTAAATTAAATACAATATGAAATTGATGTTAAAATTTTATATTTTTAAATAGAAACACAAAAAATATAAACATTAAACACTTATGTTATATTAGAATGAAATGCGTACGTAGGGATCGTTATTAAAGTAAAATGTAGGCATATAATGTAATATAGTCCCTGTACAAAATATATACAACATGTAATTGAAGTTAAATTTTTTAAATAGAAACACATATATATTATGTTAGAATAAAATATGTATCCACGGGTTGTTGTTCAAATAAAATGTATGCATATATTGTGTAATATGGTCCCATATAAATTAAATACAACATGAAATTAATATTAAAATTTTTTGTATAGAAACACATGTACATATAAAGACTTGAATGTTATATTAAAATGAAATGCTATGCAGTTATTAAAGTAAAATGTAGGCATATTGTGTAATATGGCCCTGTACAAAATAAATATAACATGAAATTATTGATGTTAACATATTTAAATAAAAACACATGTATAGTATATTAAAATAAAAAGCGTATGCAAGGTCGTTATTAAAGTAAAATGTAAGCATATTGTGTAATATAGTCTCGTACAAAATAAATATAACATGAGATTGATATCAACATATTTAAATACAAACACACTACAAGAAAAATAATTTTTTCCAGGGGTTATTTTTGGTATTTCCAGAGGTTTTAACCCCCACTAAAGGAGTTACCCGTGGTTTGTTTTTCCCCTAGAAAAGCCCGCGTCGTTAATGGATTACGGCGGTTTTGACTAACCCCTGGTAAAGCAATATTTATTTGCGGTTTTGAAACCCCTAGTATTTATTGGCGGTTTGAAACCCCTGGTATTTACTGGCAATTGTGGAACCCCTGGTATTTACTAACAGTTTTGAAACCCCTGGTATTTACCGGTAATTTTGGAACCCATGATATTTATGGACAGTTCTAGAAATCAACTTTCCTTTTCATTATTTTTCATCTAATGGCAGTTTAGTTCATTAGTTCATGTTAAAATAGTTTATTGATGTCATATATAACTGTTTTAAGGGAAACAGAGAAATTGAAGGAGTAATGCTAGATCCCCGGTGCATTTATGAAGCTCGAGAGTAGAGTGCTATTTGTTCTCAACACTCATTTGATTACGATAATAATATATGTGAAATAACTTAAGGTTGCTTGAATGAATTAAATAATTTGTTTTACATAAATTCAAAATTCATGGAAAGAGTTGGATCCCTCAAATAAGAATGAATATTATGGAAACTAAATAGACTTTCAGTTTACTAAATTCAAAAGAATGCGTACATTTAGAATTAAATACAATTGATGAATGAAATAGAAACTTGACTTATAAGTTGGCAGAGTTGCAAAACTTTCTGATGATTCCAGCTGATCCGATAAATGGTTGAATATATATGTCCATGATGGACCACCCGCCTGATCAAGAATTCAAAATATTAATGATTAATTGCTATGTAAGTTAAAACCATCAAACATTTATGAAGCTAATTTTGTTACTCACAGCAAATGATGCATCACGAGCAACTACTGCTACAATGTCTGCACATGATACAACTCCTGGACAAACTTTCTCCACCTCAATTTTTGCTTGATCGATGACGTTAAATTTTCTTACTGAGTTAATATTCTAAAGTGCAGTCTTTTTGTATCATCAAGCAAAATTTATTTTATTTGTTGACAGGTGAAAAACTAACTTTATAAACTGATTAAAGTAAAAGTATACACGAGAAGTAAAACTATTTATTGATCTGATAATCATGAAATTAATTATATAAAAGTATTTAAACTTATGTTCAAATACTATTTTAAAATAGATATATTAAAAAAAGTTATTAAAACACTCCAACTGAATTAATTAGTTTTTTAAATGAATCAAATGAAGATAAAGGAAATCATAATCCTTCTTAAATACACTTTCCAAGCTGGTTGGTTTTCTAACTAGTTACTTGAAATAAATACAATTTTATACAAAAGGAATGTGAATGCATCATTAGCGTTCCTATGCAATTTTAGCTGTAGAATAAATATAGCATCGTGGTATAAGAATGAAGGTGGAGAAGAAAAAAACATACACCCAAAAATCTATATTTAGCAAATGGTAAGACCATAAGAAATTAAGTGTTAATTATTTTAAACATCATTAAACTAATGAAGAAGAAAGTTGCTAAAGTCCCAAATGTTACGCTTTACTTAAATATTTTTTAACTATTTTCAATATTTGGTAAGTATGTTCTTTCATAATCAAGAAAACTATTTACCGTTATCAGCACACGTTTTCATCAAGTGAGGAAGAAGCAATTGTGGATAACAGTAAAACTATTGAACATCAATACCTGCAAGTAGTTCAATTACTTCAATTCCAATTAAAAAAAGAAATAGTGGCATTTTCACTCTTGTGTATCATTAGTTTCTAATTAAAGTGAAAACCAGACACTTTCCCTGTATGTTCTTAAATTATAAAAAAACTACTTTTTAAATATATACTTTACCAGAGTGGATTTTCCTTGGGATACTCTTTCTCCATTGAGTGTCTTCACTACATCATGTGAGAATTTAGAAAGTTGCTAATGAAACAAGGTTTGATCTGATTGTATTCTTTAATGGCCAAAGAAAAATACCTTGCACACACACCTGCATGCTTTCAGGACTGTGAACCTCATCTAAAAAGGAAACAAGTATATTTGATCTTTCACCCTTTAGGTATTGGTCATGAACAATTTGTGCCCTTCCTTGCAAACTTGCACTAGTTAAACCTTTTATGAACTGCTTTGGCAACTTTTCCTTAATGCAGGTACAAAATCACTTCAGCAATAAGGTATAAGATAAAAAGATGGGAAAAAAAACTACTTTTTAAAACTTACAGTTTGTTCCAAATAGATATCTCCTACATGCTCAATCACGTAAAGCATAGTGCAATGGCAAGAGTTGCATTTACATCATGGTTACCTTTCAAAACAAACTCGCTAAAGAAAATGAAGTCCCTGTGCATTTTTTATATTAGAAAATCAATATTTTATACTTCTTAGTAAGAAAATGCTTCGATATAAATTTATAGTTGGAATGAATTTAAGCATGTATCTTCTACTATTTTAGCATTTCAATAAGAAGTTGAAAATCAATTTTATGTGGGGTTAGAAAAGTAAAAGGTTTTTTTTTCAGTTTCATTTCAGTAATTATCTTTCAATACAACCCATCCAATTAAAAATTTTGAAAAATCAATCATAGATGTGTGAAAAATTCAGAGATTCGGTTTGAGAAAATAAAGTATATGGAATTAAGTACTTTAATGTATTCTATTAACTTTAAAACAAATATTTATAACTTGATTTTACATATTCAGAGTGAAGTTATGAGGAAATGAAGCAGTTTGCAAATTTTGATTGTGTCCAGATTCCATAATGTGTGTACGGAAGACAAGGGAGAGCGACTAGGGAGAGAGAAACAATCCAACCATTAAAAATTGAGACAAATGTAAGTTTGTACTGATGACAAGAAAACAAACCATTTAAGGTAGATAATCAATTGATCCTTTGACCTTCATGCTCATGATTTTAAATTTGAGTCTAGTTTATTCTTGCTTTCAATTACTCTGTGGACACCCTACAAACTTAAACACTACAAATTCGTGAGATAACTTCGCAATAAGAAAAACCAAAGAATAGCAAAAGAGATGCATATGTTTTATTTGAGTGTACATTACCTTGAAATCTACATTGGCTTTGTTGATGCCTTTAATCCTGATGGCACTCTTAGCCTGCTTGCCCGGTTCATCTACACATGACAAGAAACAATTGCAGGAACAAGTGGAATAACACAAAGAATGACTCTGCAAAGCACTCATATAGATTCATACAATGACAAAACATAAAAAAACATCAAAGAATGACTCATGAAACAAAATAGAGGCCAACGTGATTCTGGAAGGAAAGTCACACCCATAAAATTGAACCAATCGTTAAACTTCGAAGCAGTCTCGTATTTCAAACCATGAACACTTCACCGAAAAAGTCGTAGTGAACACCCGACACAGACACCACAGAACTCTAAATGCACCGCAAGTATGGAAGCAACACCTGAAACAAAATCTAACTGAGATCTAGGGCGTGAAAAATTGAGAAATCAAAAAAGGAAGAAGAAGCCATTTACCAACTGTGATTCAGATATGCACAATCAAAGAAGAGCGAGATTGAAGATGAAAAATTGCAGTCACTTCTTTATCTGATTCAAAAATGATGGTTCGAGAACTTTTAAGTTTTACCAGCAATGAAGAGGGAAAACAAAAATGAATATAAATATATGAAAAGATGCAAAAGAGGGAAACTGAAAAAACAAATGCAAAAGAGAGAAACTGAGAATGAGTATAATATAAAACTTTATGACAGTATTTATATATTGCATTAAAATGAAATACATATGTATGAGTTGTTGTTAAAGTAAAATATAGACATACTGTATGAATTCGTAGAAAATAAATATAACATGAGATTGATGTTAAAATTGTTAAAATTTTTAAATAGAAACATATGTCGATACAAACACATGTATATTACATTAAAATGGAATGCATATGCATGGGTTATTGTTAAAGTAAAATGTAGGCATACGATGTAATATGCTCTCATATAAAATAAATACAACATGAAATTGATGTTAAAATTTTTAAATAAAAATACATGTACATATAAACACTTAAATGATATATTAAAATAAAATGTGTATGCACAAGTTGTTATTAAAGTAAAATGTAGGCATATAGTGTATATATATTGTGTATTAAGGAATGCACAAAATATATATAACATGAAATTGATGTAAAAGTTTTTAAACAAAAACACGTGTAGATATAAACACATGTTTATTATATTAAAATAAAATGTGTATCCGCGGGTCCTTTTAGGGTAAAATATAGGCATATTGTATAATATTGTCCCGTATAAAATAATATAACATGGAATTAGTGTTAAAATTTTTAAATAGAAACTTATGTAGATATTAACATATGTTAATTATATTAAAATGAAATGTGTTTGCACGGGTTGTTACTAGTCACTGAAGTAAAATGTAGGCAAATTATGTAATATGGTCCCGTACAAAGTAAATATAACATGAAATTGATTTTAACATTTTTAAATTGAAACATAAGATATACAAACAATAATATGTATATTACATTAGAATTAAATGCATGAATGCATACACCCATGCAGTGGCAGTGGCGGATCTTGATCACAAAATTTGGAGGGGGCAAAATAATATAATTATTTGACCATTAAATTGTTAGATCATTAATAATGTTTTAAAAATTGGTTTCTCTAACTGAATAATTTAATTTTTAGTAAAATGTTGTGACAAATATAATTTATCTTGTTTTCATCTTCACAAATAGTTTCACTTTTACCACTTTTGAATAATGAATTTATTCTTTTATTATTCATCAATATACCTATTTTTTAAAATAATATTAAAATAATTTATCATACTTTACTAAAAAAATTGAGAAGTGTAAATATTAAAGAAAAAATATAGTATAGTTAAATCACAATTAAAAATCGATTATGAAAAAACACATAATACATTATTTTTCTTCTATATTCATAAAAATTAAATATATCAAAGGTTCATGAGATAAAAGAAACAATGTTAACTATTAAATTAATTTTTCATTATCAAGTAAGATAAAAGATAATTACTTTTCTTTTCTTCAAAAAAAAAAATAAGACAAATGGAGAATGAGAGAAAAAATAATTACCTTTTTTCTTTTAAAACAAATATGACAGTAAGAAATGAGTACAATTTTTGTAAAATTAACAAGACAATAATAAAGGACATAAAAAATATCTTAATAAATATTTGGTTTAATTATTCTTTTGGTTATTGTTTTAGTTCAGAAATGTTAAGTTGGTTCTCAAATTTTGTTTAGTTTCAATTTGGTTCTGAATTTTGAAAAATGGATGCAATTTGGTTATTTTCATTAAATTTCTTGAAATGGATCGATGCTTCTTCATTAAAATTAAAGTTGTAAATAAAGATAGTTTGTTTTGTTGGTGTAATTAACATAATCTCACTATCAATCTTGATGAAAATCGTTCATCCACTTCAATAAATTTAACGAGAATGATCAAATTACATCAATTTTTTAAAAGTCAATATCAAATTGAGACTAGTAAAAACTTGATGACTAACTTGACATTTTTAGATGAAAATAGTGACCAAAAGATTAATTAAACCTAAATATTTTTATTCTTTATATATTTAATTTTATGTTTTATTATCTATTAACATTAATTGGTTATATTTTATAAAAAAAATAAAAATACAAACAATTTAATTTTCATTTATTTATAAAATACACTACCTATAATTTCAAAAATTTAAAAAAAATTAAAAAATTTTAAAATATATATAATTTAAAAAAAAATTCACAAATCTTGGGGGAGCCATAGCCTCTCTCCGCCCTTACAATGCTCCGCCCCTGCACGCATGGGTCGTGTTTATATATATACTGGTATGTATGTTTATCATTTCTCAGTTTTTTGATAGTATCATTACCAGTTTTCTAACAATATACTCAGTGTATACATGAACATCAAGTTACGACATTATACTGATATTGGATTAAGAGATACATGAATGATATATTATCCTTTGTTATTAAATGATTTCAAACCAAAGTAAATGTCTACACGGGACCTTTGTACTTATTGATATAGTATGGTAGATTAATTATAAACACCTATTTTAAAAATTGACGTGTAACGATAATTGAACTATAATAAAGCTATTGTTATTTTAAATACATAAATTATTTTCTGCAATATTATGATTGATATATTGTAAATGTATTCAATATATATGAAATTCAATAAAACTAAGAAATCTATTATACAATGATAAGAATAATAATTTAACATGTACTTATTGATTTCCTTATGTAAAGTGATAAATATATTATTTAAATAATCATTTGAGTTATTGGGAATAATAAGTTTTTATTAGCTAAATTATTCAATATAATTAATAATAATAATAATGTGATTAAGTAACTAATATTTAAATATGACGTTATAATATATATTTTTTAGTTATTTTTTACATTTAAATATACATTTGTGTTATTTGAAAATAATCAACTTATACCGGAAAAAAAATCGTATAATTAACATAAAATTTCATATTTATGTTAGTTATTTTTTATATTTAATATAGATTTGTGTTAATTGAAAATAATTTGTTTGTATTAGGAAAATTATATTTCGTATAATTAACCTAAGATGACAAATAATTGTTAGTTATTTTGTATTGTATAATTACTGATTACTTGACAAAACTTAACTATTTATTATGCTGATTAACTATTAATATAATTCATATTTCAATACTGTTTAAATAAGCTTTAAACTTATTTTGCAGGGATCAAATCATTACATTTTCGATATGAAGGGTCTGGTTTTGACGGCAAACAATACTTATTGTGTTTTTTTAATACCTCTGCAGTTTGATTTTGTGGAGGGCCTTTAAATTTGGTGAATCAGTTTTCTAGTATTATATTCAATATGTCTATAAATTTGGTTCAGTATGCTTATTAATTTGGTTTTGTGATGGTATAATATTTTGTGTTAATTTGTTTACCGTAGGTGGGTTATTTCATTGAAGTTGTTCTTTTTCATTATAAAGTATTGTGAAATTAATTATGTATAGTTATTCTCATGATAAAGTATGGTCAAATCACCAGTGTAATAAGGGCTTTTGGTCCCGGTTATTTTTGTCATTCTGCCTCGGTTTTAGAACCGAGGCATATTGGGGTGAGGCCAAAAGGGGTGTCTTTTGGCCTCGGTTATCACCCGAGGCGTAAAAACAGTTTTCTGCCTCGGTTGCAGAGGGACCGGAGCCATAGGTTCAACTTTCGCAGAGCCTTTGGCCTCGGTTATGGTAAGAACCGAGGCCATATACCCCGTTAGTACCCATCAGCAACCATCCATCATCAACAAACCCATTCTCTTCAGATTCACCCACTTTCCAGTTCAGAAGCCTCCATTTTATACGAATATCAGACCCAAATTCTAAGCCTTTGTTATTGTATTTCTTTTTTATCAAACTCAAGAGAGGATTTGGAAGATTCTCTTCTCCACGAGCCACCAAATTCACTTAGGTAGTATTAATGTTCTCACATTCTGAACAACAAAACCAATTCAGTACCCATCAACAACCGCCGCTGCCGTTGTGGCCGGCGTCTCGCGACTACCTTCACGCTCAACGCACTCGCTTTTTGGAAGCTGTATTCGCATCCAGGGAGAACCTTCAGCTTCACGCCGTCGACGAATGCGCCGAGGCAGATCCAACACTCCGACTCTTCCGCCGTCGCGCGCTGGTGCAGGATGAACGGTAGGCGCTTCATCGCGTCGGCGTCGAGGCCGTCTTGAGAAGGAAGCATCGACGGTGCCTGGTGCGATGGGACGGCGTCGAAGAGGCCGTGGTGGCGGCAGATATGTCGAGCGAAGAAGAGCCACCGGCGAGAGCTTGTCACGACCTTGCAAGAAGAGCCACCGGCGACGGCTTGTGGAGACGGTGGCCCTGGTGCGATGGGACGGCGTCGAAGAGGAGGCCATGGTGGCGGCAGATCTGTCGAGCGAAGAAGAGCCGTCGACGAGAGCTTGTCACCACCTTGCAAGAAGAGCCATCGGCGACGACTTGCGAAGACGGTGGCCGGATCAGCGCAGTGGCAGCACAGCGTGGTTGCAGAGCTTCGCGTGGTGGTGGTGGGTGGCTGGAGCAGCAGGTTGTAGAGAGAAAGAGAGAGAGAGGAGAAATGCACCGCGGGGAAGAAAAGGGGGTTCGCGAATTTTGAACCCTAATTATACTATATGGCCTCGGTTCAATTAATAACCGAGGCATATAGCCCTATTTGGCCCCAGTTCACTGACACCCGAGGCCAAAGACGTAATGGTTAGTGACATTTTTGAAATATCTAGCCACATTTTTGGCTTCGGTTCTTTGGAACCGAGGTATATAACCCTCTTTTGTCACCGGTTTTTTTGAACCGAAGCATATAATCCTCTTTTGCTTCGGGTTTTCGCTGAACCGAGGCATAAAAGTTGCCTGAAATTGCAAAAATGCCACTGCGCCATTATATGCTTCGGTTCCTGACCAACCGAGGCATATAAGGCGAGGTAAAAAGCAAAATCTGCACTAGTGAATAAATTATAAACCTTTTTTTTCAAATTTGACATTATTTATTGTGAAGTGTGACTATGATTAACTATAATAAACTTATTTTACTTTCAATGGTTAAATTATTTTTCTACGATATTATGATCGATTTAATATAGTTATAAAAATAATAATTTACTTTGTATAACATTAATATTATAGAAAAATTCATTAATAAAACAAATATATTATACAATTATTAAAACGATTATTATGTATAGTTATAAAATATATACTATTACTTATTATAGAACTATCAATTAATTAAAGGATTTGAAAAGATCATTTTAATTATTATTTAAATTAAGTAGTCATTTCCTTCTATAGTATTAATTATTATAGAAAAGTCGATTAATAAGAAAAATGTACCATGTAATTAATAACTCTATTATTATGAATTATAATACATGAAGTACTATAAAGTTCTATAATATATTAAAATGAATTGTATATTTTTTTTTTGTTATTGTTAGAGTTAAACGTATATATTTTGTGCAATGTGATACATATCAAAATGTAAAGACATGCTAATACATATCAGAATACATCTCCTAATACATATAAAAAAAACAAATTGTGAACATTATACCAATAAACAAAAGAGATAAATAATCAATTGGTTTTGAAATTACAACATAGTAACTGTGAACATTCATGGTAGCAAATATGCACTTGTACACAAACTACGTTTATAAAGTTTCACTTCATTTTGTGAAGAAACATTAACAACATACAATGACAACAAATACACATAATAAAATCTAAAATCTCTTGTTATTCATATTAGAAAGAATTCACCATAGTCATGTTCAACATTGCAGTCGGTTTGTTATCCAACTAAAATCTTCTTCATTGGATGTTTAAAGTTTATCAAACCATGTTCGCTATGAAACATACGCCTGCAATTCCAACCAAAGTTATGCATTATAATTGTATTACTTTCACACAAAAAAATGTAATCTCAATGATGATTTATAATCAATGTTTTGATATTAGAGAATCTTTCGTAAATTATAACCTTTCCAAATGCTAAATTTCAAAATAAGATCTTGCAAAAGTAAAGATAAACCACATTTACATACCAATTGGAAATGGTGCGAATGATTTAGCACAACTACCGAACCATCATTTGCAACACCCCAGTAGAATCCAATCTGGCCATTGGGATCATGATCAAACACATACAACATATGGGTAAAAATGTTCTATTTCAAACATACATAAAAAATTAAAATGAGAAGAATAAAAAGTAAAAATAAATTAACTCACATAAACATATAATCTTACTTGAAAGAGAGGAATGAAAGAAGATGTAGATCAAAATTAAAAATGAATCTGCAAGGTAAAATATGACAGATTAAAATATGTAAACTCCATACAACAAAAAAGGTAATAAAACACTAAATCTTACCTGCTAATAGAGGAATGAAAGAAGACGATGTTACCAGAAAAGCCTGAAAGGTACAAAATAACATATTCAAATAAATCATCTCCACAAAACAAAAATAAGTAATAAACTTATCTTTTAACAACCAAATGGTACTAACAATCATTCATCAACATAATAAACTTATCTTTTAACAACAAAATGGTACTAACAACCATTGATCAACAATAAGAACAAAAAATTGAGAAATACAAAAAAGAAAACAACAATAGAGGAAAATGAAAAAAAAAAAACTTATGAAAAACATAAGCAATAAAAAGTAGAAGAAAACGAACAATACCATACGGATGAAACCAAAATCCCAAAAGCTTATCTCTTGAAAGTGTAAGGGAAAAAGAACGAAAAAGAAAAAATAACAAAAACCTAAAATGTAAAGAACAACTTCTTATATAAAATCAACTTTACAGAATAAACAAATCCTAAACATACTGTATATCGACAACATAGTATATCAACAACATAACATATTAAAAGGAAGAAATAAACTTACCAAGAAAAACAAATGCGTAAATGTTGCCCTTTAACAACAACACAATACCAAACCAAACCAAAGAAGAAAAATATTAAAGAATGAAAGTTTAGAAAATTAGAAGAAGAAAAATAACATATTACCAAACAAAAGAACTATCAAAAACCTACATTTCAAACTAAAGCATCAAAGTACTCGCGCCAAGAACTATCACCTCTACATTTGAAAAGGATAAGGAAAAAGACAAAATAACCTTCAACCCTAAAAAAAAAATGAAACCCAATACTGAAAAAAGGTTGGATAAAAATGACAGTTTGTTATGACAGGAAAGCAGAAAGAAGAAGAAAAAATGTATTATCCCACGACAAACCATCTTTAACACAAAAAACATGAAAAAAATCAACGTTTCATGAAGAACAACAATGCATAAAGAACAATAAAAACATGAAGCATAAAAAAAATTTTGTATGAAGAAGAAGAAAGAAAAAGAAGGATCTACGAAGAAGAAGAAAAAGAAGAAAAAAGGAAAAAGTATAACAAAAACTAACCTTGACGGAGTAAACATTCTGTTTTGCATGAAGAGCAATAAACAAGAAGAAAATAAAATTTAACTTCGTATGAAGTAGAAGAAATTAGAAGGAATCAAGAAGAAGAAGAAGAAGAAAATGAAAAAAAAGAAGCAAAAACTAACATTCAAAGCAAACGTTCAAAACATATTGTTGCTGGGAGAAAATGTTACTGAATAGATTGCCTTCGAGAAGAAGGATTTTCAAATCTTCAACACAAAAAACATGAAAATAATTAAACCTTTCATGAAGAAAAACTATGCATGAAGAACAATAAACACAGGAAGCAAAAAAAAACTTCGTATGAAGAAGAAGAAAGAAGAAGGATCCACGAAGAAGGAGAAGAAAAAAAAGGAAAAAGTACAACAAAAACTAACCTTGATTGACAAAGCAAACATTCTATTTTTGCATAAAGAACAAGAAGAAAATAAAATTTAATTTCGTATGAAGAAAAAGAAAGTAGAAGGATTCAAGAAGAAGAAGAAAAGGAAGAAGAAAAGCAAAAACTGAGCTTCAAAGCAAACATTCAAAACAGATTAATGCTTGGAGAAGATGTTACTAAATAGATTGCCTTTGAGAAGAAGGATTTTCAAATCTGTGAGCAACGTCTATCAAATCATTAAAGACCTTTCACCACCAAAACACTACCTGTTAGATGACGAAAAAACCCAAAGTTTGGACATGTGTCAGAATAATAGATAGGGCTAGTTTTGTATTTTACCTAATGATTTATTTTCTTATATATATAGTAGATAGTAGAAGAAATAATATGGTAAAATGTTTTAAAAAATTAGTATTAAAAAGTATTTTAAATTTAGCAAAAACATAAATGGTAAAAATGTTTTTTTAAAGCTAATCAATGTTAATGTTTTTTAGTTTACATACTAATGGAACAAGAATTAATTTTTTTTATTAAAATTATAATTTTTGTATTACACTAAAAAAATAAAATAGCTTAATATTTATTATATTGTACCGCTTATTTATTTTGACTATAAATAAGAGATTCATATATTAAATTATCCGTTTATTTTTAAAATTGTTCCTATATGTGAATTTGTTTTTGAAATGAAAAAATGTGTAAAATAGTTTCTAAAACTTTATATCACCAAAAAAAAATTAGTTAGTAGAATTATATTAGACATTGAAATTGTGTTCAATAAAAAAATAAAAACTAAATTTTAAAATTATATGTCATCAATCACTTTTTAGTTATTACTATAAGGCCCACTTTTATTTTCTGCCTTATGTTTAAGGGTTGCCCTAAATCTGTTGGGCCTAAAGGCTGGCCCATAGGGTGCCAAGGCCCCTAAAGCAACCAAGAACCCTCATTCAGCTCTCACTTTCAAACAACCCCTTCTCATACGCTTTCCTTCTTTTCAGAGGCTCTGCTAGGGTTTAACACCAATCTTGGTCATGTAGCTCAATCTCATTTTCTTGCTCCATGTAAGTATTTTCCCAGCTCATACTTGTTTTCGTTAATCACTCTTCATATTTCCAGTTAGGGTTTCATAGTAACCCCATTTCTCAATTCTGTTCCGCTATTTCTTTCAGCTCATTAGTTTGTTCCTAGAGCTGTCGTGCTCCACTATTTTGAGTCGAGGCCTCTTCTAGCTATTTCCAAGTAAGGGAAGCTAGAACTTATTTGTTTATTACAAGTGTTGCTTGTCTTGCTATTGTTACATGATTCTTAAGCTTGTGTGCCACTATGGATGCATAGGATGCCTGGTTATATTATTTGGATATGTATGTATGGCTGTTGCAAGGAGAACAGTGGCGAGATCCAATGTTTTTGCCCAAGTGAACCTGCCTCGCCTAGGCGAGACTTGCAAGAACAGGCCCAAACTCACACTCGAGCTCTCGCTCAGGCGGAAAGCTCTCGTTTTGAGTGAGGTACTATCTCGCTCAGGCGAGAGGGGCTCCCCTAAGCGAGAACGCGTTGTTGGTAAAAGCAATACAAGTCTAAATGCTGAAGCAAGATTTTAATGATGATAAAAGAAGCTTGAAAGCCATCTGGAAGTCAATATGAAGAACATGTGTTGTTGTGTTTAAAGCTATCTTGTAAAGTGTAATTAGAATAGTTAGAATCAATATTGCACAAGAAAATTCTGGTATTTCTCGAAAAATCAAAGTGATAATCAATTATCACTTAGGATAATCGATTATCCTAAGCTGAACCAATTTTTTTTCAAGAAAACACTGGAATAATCGATTATCACCTCTGATAATCGATTATCTGTTCAAAATTTGTTTTTCAGAAACCACATTGGAATAATCGATTATCACTAGTGATAATCGATTATCCTGGTCAGTTGGATGCGACTGTTCAGCTTGTTGACCTAATTTCTGGAACCCCTATTTAAAGAACATCAGAGTTACTTCTCAATTACCTTTTTGAGAAGCTAGAGTGCTAGTGCTATGACTGCAAGAGAGTTCTCTAAGTGTTCTCAAAAGAAGCTTTGAAAAACCTAGTGTGGGTAGAGCGATAACTTTTCCTGAGAGGTGTTCTAGGAGATTGAGTGTTGCTGCTGTTGCTAGGAAAGCTAAGGTCAAGGTTCTCTGTGTGATTTAGAGAAAGGTGTTCATCTCTTGTGTGTTCAAGAGAGGTGTTTTCTTTCCTTACTCTTTTACTATCTGTTTGTAAATCTGTTATTTGTTAGTGATTTAGTTAATCTCGTTTTTAAGAGATTAACAACTGGACATAGGGTCTTTTGTTTCGAACCAGTATAAATACTTGTGTTCAATCTTCTTCTCTATCTCTTTATTTCATCTATTATTGTGTTTAAAGAAATTAATATTTGATTTAATCGATAAATTTTGGAAAAAATTTAAAGTATAATTTTATTACTTAAAACCAATTCACCCTTCTCTTGGTTTTTGTCCAAACGCTTAAACATTCCGCTGCGCGATACCAACAATTGGTATCAGAGCTTGCTTTGATAGTTATTCAAATTTTTCGAAAATGGTTGGACAAAATTAAACCTTTGCTGAGGGTGCGTCTATCAACAGACCTCCTCTATTTACTGGTGAAAACTATCCTTTCTGGAAAGTTAGGATGCAAATTTTTCTGGAATCTGTTGATAGAGGTATTTGGGATGCTGTGGTAAATGGTCCATTTGTTCCTGTTAATATTGTAAATGATGTGCAGGAACCAAAGCCATTCTCGCAATGGACAACAGACGAAAATAGACGAGCCCAATATGATGTAAAAGCTAGAAATATAATTTCATCTGCCTTAACCCTAGATGAGTTTTACAGGATCTCAGTCTGCACCAATGCACAAGATATGTAGGAAATATTGCGTGTGACCCATGAAGGAACAGACGATGTGAAAAGGGCACGCAAGAACTCTTTGATCCAAGAATACGAAATGTTTCGGATGCAACAAGGAGAAACTATCTACGATGTGCAGAAACGATTCACACATATCGTCAATCATCTCACAAGTCTAGGTAAAAATTTTGACACTGATGAATTAAATATAAAAATTCTTAAATCCTTGAACAAGACTTGGCAGCCGAAGGTGACAACCATCACGGAGTCACAAAATCTTGCGACAATGACGATGGCGGCTTTATTTGGAAAGCTGAGAGAACATGAGCTTGAACTGGGCAGACTAAATGAAGAAGAAGATATTGGAAGAAAGAAGAACATTGCCTTCAAAACTGAAGTGGTCAAAGGCAAAAAGCAAAAGGAAGAAGAAGACTCAGATGACGATGAAAATCTCAGTCTTATGATTAAGAAGTTTACAAAATTCATGGAGGCCAAAGGTAAAAATCAATTCAAGAACAACAAGAAGGGTAGTCAAGGATAATCCTCAAATTTCAAATGCTACGGATGTGGAGAATCTGGACACGTCAAGGCTGATTGCCCAAATTCAAAGAAAAGTGAAGAAAAGAAGCGCAAAAAATTCTTTAAAAAGAAGGCATACATAGCATGGGAAGACAAGGCCTCAAGCTCATCAAATTCTAGCGATTCTGAAAATGAAGAAGCTAATCTATGTTTGATGGCTAATCACGATGATTCTGATAGTGAGGTAAATTCTACTTGCTATGAAAATGACTATGATGATTTGTATGATGCTTTTCAACAATTACTTGTTAAATCTAGTAAATTGGATACTGCTCATAAAAAGTTAAAATCCGATTTTTTAAAGATTTTCAAAATAAATTCGAAAAATCTCTCTTGAAGAAGAATTTTTGAAAAATAAAATTTCAATATTAGAAAATAAAGAAAAAGAAACTATTGAATGTGCTTCATGTAAAAGTTATATGTTTGATATATGTATTTTGGAAAACATCTTGAAGATGCCTTAGAAAATAAAAACTATGAAAAGTTTGATCTCAAATATCCAAATAAGACCAAGCATGCTCATAATCATAATTTAAAAAATAAAGCTAAAAAAACTCGTAGAGTTTGGGTAGAAAAAGGAACATATCATTATATGAATACATATGCATGTCCTGCTACATGTTTTTATTGCATGAAAAAGGGTCATACTTCAAACAAATGCAATATTAAACATTTTAGTGTTCCTAATGGGAAGTATCACTGGGTGCCTGTTCATAAGTAGATATTTTTTTCTAACCCCAAGGACCCAAACAAGTTGTTGGGGACCTAAATGAATTGTTTCCTTATTTTGCAGATGACTTCTAAATCCAGAAGATCAATGTGGTATCTTGACAGTGGTTGTTCAAGACACATGACTGGAGACAAAAAGAAGTTTAAGAACTTTAAAAGAAAGGAACAAGGTTTTGTCACTTATGGGGATAACAACAAGGAAAAAATACTTGGAACAGGTGATGTGGGTGGAGGAAATACTTTGGAGATCAAGGATGTACTATATGTGGAAGGACTAAAGCACAATCTTCTCAGTATAAGCCAATTATGTGATAAAGGACTGAAAGTAATATTTGAGAGTGACTACTGCATTATTCATCAAAAGGACTCCAAAGAAGTAACCTTAAAAGATATGAGACACAATAACATTTACTTGATTGATCTTGATAATGCATCATCTAGTGATATAACTTGTTTGGTTGTTAAAGAAGAAAATCCTTGGTTATGGCATAAACGAGCTGCTTATATTAACATGCAAAAATTAAACAAACTAATTCGTAAAGAATTAGTAATTGGATTGCCAAAAATAAAGTTTGAAAAAGATAAAATATGTGATGCATGTCAAAAAGGAAAACAAGTAAAATCTTCATTTCATTCAAAAAATGTGATTTCTACATCAAAACCTTTGGAACTTTTGCATATGGATTTGTTTGGTCCTTCAAGGACAAAAAATTTTGGAGAAAATTATTATGCTCTTGTTATTGTTGATGATTACTCAAGGTACACATGGACCTTCTTTCTCACACTAAAAAGTGAGGCATTTAAAGCTTTTAAGGAATTTGCAAAAGTAATTCAAAATGAAAAAGATTTGAAAATTAAAGTTTTGAGAAGTGATCATGGTGGAGAATTTCAAAATGAATTGTTTGAAAACTTTTGTGAAGAAAACGAAATTATGCATAATTTTTCTGCACCTAGAACTCCTCAACAAAATGGAGTTGTAGAAAGGAAAAATAGATCTTTAGAAGAATTAGCTCGCACAATGTTGAACGAATATGATGTGCCTAAATATTTTTGGGCTGATGCTGTGAGCACAGCGTGTTATGTATTAAATATAATGCTCATTAGACCAATTTTAAAAATTACACCCTATGAGTTGTTTAAAGGAAGAAAGCCTAATGTAGCACATTTAAAAATATTTGGATGCAAATGCTTTGTTCTAAACAATGGAAAAGAGAATTTGGGTAAATTTGATTCTAAAGCCGAAGAAGCTATTTTTCTAGGATATTCTTTAACTAGTAAAGCCTATAGAATTTTCAATAGAAGAACCTTGAATGTGGAAGAATATGTGCATGTTATTTTTGATGAAATTATGGACCTTGAGGAGAACCCTCTTGAGTCAAATAAAACAAATGCAGGTGATGAAGAATATTTTAAAGAAGCTCTTGATGAGATGTATCTAAATGAAAATCCATTGACTGAACCTGAAGATCTTGCCAAAAGCTGGAAATCACCTAGAGGATTGTCTCTGGAAAATGTCATTGGAGATATATCGAAGGGAGTAGTTACTAGAAATATGTCAAATTTCTGCATGACTGTTGCTTTTGTTTCACAGATAGAACCCAAAAGTGTAGAAGAAGCTCTTCAAGATGATCAATGGTGTATAACAATGCAAGAAGAGCTGAATCAATTTGAAAGGAATGAAGTTTGGAACTCATTCCTAGGGATGATTCACACTAAGTCATATGAACAAAATGGGTGTTCAGAAACAAGCTGGATGAAGATGGAAACATCACTAAAAACAAAGCCAGACTTGTAGCAAAGGGATACAGACAAGAAGAAGGTATAGACTATAATGATACATATGCTCCAGTTGCCAGGTTAGAAGCTATACGTTTACTTCTTGCCTATGCTTTTCTCATGAAATTTAAACTATATGAAATGGATGTCAAAAGCGCTTTCTTAAATGGATTTATAAAAGAAAATGTGTATGTTGAACGACCACCCGGCTTTGAAGACTATAAGTTTCCTAATCATATTTATAAATTAAAGAAAGCATTGTATGGATTAAAACAAGCACCTAGATCTTGGTATGAACAATTAAGTACATTTTTGTTAGAAAATGCTTTTGAAAGAGGTAAAATTGATTTAACACTGTTTATTAAAAGAATAAATGAGCATATTTTGCTAGTTCAGATTTATGTAGATGACATAATATTTGGGTCTACAGATAGTTCACTATGTAAAGGCTTTGCAAGCATAATGCAGGGAGAATTTGAAATGTCAATGATGGGAGAATTGACATTCTTTTTGGGTCTACAAATTAAGCAAATGGAAAATGGAACTTTCATTTCTTAATCTAAGTACTGTAAAGAAGTACTTAAGAAATTTGGAATGGACACTTCTAAGGAAGCAAGTACTCCTATGGGAACTTCCTACTACTTAGACAAAGATGAATCAGGAATAGAGGTAAATCAGACTATGTTTAGAGGCATGATAGGTTCTTTGTTGTATCTTACTGCAAGTAGGCCTGATATTATGCAATATGTATGTGTGTGTGCTCGTTTTCAAGCCAATCCAAAAGAATCACATCTTACTGTTGTGAAAAGAATTTTAAAATATTTAAAAGGAATTGCATGTTTTGGACTTTGGTATCCTTCAGGAGCATCTCTTAATTTGATAGGTTATTCATATGCTGATTATGGTGGTTGTAAAATAGATAAAAAAAGTACTAGTGGTACTTGTCACCTCTTAGGAAGTTCATTAGTCTCTTGGCACTCCAAGAAACAAGCTTGTGTGGCTTTGTCAACTATAAAGGCTGAATACATAGCAGCTGGAAACTGTTGTGCTCAAATTCTTTGGATGAAACAACAATTAGAAGATTATAATATCTTTCTAAATCATATACCTCTGAAATGTGATAATACCAGTGCTATTAACTTAACCAAAAATCCCATAATGCACTCTAGGACAAAGCACATTTAAATAATGCATCATTTCCTAAGAGATCACATAAATAAAGGGAATTGTAAGACAAAATATGTAGATACAAAGCATCAATTAGCTTATATTTTTACCAAACCTTTAGCTAAAGATAGATTTTATGAACTAAGAAAAGACCTAGGCATATTAGAGATCTCTTAAAACTGCCAAAAACTCAATTTCCTTAAAAATCCGAAAAATAGCGTCAATAATCGATTATAAGTGTCAATAATCGATTATTAGCCATTCTTAAAAATTTAAAAATACTCTGGAATAATCGATTATTTGGGGCAATAATCGATTATCCTTAATTCTGAGCTAAAATAAAAAACTCTCTGGAATAATCGATTATCACTTAAGATAATCGATTATCAGCTCATCAGGATTCATATTTTACCCAGTTTTTGAAACAATAATCGATTATCACCTTATGATAATCGATTATTACACGTCATTGGACCAATTAAAATAAAAAACTAGCCGTTGCAACGACTTAATTTGCATTAAAATGCGTGTATATGGCCGTTGGAGACCCTTCTCTATAAATATCAGACATTTTGGTCGCTAGAACACTCTTTTCTCACCTTCAACACTCAAGAATCTCTCATTTTCTCAAAATTCTCAAAAACTCTCAAAGCTTCCCTCTCCTTTACCTCAACAATGGCTGAACCCTCTCGTAGGAAGATTACTACCCACTGAAGGACTGCATCTCGTGCCTCTTAACCCTCAACTGCACCTAGGACTGCCTCCATTGAAGGATGGATTTCAGATGAAGATAGAAGATCTGAATTCATCACATTATGGAAAGACAAGCCCCTTATCACTCCGAAATTCATCCAGTCTCAATGGTTTGTCAATCTCCATTTCACAATTCCCGCTTTTCTTGCTGAACAAGGGGTCAAATTCTTCACAGAGATGCATGGCACCTACTACCCCGATTTGGTACGATCTTTCTATTTCAATTACAAATTCATAGATGGAGTGGGTTTTACAAAGGTGAAAGGTGTTGACATTATTCTGGATGATGATATTTGGGAAAATGTTGCTCAATTTCCCATTCATGATGGCACATATCCAATCCTCACTGCTGGCATTGAAGGGTTCAACATAATATTCGCTTATAGATCCTTTATGCGACAACTGGATCAAGAAATAGGCCGCCAATTGCTAGTAGGACCTCTCAAAGTTGATGAGTGTCTACTTCACTATCTTATTGTTTGGATTTTATGTCCACGTGGTACAAATCACGCACAGTGCAGTGAAGCAGATCGAATCCTCCCACTGCTCCTATTCCTCCTATTGACACAAATATTCGATCATCCAGTGGTGTTGGTGGCTCATCCTCTTCTTTAGAGGATCACATTTTAAACCTAAACCAGAGACTTGAAGAATTCTTTCTTCTCTCCACTCACAGACATGAAGAAGTCACTAGCTTAATTAGAGGACTAGATTCTAGGATTTCTAATTTAGAACATAAGTTTGATAAATATGATGAAGGTGATGACATGAGTCAAGACTTTTAAAGGTCTACATCCTAGTTATTTTTTATTATTGCTACTGTAAAATGTTTTCCAGTTTTCTTATTTCTTAATAAAAGTCTATTTTTATTGTTATTCTTTACAATTGTCTAATTGAGGGGGAGCTTCTCTATTAAAACTTTTTTCATATGATCAAAACAGGGGAGAAAAAGTTTAAAAGTTTAAACCAAATAGTGCTACTAACAAATCTACTTGTAAGATATTTTGATTGCAAATACTTTAAACATATTGTTTTGATCATCATAAAAAAGGGGGAGATATGAAGAACATGTGTTGTTGTGTTTAAAGCTATCTTGTAAAGTGTAATTAGAATAGTTAGAATCAATATTGCACAAGAAAATTATGGTATTTCTCGAAAAATCAAAGTGATAATCGATTATCACTTAGGATAATCGATTATCCTAAGCTGAACCAATTTTTTTTCAAGAGAATACTAGAATAATCGATTATCACCTTTGATAATCGATTATCTGTTCAAAAATTTGTTTTTCATAAACCACACTGGAATAATCGATTATCACTAGTGATAATCG
Source organism: Vigna unguiculata (assembly GCF_037176805.1). Taxonomy (NCBI): domain Eukaryota; kingdom Viridiplantae; phylum Streptophyta; class Magnoliopsida; order Fabales; family Fabaceae; genus Vigna; species Vigna unguiculata. The sequence continues at coordinate 32,332,838 of NC_140802.1, forward strand.
ATTATCCTAGTCAGTTGGGCGCGACTGTTCAACTTTTTGACCTAATTTCTAGAACCCCTATTTAAGGAACATCAGAGTTACTTCTCAATTACCTTTTTGAGAAGCTAGAGTGCTAGTGCTGTGACTGCAAGAGAGTTCTCTGAGTGTTCTGAAAAGAAGCTTTGAAAAACCTAGTGCGGGTAGAGCGATAACTTTTCCTGAGAGGTGTTCTAGGAGATTGAGTGTTGCTGTTGTTGCTAGAAAAAGCTAAGGTCAAGGTTCTCTGTGTGATTCAGAGAAAGGTGTTCATCTCTTGTGTGTTCAAGAGAGATGTTTTCTTTCCTTACTCTTTTACTATCTGTTTGTAAATCTGTTATTTGTTAGTGATTTAGTTAATCTCGTTTTTTAGAGATTAACAACTGGACGTAGGGTCTTTTGCTCCGAACCAGTATAAATACTTGTGTTCAATCTTCTTCTCTATCTCTTTATTTCATCTATTATTGTGTTTAAAGAAATTAATATTTGATTTAATTGATAAATTTTGGAAAAATTTTAAAGTATTAATTTTATTACTTAAAACCAATTCACCCCCCTCTTGGGTTTTGTCCAAACACTTAAACATTCCGTTGCACGATACCAACACGCGTGAGAGTTTGAGGCATGTCACTGCAATTGTAGCCCAGGCGAGGAACCTCGTGTTTGGGCGAGGGGTGGCCTCGTTCAGGCGAGGAGGGCTCGCCTAAGTGAGAAATCGTGAGTCTTGCAGGGTTCTCTGTTGGCAGTCTCGCCTAAGCAAGAACTTGTAGCTTAAGTGAAAGGTCCCTTTCGCCTGGGCGAGGGTCCTTAGCTTGAGCGAGACTGGTGCGAGGTTTTGCTCCATGAATGTTCTTTCCATGCTTTTGGTTGTTAATTTTATGCTTGGCTTGGATTACCCTATTTTAAGTATGAAGTATGTGAAAATGTATAAGATCTTTGATATGATGGGCTAGACTCATGAGTTTTGGTGTGATTTTGGCATGAGACATGTATGGGATGGTTGGTACTAAAGTAACATGGAATTGGTATGAACAATGCTTGTATATTGGTTGATGGAACATGTTGTTGGTTTGGTTAGGACGTAATTCTATGATAGTTTTGTGGTGGTGCCTCATTGGGTTAGGACGTAATTCCATGAATCTCTAGGTGAGATCTCATGGTGGTGCCTCATTTGGTCGGGACGTAATTCCATGACCCCTATTAGTGGGAGTTCATGGTGGTGCCCCCATCTATATAATTTAGTAAGGATTCAAGTTAAGGTTGCATCCTAACATTCTAAAGAGTTAGTTAGTCTCACATAGAGCGTACTGACTATAGTGGTGAGAGTAGCAGGAGGCCTGAAACTCATTAAGGGCTAACCTTGTGTGTGGGGGATGAGACATTGTAACATTTAGCTCGGTAGAGCAGGGAAGTCCACTACAAGTGCAAGCATCCGCTGAATCCGACTAATTATATGTATCCAGATGAGTCGTGTCTGAGTCTTAGTGTATTGTTTGCAAGTCATAACATGATTGATTGACATATGTATCTTGAACTATGAAATTGTATGTAACTGTATGATAAACCATTTTTCGGCTCTAGCTTACGCTTTTTGCTTATTTGATTACTATGTGTGTGGTTCTTCTCTTTTTGAGATGATCATCAATTTATTGATGATAGCAGATACGAGATATAAGACCCGAGAAATTTAAATAATTAAATAAATCATTATTTAATAAATGCAGGTCATGGGAGCCTTTATGGCATTTAATGTGGTTTGTTATGACATGAAAAATATTAGCTCAAGTGGTTAAAAGTACTTAGTTATGTTGAAAGGACTTGGGTTTGAGTCCTATGTATGCTAATTGTATGATATTTTAATAAGTGTATTATTTTAATGTTATGTTTGAACTGAGTAGTGATAATGTAATCCTAAAATTATAGGAATTATCACGAAACATGAATTGGTTGAATTGGTTGTGCATTGACTTTGTAATTGAGTGGTTGTGGGTTCAAACCATACTAAGAATGAATTTAACTTTCTTTTTGCCAAAATTTCCTTTGGCATGGAGATGAAAAGGCAGAAAACCCTAGCTGCCAAGGGAGGCAGCTTAGTGGGCTGGGAGACAACCAACAATGGTCTTTGAATGGTTATTAACACCTAATTCAAAGCCATTTTCGTTTCCCCTATCATTAACAAGCATTAAGGCTTAGTTAAAGGGCTAATTAGAGTGTTTTTGGGTGAAGAAAGAGAGGAAAACGTGAAAGGGGTAGAGAAAAACGAATTTGACAGTGGAAAAGAGGGTCTAAAGGTGAGTTTTATGTGGAAGTTGATAAGAGCATCAAGTGTACTGGGAGAAGGCCAAGGTTGGACTAGTGGTGGCACAAGAGAAGTCTTGATTCCTCCATATTGAGCAAGGATTAATAGGTTAGGGGAGTTCCTTTATGTGTTTAAATTATCTATGATTATTATCGTGTTGTAATGTTTGAATATGATATCAAAAGCCTGTTGCTTTCGTTTTTTTAGAAAATTTCCAGAAACCGCCTAGCGACTTCGAATATACCGCCAGGCGATGCATGAGAGTTAACCCAATTCTAGATTTTTTGTGATGAACCGCCTGGCGACAAGGGTGACTTCGCCAGGCGATGCGAATACTGTGCAAAAACGCTATTTTTTTTGTACTTTTCACACAGTAGGAACCGCTGGGCACAGGTTTTATACCGCCAGGCGCCAAGGTCTTCATTTCTGGGCGCTAGGCGCCACATATTTTTCTAGTTTGCGTAGTTTTTATAAAATTGTGTTTCCTGATTCATTAACCGAATGACTTAGATGAAATTTTGGAAGGTGATTCACAACATGTTGTTCTTCACTTTGAACGATGGAGATTTGAATGGGATGCCTGCAGAGGGAGATATACGTCACTCATGATTGGTGGTTTGAATTCCCTAATAGTATGAATACTAATGGATGGTTAAGTGTGCTCAAGTGCTGGTAGGCCTTGATTGGTGAAAGTGTATATATATATATATATATATATATATATATATATATATATATATATATATATATATATATATGGGTGATTGATGAGTATGTTTTTGGTAGTGCTTGTTGAGACATGTTGAATATATGAACCTATATATGTTAGCTCGAATGCATGATGTTATAAGTGTGTAAATAAGGCCACTATTGATGACATCAATATGACCGAGTGTTAGATGATCATGACAGGTTTTGGGAAAGCATGGGAACATGATAATCATACTTTAAATGTAATGGAATTACGAGGGCATGCAGAATAAGTATATAACTTTGATTGTGTCTTATGCGGGGTATGTGAATTGTAAGCATACAAAGGGTTGGGAAAATGAGAAGGGGAAAATAAAGTGTGTGTTGGAATTGATTTAAGAGATAAGTATATATGAATTATAAAAGAGAGGAATGTGTGCTTATACTTGAAAGATGCATATGTGTTATGATGTTGTAATTTGGAATATATGAATGTGTATGTTGATTTCTGGATGTTTGAGAATTGAATGGTTGAATTCTAGGAAATGAATTAGAGTACCTAAAACCAGTAGTGTCACATTACTGGTGTAACGTCTGGCGGTGTAGAGTGAACCGCCAGGCGATAGTAGGAAACAAAGATGTCTTGTGAGTTGTGGTGCCCGACAGTCATGTGGAACCACCAGGCGATATGTACTGCCATTTTGCCTAGCTGCGCTAGGCGATGGTGTAGTGGCAGAGTGCGTTGTGATATGTTTTGCATTACTTGTTGTGTTGGTCCTGGTCTGGATATGCTTGATGTGCCATGAACGGGTAGGTTCATGGATGGTGGTGAACATGTGATGATATGAGCAGGGAGGTTCATATCCTATTACTCTCATGTGGGGATACGAACGAGGTAGGTTCGTATGTTCCGTGCTCACACTTGAGAGATGCTGCGTGCGGGGAGGTACATAGCTGGTGGATCACGTGTGTTGGACTATGGGCGGGTAGGTCCGTAAAGTTGGACTACGAGTAGAGAGGTTCGTAGAGTTGGACCACGAGCGGGCAAGTTCGTGGAAGCATTGAAATCCCTATGACTAGTTTGAGTATGTACCTTGTGTAGCGTAATGTGCTTTTCTTGTTTTCGTTATCATGCTGTGATGTGATACTTGGATCAAGGGATGTTATGCCATGAGTGGGTAGGTTCATGGATGGTGGTGAACATGTGATGATATGAGCGGGAAGGTTCATATCCTATTACTCTCGTGTAGGGATACGAGTGAGGTAGGTTCGTATGTTCCATGCTCACACTTGAGAGATGCTGCGTGCGGGGAGGTACACAATTGGTGGATCACGTGTGTTGGACTATGGGCGGGTAGGTCCGTAGAGTTGGACTACGAGCAGGGAGGTTCGTAGAGTTGGACCACGAGCGGGCAAGTTCGTGGAAGCATTGAAATCCCTATGACCAGTTTGAGTATGTACCTTGTGTAGCGTAATATGCTTTTCTTGTTTTCGTTATCATGTTGTGATGTGACACTTGGATCAGGGGATGTTATGTCATGAACAGGTAGGTTCATGGATGGTGGTGAACATGTGATGGTATGAGCGGGGAGGTTCATATCCTATTACTCTCGTGTAGGGATACGAGCGAGGTAGGTTCGTATGTTCCGTGCTCACACTTGAGAGATGCTGCGTGCGGGGAGGGACGTAGTTGGTGGATCACGGGTGTTGGACTACGGGCGGGTAGGTCCGTAGAGCAGGACTACGAGCGGGGAGGTTCGTAGAGCAGGACTACGAGCGAGGAGGTTCGTAGAGGCAGTACCACGAGCGGGCAGGTTCGTGTGAGCATCATAAACCCTGAATCTGAGGTTAACTATTTGTGTGTTGTGAAGGTTGAAAAGCCTTGGTGATTAAGGTCTTGGCCAAGAATTAACTAGAATAAAACAGATGGGTGTATCTTGAATTTTATTAACTTTTATGTTAACTGTTTATGAGCTCACCCTATCTGCTTGTGTTTGGCGATGATCGTGTAATGTGTTACATAGGAGCAAATGATGTTGCAGGTGGTGTTGGTGAGGCATAGCATCAGAGAGAGGGTTAGTTGGGAAAAGCTTTTACTGGAGTTTTATCATTATTATTTTTATGAACTTTGTAAACAGTGTTTTACTAATTTGTAAATTTGGATATTATATTAGAGTTTCATAAATTACGGATTTTTGGATAACTTTCGATTAATAAATGTTTTAAAATTTCCCGCATTTTCGGGAAGCGAAGTATAATAAATGAGGTTTTCATCATATTTCTTAATTTTATTACTTAAATTAGTAATATCCGACCGGGATGTTACACGAGAGCTACTTAGCTCCTTTGGGATGGTCTCCGTTTCTCCGAGTTTTATTTAGGGCTATGGCTCGTGTATTACCTTATTCTCTTTGGAGTATCAATCATTTACTGTCAATTCTTTTACTTTGTTTTGTATTGGCATCTTGGGGTGCCTTGGATGCCTCTAAGTATTTCTGGATATTGTAAGAAGTGGTGTTTATACTCCAGGACTTGTTTCTTATATTATCTGTGTGACATGTTATTTAAATGAAAGTAATTATTTAAATGGGGTGTTACAATTACATTTAAAAATTTGTTACAAAATAATTTAATCAAATTTTGACTTATTTTCATTGTGTTATATTTTTTCTTTGTCATAAAATTAGTTTGATAGATATAATAGATTAATTTAACATAATTTTAAAATGTTGATTGTTCGTTAGTTGGTGTGTTGCAATAAAATTAAATACTTATAATTGAATATATACTTAATATAATTTAATAGAGAAACCATCGTCACACATAAACAAACATAGTTAGTGTATTGCAATACAGATGAATTTCAAAGGTCGTATGGATTCTAATGATGTAGATGTCAAAGTGTCATACCAAGTGGAGGAAATGTTGAATGTTAATGAAGTCATTGAAGTTGAAAAAGTTTTTGGATTCCAAGATTTACAAGTAAATCTTGAAGAATTGGACATCATGAATGTATCATTATTTCAAGGTCATATGGAAGAAGAAAAAAATGAATGGGATGAAGATATAGAAGAGAGAAAGTGAAGATGACTATGACATGAATTTGAGATCTCTAGCTCTGAATATATGTAGGCATGTTGAGTACAAGTGTTTTGGATTCATTTGTTATAAAGAACTTGTACCACACAATTAATGTTGAATGTTAATTTTATTATATATTGTTATTTATTTGATTGTTTGTTTGCTTAGTCTAATATATAAATGGTAAAATTTATTTCTTACATGTAGATGTCATAAGGAGGTTCTAATTATCCTTTTCCTCCATCACCTCGTGTTAATAAGGGAAGGGAAAAAACTTTTATGTGGTAAAGTTGTTATCTCATATAAGCAACCTAAATCTACCATCCACTCAGCCTACTACACCTACGTTAACCTCCATCATTGCATCCATCCCATTAATACCCCATCAATAGTAAATGTTGTTGGGTTGACACCAATGTCACCCATTGTTGTTAGATCGAATGGACCAGCGAACCATGTTGGCCCATCGACAGTACCACCAGTCGACCGATGCACCTCATCCCCTTCCCCCTTTGTTGGTTTTATTTCATCAACTCCTTTGACAAATGTTGCACCATCACCTTCTACACACATCTCAAGGACACATTCAAGTTCAATAGTTAATGATAATGATGTGTAAGAGGATGTTGGTGGTCGTCTTATGATACATTCTATTGGAAAAGGGTAATAATATAATAAATTTTTGTATATATAATTTATTTTTGATAGTTAAAATTAACTGTATTCTAATGTTGTACAAATCTCTATTGGTATGTAGGTTTTATCCATTAAAAATTGCATGAAATGCCATCATAACCACCATTAAACAATAATTTGATAAGCCATGGTTAACATGGGGGAGCAATCCCTAAGAGAGAGAGATGTATTTTCTTCCTACGTTTTAAGGTATCTATGGAGTTAGTTTATGAAAGTTTATGCATTAATTACTTTGCAACTTATTAATATTGTTCTGAACTAGTTTGTAGTTTTTTGTCATTAGTTTTTAGCCTATATAAGACTTGTTTCTGACTTGAAACATGTTTAAATCAATGCAAAACTATAAGAACTTGATAGAAAACTACAAAACACTCCTAAAACATCTTATTCAAACTAAAAATGAAGAATATAGAGAAATTCAAAAAAACTACACATTATGTATTTTATTGTGCATATATGAATTGATATGAAATGATATGGTTTGAATCATAATAATTAAACTCTGAAACAAAGAATTAAACTAAAGAACTGGTGCAAAATTGAATTCCTAAAACTTTTAAAAATAGGTAATTCTTAAGACTCCTGAGGCTAACCCTTAACCCTTAAGGGAATTGGAATTGGCAGAAAACTATGACATTATCTATATTACTGCACTTGTTTTTCTTCTATTAAATTAGCAATTTGGTTTTCAACCTATATAAGACTTGTTTAGGACATAGTAACACACTTCCATAGTTCTAAGTAATTTTTATAAATAGTTTTAGGTAGAAATTTCAAAAAAATATTTACATAGAAAAGTGCATGGTTCAGATATGAGTTGAGAGAATTTCAGTGCTATTACCATGGTGTTTTAATGTTCTAGTTTGCATTCAATAAATCCAAATTTCTTCTTTTAATTCTATATCTCCTCTTTTAGTTTTTCTACACTTTGAGTTTAGTCTCATGATAACACATTCATTATGATTCATTGAGGAGAGTAGCAATGAGGATAGAGTTATGAAAATTTTTCATTCTAAAGCATCTCACAAACTATCAAAGATGTTTAAAGATGTAAGAAAATAAGGAAAGAAGTCTGATTGAATTAGAACTTTTATTTGGAACAACGTGGATCCTACCTTGTTGTGGGCCTAGGTCAGGGGGCATACTTGCCTGTATGGGCTTGATCTTGGAGGTCCACTTGTGTTATTGGTGATCTAACTTTTTTGGTTAAGTTAGTTATGTCTTTTTCATTCATGAAGCAAGGTCGAGTACTTGTCGATCTGTCGACAAGTATCCTATTATGAGAAATGTTCATTTAGGTCATAGGGGCAGATAATTGGTTAGGTCCGATCTTGCAATGTAAGGGCTGGTAGGTACCCGACCTAACATTTTTTGAAGCCTAGGGACTAACCAACCTTGAACAATAAATCAGCCCCTAGTCTTTGGTTTGACTAGTGCTGAAGACTATAGAGAAATAGGGGACTAACCAGTCTTGAATAGTACATCAACCCCCTAGTCTTTGGCATGGGTCAGTGTTTAAGACTTACGAATTCTGTAAACTTGGATGGTTGTCAGTTTTCAGTTGTCAGCCTTTTTGCTTTTTTATGCAAATAAAATTTCATATTCTTTCGCCTATTACTCTATAGGCATAATAGTCCTCCAGCCTTGAGAAATGTAACAACAAAGAGTTTCTACGATGAAAGGATTGATTGGACATGATGATAAATGAATATGAAGAGGCTAGAAGTTATAGAGGCATGAAGGTGTAAAGTTGTTGTTGCCCGTGGCACAAAAAATGAGGAGAGTTGGGAAGATGTAGATCTCTACCTGCCTTTAGCCCTTTGATTTTGCAGAGATCAGATGGTGGGATTGCAAGGGCAGGAATACGAAAGGTTGTTAGAGTTGTGGTAGAAAAAAGGAGTCATTTGTCTCATTCTATTGCCATGTGTTTGTGATATGCTTTTGTTATCGAGATACTTGTGAGAAGAGAACTTTGTAATATCTGTCGTTTACCCTCTAGAAGGTATGTCTTGTATTGGTTCAAATATCATGTCAGGAGAGGGGTCGAGTAATAGGAGTAATTGTTCCTCGTTGTCGTCAAACTAGTCAATGTTTAGGACAGTAGTGAAGATGGTGGTCGATATTAGGGAAGACCCGACTGAAGAGCATGAAGTGGTTTACCTTATAAAAGTGGGTATGAGTGGGTAGATCCTTTGGTTTGGAGCCAATTTTCATTGTATTGGTGGTCAAGGATTTTGAACTCGTAGTTATAGAGTATTTATGTTTTCGAGACGGGTGTGTCACTGGATATTGTGTCATTAAAGAGGGTTAGTGTTGTGGACAATGTTTGCCATGGCCAAGAGGATTATCAAGAGAAGTTATTTTACATGTATATGTGCCATTTTGTGAAAGTACATGTTCGATTACCTTTTGACAAATTCATGATGGGTGTTCTTCGTCTCTTGAATGTTGCGCCAACGTAACTTCATCCGAATAGTTGGGGTTACTTGCGAGCATTTAGGTTGCTTGCTATGCCCTATCTCTATGTTCGTCACTTGAGTGTTTTATGTATTTCTATGCTACTCACCCCAAGGATATGATTATTTGACTAGCCTTGGTCAGTAGGCCGAGTGTCAGTATGCTTGATGCTTATTCTCAGTCATTTAAAAGGTTTAAGGATGGCTTCTTTAAGGTAGTTGTGAAGCCTGCTGGCCAATAACATTTTTATGGGGAGGATGGCAAGCCAAAGTTTCCATCCTATTGGAGAGATAATACTTGGAGATATGAGGATATGACCAAGGATGTGTTGTCGAAGGAAGATAGGCGAATTATGGGGATTCTTGAGAAATTTCCTTGCAAGTTGCCCACTAAAAGCATAGTTAGGATGTATTTATCCACCCAACCAGTAATTGAATTACAAGGCAACTTTAAAGTTATATGTTTTTTTATATTATTCAGCTAATCTGAACATTTCTTTGTGCTTGTAGGATACATGGCTTACCATGCTAAGAAAGTTGGTGCCAAGACGAATTTATTTTGAAGCTTAAGGAACCAACTTGCTGAGGGGGTGAAGAAGTATGGCGAGACAAATGTATCGAACTTGAAAGAGGTCGTGGTGGACACCCATCATCCTGAGAGCAGCAAGTACAAAATTGTGGTGTCAACCTAGGTAAAAGCTAAGCTTCTTGGCCATGGTGGTAGTTCATCATCCAAGAGTAAGTCATTGTATTTAAGAGGTCTGGAGAGACCGAAGATGAGTATGCGAAAAAGGGTTGAGGTAACCCTAAATGAGGATGTATTTAAGGTGTTAAAAGATATGGATCCTAAAACTGCTATTTGATCCATCTTAGAGTTTAATAGTAAGTCCTTCATGCTAAGCTAGAGAGTGACCAACTTATTATAGAAAAAAGTTGAAAGATTGAGATAAATCCAAGCTTGTAGAGGATTTATCTTTACGAATAACAATAATTTGATGAGGACAAGGCGACATGGGTCGAGAAAGAGAAGGCATGGGAGAATGAGAAGGAACAACTAGGGACTTGGAAGGTAAAGTGCCTCAATTTTGAGAAGAAGACCAAGGAGAAAGAGAAGGAACTGAAGAAGAAGGTCAATATGTGGAAGAATAAAGTTACTAAATGGGAGGTCGTTATCGTAAACTTGAAGAGGTTTATTGTTGTTGAGCATATTAATGGTTTTCATAAGGTAGTCAAGTAAATTGAGTTTTTATAAAATGAAGTGTCGATTAAAGATACACGATTTGACATGAACAAGGATGTATACAGAAACCTGCTAATTGATGTTGATGAGATAAAGGTGATGAAGGCCTTTGAAGATCCTGAGCCAACAACTGTTGATACGATCCGTACAAGAAATATGACGATCTTTTATGGCTTTGGATTTCTTCTGTAAGGAAACAATTAAAATAAGAATAAAGAACGCCGAATAAGGCAGAGATGGAAAGACGCCACAATCTAGTAGATTGATAAGTCGAAGGAAGATTCACCATAAAGAGGTCTCTCTTTGATAATAATCAATAATAAAGATGCCACAATCAATAAGATTGATAAGTTGAAAGAAGGTTCGCCACAAAGATACCTATCTTTGATAAGAACCAAATAATATTGACGCCACGAAGATCCTAGTCTTTGATAAGTCAAAGAAGATTCGTCACAAAGATCTCTGTCTTTGATAAGAACCTTGAGACCTAAGTCAAGAACCAAGAGAATCCTCTCTTTAATGAAATAACTTTATTAATTTCTAAAAAGTGAGTACAATTGTTGTAGACCTTGGTATTTATTGGGCTTAAAAGATAAAAGATAAAATATAAGTAATAAAAAATAGGCCCACCTATAAAGGCCCAGTGAATTTACATAATTAAAGTTAATTAATAAATTTAATTATCTCAATTATTCTTTAATTGTACGATCTTCATGTCTTCATGTCCTTTTAATGTTAAAAGCTCATCCTTAAGTTCTTCTTGTATATGTTTAGGAGGTAGTCATCTACCATACTCTTCTTCCTAAAGTGAAGTTGTCTTCAACTTCGTGTCATTTGAAGATTCCTTCACCTTTGTATTGGATTAAGAGATAGTCCTCTATTAACCCTCCTTCTTGTAGAAAATTTGTCCTCAAATTCGTGCCACTTAAAGATTCTTTTTCCTTAGGTTTGGTAGTGTTAGAAGTAGCTCCCTCCTTCTTAAATTTCTCCTTATCTTGAGTTGGACTTGATCAATCATTCATCATTCTACCCCATTTGGAAAGAATTTGACCTTAATTCTAAAAGATCTTGAACATGTACTCTAACATAAATCAAAAACACAATTCTAAAATAATAAAAGTAGAAATTCTACAAAAATGAAACTTAGATTCTGGAAAAAGCCAATCTCTTATTATCAAAGATTATGGAGGTTTACCTCCAAGGTAAAATACCCACCTATAACAAACATAAAACAATTTTAAAGTAAGAATATAATGATCAAAGATACTCTAACTGATAATATAAGAACAAACGATATTGCATTGATTAATAACCAAACTATAAGTATGACTTTGACTATCCATAAGTTTGTTGGGAATAGAACAAACTAACTCATGTGTATATTTTCCTAAACTTGTATATTTACTGATAGGTTGTTTGAAACTAGATAAACAAACTAAATCATATGTAGATATTTCTAAGTTTGTGTCCAAACTAAAATAATGATTTTGAATATCTAAAGTAATTGACAAACAAACAAATATATTATCAAACACAGGTGTATTGAGTTTCAAGCTTGTAGCTTCCTTTGTTGTAACTCTTTCTTTCTTCTAGTGTTGATGTCATTGTCCCTTGATAAACAATTCTTCCCAAAGAAACAACAAAAAGGCCAATTATTATGTTCTTTCAATAATAATTCAAAATATTATATTCTTTCTTTCTCTTTTTCTCTCTTTCTTCTCTTTCTCTTTCTTCCTTTTCTCTCTTTTGTTTCTCCTTTGCATTTGTCTTTTCTTGCTCTTATGCTTATCTTTTTTTCTTTCTCTTATTTATTTTCCTCTCTTTTGTTTCTCTTATGCATCTCTTTTTTCTTACTCTTTTGCTTCTCTTTTTTCTTTCTCTTCTTTTTCTCTTATTTCTTTTCCTTCCTTTTTTGTAAGTGCATCTTTCTCTTGTGGAAGTCATTGCAATTTGTTGAAAAAACTCCTTTTTGTAATAGAAAGGTACAAAACCCTCCCTCATAGCTACCTTTAATAACTCCCATAAAGGAATTGGCAATCATTGTAATTAAATAAGTACGTACTTTTTGGCATTGTGAAAATTTTTAAATATGGGCATTAATTACATATAAATTCATTTATTAAATACATGTCTTATAATTGAGTGTAGACCTTCTCTGTTCTTCTTCATTTGTCTTTTCATTGAGTGTAAATATTTCATTTCCATGTCCACTCAATTAATAAATGTATGTCTTATCATTGAGTTCAAAAATCTTATTTTTCATGTCTATTCATTTAATAAATGAATGTCAAATCATGAATTATATATCCAATGTAGAAAAGTTTAATTATGAACATTAAATGCATGTTTATTCATGATTTATATATCCAATGTCAAAGAATTTAAATATATTTTCATGCATATTCATTAAATGTACTAAAAGCAATTTTAGTGTATATGTTATGTTATAAACACTATTGATTCTTGAATTCGTCATCCACTATTCAAACATGCAATATTTGCTTTTCAATTCGTCATTCAAACATGCAAGCGTAGATGTTTTGTTACCAATATTAAATTACAATTTAAACTTTAGAATATATTAAATTGCAATATTAAAAGCAAAAAAATATTAACGTACAATTTTGCAACATTAGTACTTTTGTTATGTAGTTGGGACAGAATTCACCAACAACAACAAAATAGATTGTAGGAAACAAAAAATATTAACGTACAATCATAATCATACTATATCCTTGTATAAAAAAAACTTTGACCAAGTAAGTTATCTTTTAATCCGCAAGAAACATCTCCACGTGTCTTTTTGATCCAGAAAAATCCTTGTTTTCCACAATGTTTCTCTATTTCCATCAATATCTTTGATCATATCAAGTTTCCTAGCCCTTTGCAAAAGTAATATATAGACATGAGATCCACTATATAACTAATAAAAGAACAAACTTTGAAAATAAAAAAAATGAAATGATGAAGCTTTCAACCACAAAAATCAAGAAAGGTTGAACCTTTAACATTGAACCAAAAAAAAGCAAGAAAGGTTAAGAAAAATACTATGATAAAAGGAAGGAACTAATTTTAAACCAAGAAAATATAGGAAACCTTGCAACTTCAATGTTTCTCTATTTCCATCAATATCTTTGATCATATCAAGTTTCCTAGCCATCTGCAAAAGTAATATATAGACATTAGATCCAATATATAACTAATAAAAGAACAAACTTTGAACCAAAAAAAAACATGAAAGGTTAAAGCTTTCAACTACAAAAAATAAAAATAAAAGGGTCGAACCTTCATTGAACCAAAAAAAGCAAGAAAGGTTAAGAAAAATACTATGATAAAAGGAAGGAACTAATTTTAAACCAAGAAAATATAAGAAACCTTGCAACTTCAATGTTTCTCTATTCCATCAATATCTTTGATCATATTAAATTTTCTAGTCATTTGTAAAAGCAATATATAGACATGAGATCCAATATATAACTAATAAAAGAACAAACTTTGAACCAAAAAAAACATGAAAGGTTAAAGCTTTCAACCACCAAAAATAAAAAAGGTTGAACCTTCAACATTGAACAAAAAAAGCAAGAAAGGTTAAGAAAAATATTATGGTAAATGGAAGGAACTAACTTTAAACCAAGAAAATATAGGAAACCTTGCAACTTCAAAAAAACAATATACAAAGAAGATCAAAGCAACAACAATCATAAGGTTGAATCTTTCGACAACAAAAAATCAAGAAAGGTTGAAGCTTTAAAGCAGGATGAAGAAAAAAAAATCAACCAAAGAAGATTAAAGCATATACAAAAGTAACCTTTCAACCAAACTATGAAAAAAGTAATGAACTAACTTTCAAGCAAGAAGGAAGAAGATGAGTATGAAAGGAGGTGGAAATATTTAAAGATCGAAGGAAGAAGATGTATAAAAGAAGGAGGTGGAAAGAAGGACGGAGTGAATATGAACTATAAATGCATATGTACACGTGTCAATATCAGAATTGATGTGCAAAATTTTGGAGAATGACCAAAAAACCACCATAATGGACACATGTCAAGAATTTAAGTTGGGGTAATTCAATATTTTCATTAGACTTTAGTTTTCTTATTTATACAGTAGATGGTTATTAAGTTATATATCGAACCAAAAACTATGATAGTTGATTAGAAAAAATCTGTGTCTGTGACATGAGCTCAAATATTAATGTATAATTGAATATTATATATAATACATATATTTTAAGCGTAAGTTGATTACTTGTGATGTAAATTTTTCATATGCTTGTATTGAAATGAACGAAATTGCAGTTGTTGAATTTATTATATCACTTATTGGTCATTCTCATTTTAAAATAACATTTATCTATTTATTATGATATCACTTATATTGGTCATTCTCATTTTAAAATAACATTTATTTATACTGACTTCAAAAGAAATAATATTGTTGTACAATGTGTTTGTAATAAACATAATAACAAATGCATATTTTTTATATTCAAAAGTTATTTAAACAACTATAATCAAAGGACAACATTATTTAATTACATTCATAAGTTATGGATACAATCATAATTTTATTTTTGTTGATTTCTTATATATATTAGTAATTTGATAAAGCAAAAAACTAATGTTTTATCGAGTACTGAAGTATAAATATAACTTTTATTTAAGAAATAAATATACTGTCCATTCTATACGTCTTTTATCATATTCTAAATTAATTATATTTTAATGAATAAAAAGAATGAAGTAAGTAAAGAAAAAAATTATCATGACATAATAACTTTTTAGATTGGGGTTCTTTTCATATATATATATATATATATATATATATATATATATATATATATATATATATATATATATATATATATATATATAAGACCAAAACAATAATATAATTTGGCTACAAGCAATAATGGTCGGCAACCCAAAAGCAAAACCAAATTTTGTATCAAACAAATGTATGTTCTCAACAAAAAAAAAAAGGATGTTAAGTGGCACAAGATTATGTTTTTACAAACGTTTTAGGTTCAAGTTTCACTATATAATTTACTTTTGTTTTCTTTTTGTCGGATTAAAGCATAGACTGTTAGATTGTCGAAATTAGATGCTGATTTTGTAGTTTTTTTCTTTTGTATACGTGTGAAAGTTTTCATATTTAAGAAATTTATAAAGCAATCATTTTTATTTTCTGTACTCATCAACTGTTGTTTACAAATAAGAACAAATTATATTGTTTTTAGACAAGATACTTATTTGTAAGAAATTTTTACCAATATTTGTAATTTTTCAATTTCAGCTACAAATTTTGATTGTTTTCTAATATGGAAGACGAAAACTTGGAACCAAATACAACTTTTGCAGATGCACGGAAGAAAAGGAAACTGGTACTAAAAGAAAAGAGAATGAGTATTGATAATGGTGTTGAATATACAAAACATGGTAAGGGACATGAACATCAGAACAAAAATTCAACACCATTGTCTGATTTGTGGATAAAATTCATTAATCAAGATAGTTCATCCTCAAATGTTTTACAAGAATCTTCGAATTGTAACCCAAATGATAGAAGATTACATTATATTTCAAATAGTTGGTTCAACAGAAATTGTATTGGTATAAATCTTGAAGAGAGATTTTGAGAGACTGGTCAAACTTCTACACCATATAAAAGTTTGAGTACCATGTGTATTGAAGATAGTAATGTTACAAATCAGACAACTGAAATTGACGAACATCAATGGTTTTCTAAAGCACATCAAAATAGTGGCTTCGTCAATGATTTTTTTAATCTAACAACATCGACTAAAAGTAGAGGTAGTTTAAAATCAATGCATTTTGTTACAGTACACTATATACAGGCCTATATTTACTAAATGAATGAACAAAGTCAAACAATGTTCGATAAGTAATGTTTACTTTGTATTACTGAATACCATATTGGACCTGAATGCAGATGACGCAACACATATTACACTACCCGATGAAGAAGAAGAACATGAAATACAAGATGAGAATCATTTGTCTTCATTGTCAATGTCAAGATACCACACTAATATCTAAAAAAATTTTGCTTTGATCAATATACTTTGTTTACTAACATGTTTTTCATTATGCACAACATATGCAGATATAAGTGATCCAATATTCATATGTACATAACGTTAAGCTTATATGTGGTACTAGGAAAGGATGGACAAACATAAACATTAATCAAATCCAAAATTCCAACTATGTTGTGGTAATGGTAAAGTTCAGTTACCACTATTGAAAGAACCCCTAACTGTTTTGCAAAAACTTTTATTTGATATTGAGTCAAATGAGAGTAAGAATTACCAAAAACATATTAACATGATGCTTGCGTTTACTTCTCCGTAAGCAAAATTTCATAATACTTTTAACAATGGTCATGGTCCTCCAAATTTACGTATTCATGGACAATCTTGTCATTGAATATGGAGTCTTTTGCCTCTCCCAAGCGGTGCACTAAAGTTTGCCCAACTATATATTTATGATACTGATAATGAAATTCATAACATAATACAATCTTTCAGGTAAATTTGGTTACTTATACCATGCATTATATTATTTTTAAATTTTAATTATTTATGGTACCATCTTTTCACATAAACCAAACCAGCATTGGTGTTGCAATTGTAAAAAAATTTAACCAAGATGCTAGATGATTTTAATGTTCACGCCAAATCATTCAGAATGGCAAAGGATGTGTACAAAGACCACCCATATGATAATCTAAAGTTGAGACTTATTGGAGATAGAAACAAAAATGGGAGGGTTTACAACATTTCTAATGTGTCAGAAGTAGCAGCTCTTATTGTTGGTGATGTGGACACTACGTCTCCTAGAGACATTATTATGGAAAACAGACCCAAGAAACTCCAAAGAATAAATGAGTTACATGCCAGTTATTTAGGATATCAATATCATTTACTATTTCCTTATGATAAGGATGGGTATAGGCATGATGTTAGTCATCGTGACAGGATGCTGCCAAGAAATCTTAAAAGAAACCGGTTGACTATTAGGGAGTGGTTCTGTTTCAGATTAAAAACAAGGCATTGTGAAGCATTGACCCTACTAAGGTAACGAAGACTGATTAAACAATTTATTGTAGATGGTTATACGATGATAGAATCGAAATGATTATCGTTTATCAAGAACAATCAATCAAAGATAAGAGTTGATAAATATAGTAATTTTTGTGAACATTCCATTAGCGGCTTAGACAGCCATGGATCATAGAAAGGTAAAAGGGTTGTACTACCTTCTTCATTTATCGAAAGCAGAAGATTCTTGAACCAACTATATTTTGACGAAATGGCCATTTGCAGTATTGTTGGATTTCCAAACCTGTTTGTGACGTTCACATGCAATCCAAAATGGCTTGAAATAGTAAGGTTACTTGAGCCACACAAACTCTTCGCAGCTGACTAGCCAGATATAGTTGCTAAAGTCTTCAGAATTAAATTTGAACAACCTTTATCAGACTTAACCAAGAAACATTTGTTGGGCAAGGTTATAGCATGTAAGTATTACAAACCTTCTACAACCTGTTAAATTTTGTGTATATTCCAAGGATATATGGTTGAACTCCAATACATTTGACTACAAACATGTATACTATAGAAATTCAAAAACATGGACTGCCTCATGCACACTTGCTGATTTTCTTGCATCCAGCCAACAAATATCCAAATGTGAAGATATTGACAAGGTCATATCAGTTGAGATTCTACGTCTTATTTAAGAGCCAAAACTGCATCAATGTGTCAAGGAACACATGATACATGGTCCATGTGGGACAATTAATAATTCCCTTCCTTGTATGAAAAATGGTAAATGCTCAAGATTCTTTCCCAAAAAAATTTACCCCATTACTACCATATCTGAAGATGGCTATCCTTATTATCATAGAAGGAACAATCTGTCCACAATCATCAAAAATGGTATCAGCTTAGATAATCGATCTATTGTACCTTACAACTCTATTTTGTTGGTCAAATACCAAGCTCATATTAATGTTGAATGGTGCAATAAAAGTTCTTCTGTCAAGTACTTATTCAAATATATCAACAAGGGTTATGGCAGAATAACGATAGCTATCGTACCTAATCATTATTAATCCAATATGAATAAGGAATCTATTGACGAGATTAAGAAATATTTGGACTGCAGGTATATCTCCCTATGTGAAGCATGTTGGAGAATTTTTTCTTTTCCTATTCATGGAAGAAATCCTGTAGTTGAAAGACTATATTTCCATCTCCCTGGTGACCAATGTGTATACTTTAAAGATGATGATTGCATTGATGATATTATGGGAAAAGAAACAGTTGCAGAATCAATGTCTATAAGTTGGATGAAGTGTAACAAGAATTACCAACAAGCAAGATGTTTAACATATTCGCAAATTGTGTCCAAATTTGTGTATGCAAAAAAAGAAAGATGTTGGAAACCCAAAAAGATGGGAAACACTAACGAAAGACTTATTTGGGTTCCTCCAAGTTCAGGAGAATTGTTTTATTTGAGGAGAATGTTAACTCGTTTTAATGGTCCTTTATCATTTGAAGACATTAGGACAGTGAAAAATATAGTGTACCCTACGTTTAGAGAAGCATATTTAGCTTTGGGAGTCCTATCAGATGATATAGAATATGTTGTAGCAATCAAAGAAGCCAAGGATTGGGGTTCAGGTCATTTTTTATGAAAGTTGTTTGTAACAATTTTATTGTCAAATAATGTTAACAGACCAGATGAGTTATGGAAAAAACCTGGGAATGGATTTCAGATGGAATTTTATACAACGAAAGAAATATTATTGGTCGTCCAGGTAATATATACAAGTTATTTGGTATTGCATTTCAATATTGGTATTGTACAATAACACAAAGTTTAAATCATGTAGAATTACAACTCAGCAATGAGATCCTGCAAAATTTAATTTTACTAGAGATAGAGAAACTGATGCAACTAAATAGAAGCTCATTAAAAAAGTTCTCATCCATCCCTTACCCAAATTCCTTTATTCATATGCATACTAGAAACAAATTAATATATGCAGAACTTGACTATGACATTGATAAAGAATGAAATTTATTTGAATCTAATTTCAGATCAATGACAAGTAATTTTTTTTTAGTTGATAAATTGTTTTCAAGTTCTATTAATCATTGTATACTCTACTTACTAAGAATTATGTAGGTGAGCAAAAAGAAATATTCCACAAGATCAACAATGTTGTTATAGAAAGAGTAAGAGGTGTATTTTGTAAGACCCAAGAAATTTAATTAATTAAATAAATAAATAATTAATAAATGCGGGTAAGGGAAACCTTTATGACATTTAATGCTAGGACTTCGACATGGAGTAGTATTAGCTCAAATGGTTGAGAGTACTTAATTTTGTTGAGAGGACTTGGGTTTAAGTCTTGTGTATGTCATTTATGTGTTAAGTTAATTGTTTTATTCTTTTGAGAATATGTGTGATCATGTTGCGTGATAATATAATCCTAGATGCATAGGAATTATCGCGAAACATGAATTGGTTGAATGGTTGTGCTTTGACTGGGCAATATGGTGGTTGTGTGTTCGAACTTGGCCATAGACAAAGAGGTTAATGAGACTTAATTAGACTTTAAGGACAAAATTAAGTACAGAATTTTAATTAATTTCGCTTTAATTTAATAAAATTAGTTTTAGGGCTGAAAAGTGAGGAGAATCAAGTGAATTTTTGTTAGGAATCCAAGTGTGAGTCTAAGTCCCACATTGACCAGAATTGAGAAAGTAGAGCACCATATAAGGATCAAGGCCCATAAACCCATTGCCTTAAGGTTTTGGGTTGAGAGTGGTGTCAGTGTCTTATGTGGTTAGGCTCAGATCTCATTGGTGTTGTTCTCCCTAGTGAAACCCCCTCTGTAAAACCTGACAAGTGGTATCAGAGTCGATGGTTAATATCGGCTCAGACGAGTGCAGTATGGTCCTAGTATCGAAAGTCTTCCTAGCAAAGGTCCCAGGTAAGGGTTCTAGGTAAAGCGTGTCCCGTTAAGAATAACGGTGGTACAGAAAAGGACAAAAAAAGAGTACTCGTGGTTGGGCAGCTTCCGCTGGAGGGGGAGTGTATCAATGTGGTTGAAGGGACTCACCCTTGAGGGGGAGATTGTTAGGAATCCAAGTGTGAGTCTAAGTCCCACATTGACCAGAATTGAGAAAGTAGAGCACCATATAAGGATCAAGGCCCATAAACCCATTGCCTTAAGGTTTTGGGTTGAGAGTGGTGTCAGTGTCTTATGTGGTTAGGCTCAGATCTCATTGGTGTTGTATCTCCCCCGTGATACCTCCTCCTTAAAAACCTGACAAATTTTCGTGTGGCTGCAACCTAGGGAGTTTAGAACTATAAAGAGAGGAGTGAGGTGAGTGTTAGAGGACTGGGAGAAGGTCTCAAGGTTGGAGGTTCAAAGGAAAGACGATTTGGGGGCAAAGAGAAAGTTTAGAAACACTTTTGGAGTGAGGAATCCAGGTTAGGGGAAGCTAACCTTTTGCGTGTTTATTTTTTTGTAGTATGGCCACTTATTTGTCTTAATGAAGCTTGATCTTGTCCCCGTTCTCTTTATCTTTTGTTAATCGATGAATAAAGTTTTGAAGCATATGCATGTGTATGGAATGATGGTGTGTATTGTTTCCGCAGTGGTTTCCTTTCCCTATGATTCTATGAGCGAGTGCATCTTTTATGGTGTATGCATACATTATTTTGGCCCTTCTATTCCCATACATAGGGGCACTTTCAGATTTACTTCTTTTCTCCTTTGATGCATAAGGTTTTCCAAAGGTAGCGAGTGTTGTCGTGGTGTGTATAAGTGTGTGGATTTTCCATACCATGTTTTTAGGTTGATTTGGGGTTACTCATGATAGTGCATTTGTTATGAAAAGATTAAAAGTGTTGTGTGGCTTCGTTTATGATAAATGTAACCATTATTGATTGGAGGCATGGTACTATTTTCACATTATGGTGTTTTTAATCCATTTGTTTCAGCTTGTCAGGCCAATTGTGTTTTTTTTTTCTTTGAGAAACATAAATTATAATTTAGTATTACTCATTTAATTATAACTCCCATATAAGGAGTTTTTTTTGTTCTCACGTGAAAGCACCATGTTTTCCTTATGATAGAATATTCCTGTTAGGGGAACGAATTTATTTGTTGGTTAATATCGTGTCTTTTATTGTTTTGCTTCAGGAAATGCATTGCTTTCAAAGCATATAAAAAAACAAAAAAAAAAAGATTTTAAAAGCGTTAAAATTGTGACATTGACATTATTTGTACATTTCTTTAAGAAATGAAATTTATGCCAAGTTCGCTGTGTGTTCTAGCATTAGTAAATATAAAGAAAAATATGTATATAAATTTGATGTATATGTCAATTTTTAATAGCTATATAAATGTAAAGTATAAATAAATGATTTCATGTTTTATTTATTTCTCATTTCTTTGGCCTGATTAGTAAATGCCATTTGAAAAATACCTTTCATTACTTTTGTATGCACGTGATGATAGCAAAGTGATGACCAAACAATGGGTTCAATTTTCACTTCTAAATTATGATATTATTTTAAAGTTTTGAACATCTTACTTTTGCAATTGTGATTACTATTTTTTGTTGTTGCGGACTTGTAGTATGTTAAATGGATGTTGTTTGCTGTATTCGGAAATGATATGATGATGCAATTATTTTATCATGTTATTATGTTTGGGTATTTTTTTGTTTTTCTACGTGTGGCCACACTGGGTTCCTTTTGTTTCTTTCATATCACATGTTTCTTGAATAGATAGAAGACCATAGTCACATTTGTAACATCCTACTGGAAATTACTTAATTAAATAAATAAAATAAAATATAGAAAATCAATCGACAAAATTTTATTATTTCCAAACGTGAGAAAATTCAAATTATTTTTCAACGCGCCATAATTTAAACATAACTAAATAATAATCTTATTACAAGTTTTCGAAATCGAACATAATGAAAGAACATCGTAAAAAAACCCTAGCTCAAGAGCTCCTAAGCTAGCCCTCTCTCCGTCTCCCTCTCCGTCTCCATGCGTCACCAACATCACTTGTAACATCTTCTGCTCCCGCGTAACGAATCACACGATCATCGCCAAACACAAACAGAAAGGGTGAGCTCAAAATAAACAATCAGTTAATTTAATAAACTTAACAATACACCCAATTATTTTATTCTAGTTAGTTCTTGGCTCATGGTCCTGCCTCTACGAACCTTCCCGCTCGTAATCCTACTCTACAAACCTCCCCGCTCGTAGTCTTGCTCTACGGACCTACCCGCCTGTAGTCCAACACACGTGATCCACCAGTTACGTACCTTCCTGCACGCAACATCTCTCAAGTGTGAGCACAGAACATACGAACCTACCTCGCTAGTATCCCCACACGAGAGTAACAGGATATGAACCTCCCCACTCATATCATCACATGTTCACCACCATCCATGGACCTACCCGCTCATGGCACAACATCCCCTGATCCAAGTTTCACATCACAACATGATAACGAAAACAAGAAAGCACACTATGTTACACAAGGTACATACTCAAGATGGTCTTAGGGATTCCAATGCTTCCACGGACCTGCCCGCTCGTGGTTGAATTCTACGAACCTCCCCGCTCGTAGTCCAACTCTACGGAGCTCCCTGCCCGTAGTCCAACACACGTGATCCACCAGCTACGAACCTCCTCGCTCGCAGCATCTCTCAAGTGTGAGCACGGAACATACGAACCTCCCCGCTCGTATCCCCACACAAGAATATCAGGATATGAACCTCCCTACTCATATCATCACATGTTCATCACCAGTCATGAACCTACCCGCTCATGACAACATCAAGCATATCCCAGACCAAGACCAACACAACAAGTCATGCAAAACATATCAAACGCACCCTGCCACTACACCATCACCTACCGCAGCCTAAGCACGACTAGGCGAAATGGCAGTACAGACCGCCTGGCGGTTCATCACCGCCGGGAGCCACAACTCATAAGACATTTTTGTTTCCTACTATCACCTGGCGGTTCAATCTACACCGCCAGGCGCTACACTAGTAATGTGACACTACTGGTTTTAGGTACTCTTAATTCATTTCCTAGAATTCAACAATTCAATTCTCAAACATCCTGAAATCAACATACACATTCATATATTCCAAATTACAACATCACAACACATATGCATCTTTCAAGTATAAGCATACATTTCTCTCTTTTATAATTCATATATACTTACCTCTTAAATAAATTCCAACACACACTTTATTTTCCCCTTCTCATTTTACCAACCCTTTGCATGCTTACAATTTACATACGTCACAAAAGACACAATGAAAGTTATATACTTATTCTGCATGCCCTCGCAATTCCATTACATTTAAAGTATGATTATCATGTTCCCATACTTTCCCAAAACCCATCATGATCATGCAACACTCGGTCATAGTGATATCATCAATAGTGGCCTTATTCACACACTTATAACATCATACATTCGAGCTAACATATATATGTTCATATATTCAACATGGCTCAGCAAGCACTACTAAAAACATACTCATCAATCACACATCTATATATATTATATATACATTCGTCAATCAAGGCCATACCAACACTTAAGCACACTTAATCATCCATTAATAATCATATTATTAGGAAATTAAAACAACCAATCATGAGTGATGTATATCTCTATCTACAGACATCAAATTCCAATCTGCACCTAAATCGAACGATTAACGAATCGGGAAACGCAATTTTACAAAAACTGCGCAAACTAGAAAAATTTGTGGCGCCTAGCACCTAGAAAATCAAAGATTGGCGCCTGGCGGTATCAAAGCTGCGATCGGCGGTTCCTACTGCACGAAAAGTTCGAAAAAATAACGCTTTTCACAGTGTTCGCATCGCCTGGAGGAGTCACCCTTGCCGCCAGGTGGTTCATCACAAAAAAACCCAGAATTAGGTTATTACTCATGCGTCGCCTGGCGGTACATTCAAATCCGCCAGGCGGTTTTTGGGAATTTTTCCAGAAACTCGAAAACACCACGATTTGGGATTATGCAGGGCATCATGATCATACATTACAATACCAAACAATCATAAAACATGTATATACGTGAAGGAACTTCCCTAACCTGTTAATCCTTGCTCAAAATGGAGGAATCAAGACTTCTGTTGTGCCACCACTAGTCCAACCTTGGCCTTCTCCCAGTACACTTGATGCTCTTATCAATTTCCACATAACACTCTCCTTCAGACCCTCTTTTCCACTATCAAATTCGTTTTTTTTACCCCTTCACGTTTTTCTCTCTTTCTTCACCCAAAAACTATCAAATTAGACCCTTAACTAAGCCTTAATGCTTGTTAATGATAGGGGAAACGAAAATGGCTTTGAATTAGGTGTTAATGACCATTCAAAGACCATTATTGGTTGTCTCCCAGCCCACTAAGCTGCCTCCCTTGGAAGCTAGGGTTTTCTGCCTTTTCATCTCCATGCCAAAGAAAATTTTGGCAAAAAGAAAGTTAAATCCGTTCTTAGTAAGGTTTAAACCCACAACCACTCAATTACAAAGTCAATGCATAACCAATTCAGCCAATTCATGTTTCGTGATAATTCCTATAATTTTAGGATTACATTATCATTACTCAGTTCAAACATAACATTAAAATAATACACTTATTAATATAGCATACAATTAGCATACATAGGACTTGAACCCAAGTCCTATCAACATAACTAAGTACTCTCAACCACTTGAGCTAGTACTGTTCTACGTCATAACAACCCACATTAAATGTCATAAAGGCTCCCACGACCCGCATTTATTAAATAATGATTTATTTAATTATTTAAATTTCTCGGGTCTTACAACATGTACTTTGTTACTTTCTTTAGACTTGAGTGCAGACCGCACTTAAGCTTTGGTTCCTTATTCTCATTCTTTTCTTTTGTATCTTATATCACATGTTTAGTTGCATGGATGTGGGTAGCTCTTTGGGTTTCAAATCATGTTTCATATATCCTGTTAGTGTAAGATAACATGCATGGTGTTTGGATTCCAATTTTTGTGAAGCTTGTTATTTGGGTGTAGGTATGTGGGTGTTTCTAGAATTTGACTAAATTAGGGATGTGAGAATGCTATGTATGAAACATTATTTACTAAATTTTAAGGGATTCCATGTGTGTGAGTTATTCTTAAATCCTTGTCATTATTGATTAATCAAATTGATGAGTATGTGTGGGGTTATGTAAGCCTAGGTCATTTTATTAGTGTGAATCTATGTTAAGGAATTTTGGATGCATGTATGTTGTGAAAGAGTGCCTTGGATCATGTTTAAGGAACATAAAACCAATAAATTCGCATTACCAATGTAGTGCCTGGCGGTGGGGTCTGAACCGCCAGGCGATATCTACAAAGACAATGAGGTTAGGAATGTGTTATCGCTTAGCGACGCGGGTATTGCGCCAGGTAGCTTCAGGTGTAGGGTTGGATTGCGTGGAGTATTCTACACAGCTTTGGATTGAGGTCTTGAGGTGATGTTTGGCTAGGGCCCCAATTATGAGTGCAACTTGTATTGGGATAACATGTGGTCACTCGAAGTTGTAGCCTAGTGGTTTTGGAAGTCTAGTGGAGTGCACGAAATCGTGACTTGTATAGATGGGTTCCAAAAGATTTCCCTCCTCGGTGTTATCCGACGAGTTTGGTAGTTTTGAGACAAATACGAACTGCGGTTCGTATTGGGGAACTCCACTTGGTGTTGCGAATTGTGTTCGTAACAAGATTATTCCTGTGTGTGGACTAGAGGTGGTGGCCTGTAGTCGGAGGGGCAGGTAGACACTCGTGGCAGCAACAATCAATCAAAGTAATCATCAAAGAGTGTAGAATCAAGAGGCATCCAGAGCAAGTGATGAAGTCTGGGTGTGAGACTTGAGGGTTATTAGAAGTGTTTGAATTATTGAATGGTTATTTATTATATTGTGTAGTGCACTTATATTCTGTTAAGTTCACCCTGTCTCCTTCTGATTGGCGATGATCATGTAACTCATTACATAGGAGCAATTGATGTTGTAGGAGATGTTGGTGAGACTTAGCTTCAGACCGGGGCAACTTGGGGATTTTATTTCTACAGTTATTTTTATTACGTTGTAATCTGGATTTGAAATTTGATTTGAATTTCGATATGTAAGGTTGAATTAAATTTTATGTTTTAAACATTTGGCAATTATAATAAAGTTTTTATTCCCGCGTTTTGGGAAATGTGTTGAATAAATGTTATCTTTTCAATTATTTATTAATAAATTTATTTAAATCAGTAATATTCGGTCGGGATGTTACATATTCTTCCTTTATGGATATGATGGAACAACGAAGACATTCATGTGGAAAACAATAGCATCTACCATAAGATCTCAGGGAATGATTGTGCTAACGGTAGCATCAAGTGGAATGACATCTCTTCTATTGCCTGGAGGTAGGACAACACATTCAAAATTTAAGATATTGAGCCCTACACTTGACAATTCTATTTGTAACATTAAACAAGGTTCAGAAATTGCAGAACTTTTAAAACAAGCAGAATTGATTATTTTGGATGAAACTCCAATGGCTCACAAATATTGTTTTGAAGCTTTAGATAGATCATTGAGAGATATAATGAAAGGATACTACAATGACCAATTAGTATTTGGAGGAAAGGTAATAGATTTTTGTGGCGATTTCAAACAAATTTTACTTGTTATTCCTGTTGGAACACGATCTGATATTGTACATGCAACAATAAATTCTTCCCACTTATGGGACTATTGTAAAGTTTTAATGTTGACCAAAAACATGCGTCTGTTACAAAAAGGGATTACAAAGCAATACTACAGTAGAAATTGAGCAGTTTTCTCAATGGATTGTTAAGGTAGGTGATGGAATGATGGGGGAACCTAATGATGGTTTAGTTGAGATCGATATTCCTACATAATTATTGATTTTAGATTTTACTGACCCAATACAGGAAATAATGTCAACGACTTATCCATCAACGACCTAAACCCTAAACCCTAAACAATGATATTTTTTTACAATATAGAGCAATATTAGCCAGTAGAATAGAGATAGTAAATGAAATCAATGATTACATACTATCTATAATACCAGGTATCAATAATATAATTCTTTCCACCATATAACTATGTTTGGTTTTAGTCCAATAGTGTATTCATTGAAAGTGAAGCAAAGGAATATCATAGTTTAGACTCAATTGAAGAATCTGAATATGGTAAAATTGATTCTTATAATCTTATTACTTCTGAATTTCTCAATTCATTGACAACGTCAAGAATTCCAAGTCACACAATTAAACTGAAAATTGGAGCACCAGTAATGTTGTTGAGAAACATAGATTAATCTGAAGGGTTGTGCAACAGAAGCAAGTTAATAGTAACAAAGCTTGCAGACCATGTCATAGGAGCAAGAATGATTAACAACAACAATAATGGGAACGAGATTTATATCCCTAAGATGTCTATGTCACCATCCTAGTCTCCTGGGCCATTTAAACTAATAAGAAGACAGTTTCCAATAATGTTCCCTATGCAACCACAATAAATAAATCTCAAGGACAATCATTATCTTTTGTGGGCTTATACTTACCAAAATTTGTCTTTAGCCATGGCCAACTTTATGTAGCAATGTCCAGGGTGCAAAGTAAAAGTGGACTAAAGATTTTAATTCATGAACTACAATTGGTCCTTAAAAATGACAACTTATTATAAACGTTATTAACAATCAAAATATTGGTCCTTAAAAATGACAACTTATTATGAACTACAATTATGTAAAACAACATTATTAATTACATCATGAATTATTGTGTACGTTATACCTTATTTTAAAAATTAGTTGATGCCAACTATATATTTTTGATATATATACACCAAAATATAAAAAGAAAAAACCAAACAACATAATTATAACATGTGACCAAGGATGAAACAAAACCACTTTACTGTATTACTAAAGTTCAACATCTGAATAAATTAGAAAGTTGAGAACCATTAAATATGTCTGTAAAGCAAAACGTATAGATACATTCTAGGTTTTCTAAATTAACTTTTCCAAAAAAGATCTGGTACATGACTTCCATCAACTGACTTTAATTATTGTCATGAAACCATTCTTCTTGGATGAAACTTCAATCCTTATGGTATCTCCTTCTTGAAAACCATTATTCAAGCGGAAGAGTTTCCATCAAGAGCCTAGGTAACACTATCTTCTACATCTTCCAGCTCACATTACATTGCAAAACCAAATCCTTCCTTTGTCATTGTATACAATATATTTAATCTTATTCTTTTTCAAGGCTTGTCTCACAAATTTAGTTTCCAAATACTAAGATCAAAAACGAAAAAAGTTAGTCATTACATGTACTTCTGCAAAACTATTAATGAATATATCTGATTTCACAATATTATTTACCAATGAGGAAGACTTCACATCATTGGGAAACAAAGTTTTATCTGTTGAATAAAAGAAATCTTCAGTATTGTACTCCTCATTGTAATAATGTCGTTGAACTTCAGGTGGGTTGGAGTAGTAAAAAATATATTCATATATATTAGAATATATTCTAAATTGAAAACTATTGTCCCCTATAAATTTCAAATGAACAATATGAGCATTCTTCAACTTATAATAACCAACCATTTGTAAAATACCTATACCAATTTGTAAGGATCCAAAATAATTTTCTTCCACCATGACAATGTATTATTTACCCATTGGATCTATCATTCTTCCTTCTCCTACTACTGTTTCATGTTTGCAAAAATGAAGAAACAGATCATTCAGAACAATGTAATCCTGTAAACAATTGGTCGATGTTAATCAAATCATCTATATAACAATTAAAATAACTATATAAAGCATATTCATCAATTTTTACCTTCTTTAGTTTGAGGACACTTCTAAAACAGGTGAACAAATTTGGGGAGAAAGAAGTAGATAGTACAAAATTAATATCCTTTCCGACAGGATATTGTATCTCTTTCCAAATCATATTAAAAATTCGAAACTCAAACAAAGTGTTGCCTACGTATCGAGTAACTATGAAATGATCACTTGTCAGATTATATATTGTAGCTATTTCTTTGCGACTGGAAAATGACTTGCCACCCACGTTATCATCATGGACTCTTATAGTAACAATGTTTCCATTTCTATCCATTAATTTATTACACCTCATACTAATTTCTTGACCCCAATATAGAAGAAAGTTATCTTCGAAAATGACATCATCCTGATACAAGACATGTTTACATGTTACATTTTCTATAAATAAAAGAAGCATCATAAAGATAAGACATTCGACATGAAAAGCAATACACACAATTAATGTATTCCAAAAACAACATACTACAAACACCATCCAATATCAAATTACACAGCAAATAAAAATGTATAAAACCTTAACCTATCAATATACAACAATGAATAAAAATAAATAACTAAAACGACAACATCAAAATTTTCTCTTTCCAAACAAACCCTAGAAGATGAACATCTATACCACTACAAATGTATATAAAGATTTTCGTACGAACACATTAACACAAATAACTCTAGACAACTGATTAAAACATTCAGAGTAGACAATGAGAGATGATCGTGATAGAACACATTTAAAACAACAGAAGAAACTTACTTCATCAAGACGAAGAAGTCCAACAAAGGTTTGGAACCAGTCCTTGAAGTAATGAGGATTACTGGACACCATGGTTGAGAGAGGATATCAAAATATCAAAAGACTTCTTCTTAGACTATGTTTGACGATGAAGATAGAAAGTTAGTTGTCATTCCTTAAATATATCAGTTGCACGTTTTAAAAACATGGGCTCTGTTTTTGGAATTTTGACTTTTAAAATTCTTCCAATATTTCCATTATTTCAATGTCATTCTTTAAAAACTATTATTACTATGACAATTATTGACTTAATAAAACTGAAAAATTTACATACAACATAACTTTCACAATTTACCCAAAATCAATAATTTTTTTTTCTATTTTACCTACAAATTGAATTAAAACTGAATGTCCGATAAAATAAGTAAATGAATAAAATCTTTATTGTCACATAATTAAAAATTAAAAATAACTACAACAAATTATAGTAGTTGATTAAAATAATTCTTTATAATTTTGTATAATTAACAAATACTAACTTCATAATTATCCTATTTTGTGATGTAACATATATATTTTAAACCAACTTCATTGTTATCCTACCATATCATATACGCAATTTTCTATTAAAACTAAAGAAAAGCACAATGTATATATGTATTACACGTTGACATTTACATGTAATCTAATTCAATTTTTATTTATTATATTAATAGTAATTATTTATATAATATGTACAACAAATTTGCAAATAGAGATAAAGAGTTTGATTAATAACTTGTATTAGATGTTAAGCATGACAACCCATGTCAGAGTTTTTAAAAAAAGATACATAATATCTCATAATTTATCAAACCAACACTACATCAGTCGGTTACAAAATATATGTTCCATATCACTAATCTCTTAGCAGAAAAAGAAATACTAATGTTTTCCCAAAGTTAAAGGTGAAAATATTACATGGATATTCAAATGCGAATTACACTCATATACTTAGACTTCTCTCTACAAGTACCAAATCTTAGAACATCTCTAACTCTATAGCCATTGTCAGAACAAAATTTCTTCCACCCACTTGTGAGATAGCATTCGGTCCTGCTTCTACGTGCCCATTTGATATCGCACAATGAACAAATTCCATCACTATTAACCAGATAAATAGATTTTGTACCATGATCCAAACCACCAACAACAAAAGAAGCTTCCAAATACTAATTAAATGGACAACAAATAAAAGGATACAAGAGTCAATATCCAAAGGTGAATAAAGGTCATATATAAATAATAAAATACACTTAAATGGTCATAGATACTTACAAGCTTTGAACTGTTGATATCATTCTCAGTTAGAGTCTTGACCATTGAAAACTAATAGTCCTCTTCATCATGTGCCTCTTCATCATCAGACTCACTTAATTGTGAACTACCTCCCCAAGTACTATTACTCATATCTTTAATATAGTCGATCTCTTCACCAGACAAAGAGAATGCTCTGAACTAAAATTTGTTCTTATTGAGATAGTGAACATGCAGGATGTGATTTGTTTCCAATTCATAAAAATCCATCAGATGTCCAATACCAAATTTTATAAAAACATAATCTCAATTCTTTCAATAGGAAGCATGTGAATCCTGCCCTCTAGATCCATCAACTGAATCATGTTGTCTAAGAACTCAGTGTCGCAATACTTAACAAACAAATCATCCAATGATGCATAATCCTGTAAGACATAAAGATAATTAGACCAATGCTTATATCACAAGTTGAGTTATCAAAAATTGGAAAAATACATTCCAAACTAACCTTCATATGATTCATATCCGTAAACCAACTGAAAAATAGGTTCCAGGTAAAATGATCCATAACAGGACGTATTTGCACAGGCACAAGATATTCGATTTCAACATATGACATACTCATTATCCTAAACTGGAAAAATACAGAACCTAAGAATATTGTGCCAATATAGTGTATATTGTTCAACTTATAAAAATACATAAGTTGATCTATACTGCAAAAATAGCCCTTATCAATCAATTTTTTTTCAAATGAAATTTTCAAAACATTCCCAATAGAATCCATAAAATAGTTGACTCCCACACTCAGCTTATTTCTCCAATAAAACATAAAAAGTTCTTGAAACTCAATATATTCATGTCCACAAACAGATTAAGAATTACAAACAACATTTTTTCGAAGAACACATACAAATCCTCCATTACATGCAATTGATTCCAACGCTCTTTGAGTAATCCTAAAACAACAATGAAAAACAACGAACTCACCTTGCCCGGATGAAAGCACCCTAAAGAACTCTGGAAAAGTTTGGTTAACATTACTTCACCATCAGTCATCTCTATAATTGTGGTTCCCCTTTTCACCTAGGGTAAATATTTTGTTTTAACACAAACAAACAACAAACCCTTTTAGCTTTTTAAACTACAATAAAATTACAATAAAACACAAATATATTTAAAATAATAAGAATCATTTTATTACATAATGGTTCATTATTAGTCCAAATTATTTTTATTAAAAAATAGTATAACTTTTATAAAATACAAATCATAATATTTTAGATATCTATTAATGTAAAACTCATAATATTAGTATAACCAATTTTCAAATTAAAATTGTTTAAATATAATTATTTTGACTGTACACAAAATATTTAAGCACTAAAATTTAAATTGCTAATTAAACAAATTTAAGTTAAACAATTATAGTTTATACATCATACTTAGTATAAACAACTAATATTAAAATTTGACTAAACATTTACTTTCACTCTTTTCATCATTTTAAGATTAATTAATATCTACAAATTACAATTAAACTCTAAAAAATATTGTAAGACACAAATTATAAACAATACATATGAATAAAAAATAATTAAATATGATAATTTTAATAGTAAAAATAAGTACAAAAAAAATTTAAAATAATCTAACATATAAAAATACATATAGAGATCAATATTATTGATAGTATATATACGAATAAAAAAGTTAAAATAAATCGTTAAATAATGCAAATGTTGCATCATATAAAGGGAACATATGTCCCAAAATCCTGACAAGATATCGCTTGGAAGCACAGTTGACAAGGCATTGGATTCTTAGGTAAATTTTCTTGTGGTATTGTTCCCTTTTCATTATAGAAACAGGTGGTATATAAGTACTTAAATTACATTCTTTCAAAACCTTGAAGTTAGTCAACAGATAAAATATTTGAAGTCAAGCATGCCTCACATGTTGGGGACAAGTTTATGGTGAATATTGATGAAGCATCATGCACCTGCAAGAAGTGGAGCATCATTGGGATACCATGTTATCATGCCTTGGCAGCCATGAGGTTTGTAAACATAAATGGAGAAGGTTTTATCTCCAATTGGTACAAGAAATCCACGTATCAAGAGACATACACATCCATCATATTCCCAATCAATGGCCAAAAGGTGTGGGATATTACACCTTATCCAGATATTTTGCCTCCTTTGAAAAGAGCATTGCCAGGTAGACCAAAAAAGAAAAGGAGATTGCAAGAATAGGAGCTAAGAAAAGATGATACACAAAGGAGCAAAGCAGGGTTATGCAAGAGATGTCGTATATGTAGGGAACTTAGGCATAACATGAGACATTGACCCAGGCACCATCATAGCAACCAACCCAAGCACCACTGGCTTCTACTCAGTCATCTCAGCCACCTTCACACACACCATAGCCTTCTGATGCAGCAACCCAACAAAATTCAGAACATGCACAACCTTCTGATGCAGCATCACAGCCACATTCACAACCTACACAACATTCTACTACAACATCACAACAACCTTCTAAACCATCACACCAAGGCATAACATGTGGACCTTCCACGCAATTAAGTGTGCAACATACTACAGTACCAAGGGCTTCTGCTCAACATTCTTAGCAAGCAACAGGTGGGCATGGAAGAGCAATGACAAGGCCAAAACTGAATGCAAGGAGGGGACGCATATGGAAACCATGACTACATCTGCTTTGCTTATTATAAACTTATGTAGCTTTGGTCTTTATGTAGCTTTTTGAAAGACAATTTAGGTAGTGTTGGCACATTATATTTTGTCATTATGTGTAATTGGGTATTGGTGGACCACTTTTCTGTGAATTTTAGTTTTGTATACTACAAAAAATCTTGAAAATTATGGCAGTTTAAATATGGCGGTTATTTAAAACAGCCATTTTTTACAACATAATATGACATTTTTTGAACTACCATATTTTACCTGTGATATACGACGATTTTAACCGCCATTTATTAATAGTGGAAAACTGCCATATTTTATATGTAAAATATGTCAATTTTAACTGCCATATTAGATTAGTGAATATTGACTATTGAAGCCTTCGAGCAAATCAGTTTGCACATTGACTGTATTGAAGCCTTCGAGCACACTGCACATAGATTTGAAGCCTTCGAAACCATTTCCCTCGCAGATCTGAAATGTTGTCGTTGCCTTTCGCTCTTCAATTTCTGGAGCTCACTATTCGGTTTGTTTTGCTGAAAATTGTTCGTTTATGGAGCTCACTATTTCGTTCGTGGTCGCGGCGCCATAACTCATTTCATTCTTCAATTTCTGAAGTTCGTTCGTTCTGTTCGTTTGCGAAGCTCGTCGTCAACACTGTTCTACGCGGGAAGTTGTTGGTCTTAGGTTTTGGTAAGTTTAGCAAAATAAATGGTGATTTAGGGTTCTGAGTTTTGAATTTCGCGTTGTTCACTTTACCAATTTCTCGTGTTCTAGTGCTGGGTTAATTTGCTCATTGAGATTTCAGGTTAGATGTTAGTTTTGGTCTCATTATTGTTCTGGATTAGAACCATTGTTTTATTTCTCAAGCATATTTTTGTGCGAGAGAGACCTCTTCCGATCCAAACCTTTTTGTTTCCAATTTCAATCCAATTTTAAGGGGGTATGTGTTTGGTGTTGTTGATGTAATGCAGGTGGGAAGCTCGTTTATCAGAGCACCAAGAAGAGGGCTAGCAAACTCAAGTGCTCTGTCACTGGCAAGAGGATTCAGGGGTGTGCTTTTTGTTACCCTTTCAATTCCTTCTTTTTCATTGTGGTGTGTAGTTTCAGTGTTTTGATATTGACTTATTTTGTTCATCATCTGCACCTATGCTTGCAACTGCTTCAAATATTCTATCACCTCATCCAACATTGAAGCTTTATCAGTCTACATAAGTTAAACAAAATCCAAGTCTATATATGCTTATGTAAACCATAATACATAATACGAAATTTCATAGCAAGCCACGCAAAAGCAGTTAACTATATGATGAATCTATTACTCAACTAGCTAATATTGCTTAATTCTGTTAATCAATTAATCCATAAATATGATGTACTCAACATTGCATGTTTCTTTGCTTTCCCTTGTCTATATATGATATGGTTAAGTGTGGGTTCTTTTTCTTTGTCTTTCTCCCTCATCTTTGCCTTTGATTTGTATGTTTTTGGTGGAAAATGTTTGTTGTTTTAGTGTTCATTGTATAATTGACATGAGGGCCTACCACTGGAAAGGGTTTCCTGTGGAAGCAGTTGGGTGCCTCTTCACTAAATAGCCTCCTGTCAGAGCATGAAAACAAGTAATTCCACTTCTTGTGGACTATATAACTGCACATTCCAGAGTCTTTTTTTCTTTATCAAAAACAATAATGATCATGTAAAATTTTTTAGTGTATCAGGTGTAGTTATATGTAGTGTAAAACTAACTAAATTGATGACATCACATGTTAAGAAATTTTTAGCAGTTTACAAGTTTTGGTATTTTACCAATAATGGGTGGACCATTTGTGAGTTTAAGCATTAGTTTTGTGTGTTCTGACTGCGTCTGCGACACATACGTAATTATATTGCTCAAGCTTAACATTTAAGATGTATGAATTTCAAATTCCCTATTAGATCCATATAAGTGAGTATTACTTTTGGTAATGGAGATTTGTTTTTTTAGAGTTATTCTTAGTTGATCGTATAGAAAAAGAATCTAGAAAAGCATTAAGAATAAATAATAGGAGAATTAGAAATTGAGTTGATCATGAAAACTTCCTAATCCTAGTTATCGAAGCGTTGACAAACTAACTAATTGACAAAGAAAAATTTATGAGTGATTAAGCCCCAAGAGGCATTAGGTTCAATGAAGTTATCTAACTAGTTAAAAGAAAACAAATCATGTTCCCAAATTAGGATTCACAAGGAAAGATATAGCACTTCCTTAGCCAAATGAATTAGCTGCACGTATTAAAAGAAACAAATAATGAAGTTAAAATATTCACTACAAAAAGAAAAAATAATAATAAAAACTTTCCTCCGTTGTCTTTGTAGAGTTTGTTTTTCCTCTTCCCAAAAGCCAAGAGAGAAGAATGGATAAACTAAAATAACTAAAAGTATGTTCCAATACATAATTTAAATAAAAATTTAGATGTTGTGTAAGATTAAGGACTATAAATAAAACAAATTGTGGGTTTGGGCCTTGAAAAAACTTAAGATAATTAAGTTGATTCATGAAGTAGTAATGTGTACTTATCATTAATTTTTTTTAGCATTTCTTTATTAATTTTGTTGGTTTAAAGTTGAGCGATATATTAATTTTAATAATCATACTCTCCTTGTTATCCCTTCTGCCTTAATGGCAAGGAACTCTCCTTTTATCTTAGTTCTAAACTTTGTTTCAAACCAAATTAACATTTGTTGGTCTAGGCAATGCGGTTAGCACCACTTTTAACACAATACTAACAGAGCATATTCCAGAAGGTCATATTCAAGATTATGTGGTAAATCTTTAAGTCAATTAGATCTTGATAAGCTTGAGTCTCGTATGATTCAAACTCTTTGCCACTTGGAAATGTTATTCCCTCCTACTTTTTTTACAATCATGGTTCATTTAACTTGTCACCTAGCTGGTGAGGCAAAACTTGGAGGTCCGGTCCATTATCGTTGGATGTATCCCATTGAAAGGTAATTGTGGCTAGCACACCTTTCTATTTTTTTAAGTGTAAAGCTTGTTTATCCTAATTGTGATATCATTTTATAGGTATTTGGGACACTTAAAATCCTATGTTCAAAACAAGGCACAACCCGAAGGTTCTATTGCTGAAGGATATCTAGCTGAAGAGGTTTTAACTTTTTGCTCTCACTATATGGAAGGGATGGAGACAAGAATTAATAGACCTTCACGTGTGGATGATTATTGTAATACAGATTTTCCTCAATTAAGTACCCTATTTCCACCAATTGGTCGAGTAGTAAGTGCCTTTTCAACTTTTGAGCTATCAACCATTGAAAAAACTCAGGCACATCGATATGTGTTATTTAATTGCCCTGAAGTTAAGCCTTATATTGAGTGAGTATTAACATAAACCATACCTCTAATTATTGGGACAATGTGTTTTTTTATATGATATTATTATTAACATGTTGACATGCTATGTTAGGGAATTTAAAGATCATTTACGAAGGCGGTCTAGAGGGCGAAGAATTTCAAATACAGACTTAGAAAAGATTGTTAATAAGGATTTCATAAACTGGTTTCCTCAAAGGGTATGAAAAATATGATTTTGAAAATTTTAAATTAATGCTTTGAAAATATGTTGACATATTTGATAATTATTTTTTTAGATTCAAAACCCAGATATTTCAAGTTCAGTGTCAGATGATCTCAAATATCTAGCTCAAGGTCCAACACCACATGCTAGAAGATTTACTGCCTTCAATGTAAATGGATTCAAATTTAGAACTGAAAGCCGAGAAAAAGGAAAGAAAACCCAAAATAGTGGAGTTTTCTTAACTTCTTCGACATCATGTGTTGCAAGCAGTGTAGACGATAACATTAGGCAAGCGGATTTGGCCTATTATGGAAAATTAGAAGATATAATTGAGTTAAATTACTATGGTCATTTTAAAGTGACTTTATTCAAGTGCGAGTGGGCTGACACCACAAAAGATAGGGGGTTTAAAAAGGATCCATGGGGTTTCAATTGTATTAATTTTTCACGATTAATACACATTGGAGACCGTGAGGAGAATGATCCCTACATTGAAGCTTCACAAGCTGAAATGGTGTACTATGTCAACGATGAGGTGAATAAGGATTGGACAATTGCTGTCCATTTGAAACCAAGAGACGTTTATGATATGGGAGAAAGAGATATCGATGTTTGTGAAGTTGAAGTGTGTCCGCAACAAGACTTAAATAATTTTTTCACTGATTCTGAACAATTGGCACTATTTAGGGATGATGAAGATGATGAATTATTAAATGGGGACAACAATAATAATGAACTTGATGAAAATGATTCAATGTCAGAGTAATATATAATGGAAATAGTTTGAATACTTCAGCATCATTTTCGACTTGTCTCTACAAGGTAGAACAGTGAAATATAATTTCAAATGGCATTTGATCTCATATTTAACCATTTTTTCTAAAAGCATTTGTTTGATGTTTTACTTGGAGTTTTCATAACATGAAGCTTGTTTCATTTTTATTTGCAGATATGCCTAGACCAAAAAGGATTAAGAACTTGCTTAAGTCAGTTCTTGGAACCTCCAAAGATCAACATATTACATCTAGTTCACAACATTCTGTGTTACAAGCTACCCATGAGCAGCCAAGACAACAACCTGCACAGCCAAGACAACAACTTGCATAGTCAAGACAACAACCTGCACAACCAAGACAACAACCTGCACAAGTAACTTCTCAACCTACGCAGCCAAATTCTGAAACTGCAAAACCAAGAAAGCAACATGCACAACCAACTTCTCAAGCTTCACTGCCACTAACTCAATTTGGACAGCCAAGAAAGCAACCTAGACAACCAAGACAGCAACCTGGACAACCAAGAAAGCTACCTACACAACTAAGAACTCAATATACTCAACCAACTGAACCTACACATCCAACTTCTGAACCAATACAACAAACTTCAGAATCTGCACATGCAACTTCAAAATCTACACAACCAACATCTGAATCTGCACAATCAACATCTCAACATGTAGAACCAAATTCTCAATCTGTTCAACCCACTAATGAATCTGAAGAGGAAAGAGTGGGACCAAAACGAGGAAGACAGTCAAACCACTATTGGGCTGTTGATGCTATAGGTAAAGAATATGTAATTTTAATATTGTAGTTTCCTTTTCATTTCTAATTCATGGATTTAATTTTTTTTAGACAAGGATGGAGGTACACAAAAGCTCAAGCTCAAGGTTAAATATATTCATAACTTGCCTAATAGATTACGTGTGTTGGTGAACTATGACGATAAATATCAACCAATTGGAGAAGCATCTGCCTTACTTGCTGGAGTTTGTGGCCAACTAGCTCAAAATCACATTTTCTTTCCTATAAGTTTTGAAAGATGGACAACTATGCCAAATACTTACAAAGATAAAGTGTGGGAGAGTACATTAAAGGTAATTTGACCTACATGTTGACATCTCTATATTAATTTATTTATAGAAAAGTGTGGACTAACTTTTGTATTATTTCAAGGCTCAATTTTGTTTCAAGGTAAATGAAGAATTGGCAAAAAGAGATGTCATGTGTAGAATTGGAAAACTATGGAGGGAGTACAGATGTAAGCTTTGGAATGAATTTTATGATCCACTTCTTAGTAGAAATGACCTCATCAAGAATGTGCCAGAAGGTCATAACATGGATCAATGGGCTATTTTTGTTGATTATCGTCTCAAGCCTTCCACAATGGTACAAACTGATTAATTATAATGTTTTCAATAAGTTTGAGTTTAAATTTGCAAAAATTGATTTCCTTTTCATTTTGTAGAATATGTGTAATAGAAACAAAGATATAAGGAAAAGACAAACAATTCCTCACACTGGTGGTGCTATGTCTTTGTCAAGAAGAAGGGATAATTTGGTATCTTTTTACTGATATATATGTTGTTCTCAGTTATAATATATTCTAATTTTTTTACTTACAATATGTTTTTTTAACATATAGAAAAATGAGACTGGTAAGAATATTGGGCGAGCTGAAATGTGGAAAATAACACATAAGAGAAAAAATGGCACCTATGTGAATGATGAGGCCATGGAGATTGGGGTAACTTTATTCCTTCTTATTTCTCAACATCATGTGTTTTTATTTTATTATTTATTATAATAAAATCTGAGAACAATGGGTATGAATACTATAGGGAAGTTATTATTTATTAGCTTTGCTTAGTAAGCTACTGAGTTATTTGTTGTAACCATGGTCAGTAATATACGGAGAAAAATTGAAAACTGTCACACACCAAATGAGGCGATGAAAGCCATTATAGTTAGTGCTGAAATAAGGGGCATATAAACTCTTTTGTACACACTGCTGCCATTGTTTGGATTATGAGTCATAACATTTGTATTGAAAGATGCATTAAACATTTCCATCAAAGTATAGCTATCTTCGATTACTTCATGGTTTCTCTATCTTATTTTTGGTTTTCCTGCAATACATGACTAAATTAGATTGATTTACATTTGATAGCCATAATATTGGCTCGGTTAAGTCGTGTTCCCTATCCTAAAAGATTGCAATTTATAGAGTAGGACATATCAACTAGAGTATTATTAAAACAGAGAAATAATTACATAACAAATAGTTTAATGGAGTCCATGAGGTCAATATTGATGCATAGATAAACTAAACATGTAATGTAATTGTAGCCTTATAGAAAGATAAAATATATCCTACTTTAAGCCAAATAATTTGATCATGTCATGCGAAGTTTCTATTTGTAAGTTGTTATATTATATATCATTGTATTGTTAAATTTCTGTTTGTAAAAAGTCCCCAATACTAAGTACTAATCTGCAACATACCAATAAACTTACCTTAATGTTAAAACTAGCCTAAACTACAATTCCATTTTTTGTAGGAAAAAATTGATGATTTGATGATGCAAAATTCAGAAACTGCATCAGATATATCTCCATATGATCCGATTGGTATTATATTTGGAAAAGAGCATGCAGGTCGAGTTAGAGGACTCTCACATGGAGCTTGTCCTACCCTTGCTTTTAAAAAGTCTACTACAAGATTAAGTGGTATGAATTTTGCTTCATCTAGTGGAACTTCTCCAAATACAAATGACAAGTTTGTGAGGATAGAAAATGAGCTTGAAACTATGAAAATCCAAATGCAAGCATTACTTGCCTACATTGCTTCTAAAGAAGATGTTCCAGAATACCTAGCTTCTATTGCTGCAAGTTTGCCACGTCCTTCAGTTAATGAGGTATAATTTACTTAAGTAAATGACTTAAAGTTGTTTTATTTCTTTCTTAATTTATTTCAGTAAAACATTACTTATATGTTTTATTTACTGCAGGTACCAGATAATGGAAGCGGTGTGCCATCTGCAAATGACAACGTAGGATCAAGTGGAGCAAGCAAGACAAATTGATATTTTGATGTTGATAATGTCTTGATATGTGTATTGTCTTTATTTTGGATATTGACATGTATTGTCTTTTTTTTTTTTGGATATTGACATGGATAAGTAATTGTGATCAAATGATGAAAATACTTTGTTATCTAAAATCATCTATAAAATTAATTTTGACTATTTTTTTATGTACTTTTATAAGTTTATAGTTTTGTATTTATTATTGAACAGGCTTATTATATTATGAAATCATAAATGTATGTCAATAATTATAAATAATATATTATTTTCAAATCATGATAGTTGAAAATATCAAAATATAATGAAATAATGGCATTTTAAGGCACCACAATTTACATTGAGACTGTGCTTTCAATGAGCAAATTGCGGTAGTTTTAAATGTCGTTTTTTATGTCTACAAAACGTCATTTTATACAATGCATCACATGGCGGTTGTTACGGCGGTTCAGTACAAACCGCCACAATTTACTTTGTGGCGACAACATGTACGGCGATTTTTGGAACCGCCACTAGCGTAAATTATGGCGGTTCAAAATGCCGTATTTAACAAAAAAAATCGCCGTAACTTACATCATTTTTTGTAGTAGTAATGGGCCACTTCCTTCACACATGTTAAACATTTACTGCTGGAACAATTTATTTTGAAAATTTCAATATGAACTTTGTGCTACCAATTGTGATGTCCAATTGTCATGTGCTGGACCAATTTAATTTGACCTTTTCCAAATGGAATTTAAGTTTCAGTAGTAGTGCATTAAAGGCCTGGTGCAAAATTTTTAAAACAAGTACTAATACCATTCATTTTCCAAGTATTACATAAACAACAAAACCTACATGTGCCAACTACAATAACACCTATGGCAGGTCATAGACTAATTTAAATTCAACAACAAAAACACATTAATCATGTTCAGTACAAGGCAAACACAGACCACTCCAATCAACACCTTAATCCTTTTTTCTAATAAATTAATACATATTTCCAAATCATTAATTTTTTTCATTTCAGCAACCACTTCTTCGGCCATCACGCAACTCCTTCTCATTTCTTGGGAATTGAAAGTGCCACCAGCCCTTGCTTCATTCCTGCCACTGCCAACAACATTTTCTTCAATCTTTAGACTGACACCA
Organism: Vigna unguiculata; assembly: GCF_037176805.1. Classification (NCBI taxonomy): domain Eukaryota; kingdom Viridiplantae; phylum Streptophyta; class Magnoliopsida; order Fabales; family Fabaceae; genus Vigna; species Vigna unguiculata. The sequence continues at coordinate 32,375,641 of NC_140802.1, forward strand.
ACCTTTTCTTCATTCTTCACATCCCCACAACACTTATCTTGAATCACAACAGTGCTTGCAGAACCCCTTTCTTTGATCCCATGGCAAACCAGCTGAAGTAATTGCACCCACCACACTCTTCACCTCCACTATGTTCCAAATATACCATTCACATCTTTATCAACAAACACAAAAACCTTACACAAATTACAAATCAACATTACCTTGAAGTTTGGACAGCCCCAAAATCTTTTCCCTTTGTTCTTGGTTGTTTTTGCAGTTCTCAACATAGACTTATCACCACAATAGCAAGTGGTGTTAAAGTAATGCTTCTACACCCACCACCACTGCAAAAATTGACGCTAAGATTGTACTTTCCCCAAACATTTGAACTTGAATAGGAAGAACAATTGGTCGAATTCATGACAGAACATAGGAGATGAAAACAAATGCTTTAGGATTCAAAACCACTAATTTTTGTTGTCTTAAATAAAAACATTTTTGCACTGCATTCCACGTATAATTGGCACGTTTCAGTAACAGAAATTCACCTCAGCAACCACAAACGGTGTTTAGCCCAATTTAACAGAAAGGGCACATTTGAGACATTTAAACAAAAAAAGAGACCAAATTGAGACTTCTAGAAATAAGAGTACCAAATTGAGATTTTGCCTTCAAAATGGGAACCAAGAGTATGATTAAACCTTAAAAATAAAATAATACGTAAAACTACAAAAACATAAACACATGCAAAATTCTTATGTTTAGTAGAATTGGGAAATAAGGTTTTGAACAATTCTAAAGTTAAAAAATTTATTTTCTTTCGAATAGTTTTATTTTTTAAATATAGATTATATTTTTTAGTTACCGATAAAATCCTGTCTTATTTTATTATATATTTTAATTAATTTATTAATATATATATTTATCATTTATATTTTAATATATATAAAATTATATTTAAAAAATTAATTTTAAAATATTTAAATTAAAAGTAATTTTAAAATATTTAAATTAAAAATAGTTTTAAAATATTTAAATAGAAATTAATTTTAAAAATATTAAATTAAAAATAATTTTAAATTATTTAAATTAATGATAATTTTAAAATATTTAAACTAAAAATAATATTTAAATATTTAAATTATAATATATATATATATATAGGGTTAAGTATGTTTTTAGTCCCTGGACTTTGGTCCAAAATTGAAATTCGTCCCTCGTCGAAACTTTGATAAATTTTGGTCCTTAAACTTTAAAAATGAATGAATATAGTCCTTTTAACCCAATTTTGTTAACTCTTTTTTAAGTTTTAAACGCATTTCTCAGTAAATATTGGAGTTGTTTACGCCGTTTGACACATTCTCGACTCAATATTTACTGAGAGATGCGTTTAAAACGTAAAAAAAAAATTAACAAAATTGGGTTAAAAGGACTATATTCATTCATTTTTAAAGTTTAGGGACCAAAATTTATCAAAGTTTTGACCAGGGACGAATTCCAATTTTGAGTCAAAGTTCAGGGACTAAAAACATACTTAACCCATATATATATATATATATATATATATATATACTAAAATTAAATATAAATTTAGTATGATTTTAATGAGAAGAATTAGCTACAAATATATTTTCTAGTAAATCTGTAGCTATTTTGCTACGAAATAGATACTATTTTATTTCTTCTCTATTTTATCACAAATTAGTTAGAAATTAGGTATAGATATATGTTTTAGTAAATTTGTAGTTATTTTGCTACAAAGAAGCTACAAATTGTTTCTTTCGCTATTTCCTCGCAAATTAGTGGAAGATTAGTTACATATATATTGCCAACTATTGGCTAGGGTCGACTTTATAATATCCTGACCGGATATTACAGATTTAAATAATAAAATAAAGAAAAAATAATTAAGCCGCAATTAATTAAACCTCATTTCCCAAAAACACGGGAAATTCATAGCGTTTTATTACTTCTAATTAAAAACCAAAATCCATAATTCATAAAACTGAACATAATAATAAAGCCTCTCATAAGAGTTTACAAGATAGTTCAAATCAAAATAATATAAAACTCCCAGGCTTTCCCCCCACTCCGCGACTAAGCCTCTCCAACTCCACCAGCAATATCATTTGCTCACGTGTACCGCGTACACGATCATCGCCAAACACAAGCAGATAGGGTGAGCTAAAAAAAGATAACACATAAATCTATATCAAACATATATATATATATATATATATAGTATGGTAAATCTATAGCTATTTTGCTACAGACACGCTACAATTTTATACCCTTGCTATTTCCTCACAAATTAGAGAGGGATTAGCTACAAATATTTTTTTCTCACTAATTTTTCTAGAAAAATAGATTTTTTCTTGTAGTGCTTGGGAATTTGAATAATGCTCAAACATGTACAAGACCAGATTTTAGCTTTGCAGTTGGCATGCTTGGTTGATACCAAAGTAATCCAAGACTACAAGGAACAAAGAATCACATGCTTACTAATAGGAAATATGATCACCTTGAGGTGATCAATTATATAGATTCAGACTTTGTCTACTACATGGATTCAAGAAAGTCTACATTTGGTTGTGTATCTTTTAGTCACAAGATTTCATGGAAAAGTGTAAAGTATTCCATCATTGCTGCATCCACCATAGAAGTTGAATTTGTTGCATGCTTTGAGGTCACGGTTTAGGCTAATTTGTTGCGAAACTTTATTTCAGGACTTGGAGTAGTCGACAATATTGCCATGCTGCTGAAAATTTCTTGTGATAATTTTGTATCATTCTTCTTTTCTAGGAACAACAATTATTCCAAATGTGGTAAGCATATGGAATTGAAATACTTTGTTGTTAAAGAAAAAGTTCATAAACGTAGAATGTCAATAGAACATATTAACATTGGTCTTATGATAGTTGACCCTTTAACAAAAGGGTTATTCACAAAATTGTTTACTAACCATAGAATATAGGCATTAGTCTACTGGTGAATGTTGAATGTTCTGAAATTTGTGTTTTCTTCTTTATGTTTATGCATGCGAATTGTGATGAAGAAAACAAATTATGTCATTGTTATTGAAATGATATTATGTGTTAACCCATTATAGACTTCTCATCCTAAAGTCATATTAAAGAGAAAGGGATGACACAATAGTACATGGAAGGAAACACGTTGAATGAATGATGTGCAACTGTCTTGTTATTTTTGTATCTTTGGTTAAGAATAATATGGAACCAGTTTATGTAAGGTCATTTAATGTGCAATATGTTTATGTATTAAGTCACAAAATGTTATCACATCATATGAGTCAAGTGAGAGTATGATAGAATTAATTGACGAATTAATTATATTATGTGACTTTGAAATATTATGATGGATCCAAATGTGATTTAATAAAATATAAAGACCTATTAGTTATTATGGGAAGTTATAATAAAATAAAATAAAGTCCACTCCAACTTGATAAACTGGATGAACATTGGTTTATAAAAGGAGATTAAGGTTCTTTATCTGGTTATAAGGTTTTTTTATAATAAGTCATCAAAAATGTGTGAGAAGAGAAAGATAAAAAGATAGATTGAAAAAATGAGATTGAAGAATACATTCTTATTAAATCTCTTATAGATCAGAATCTTATTTTAATTTATGTATCTTAATATTAATGTGTGAGAATCATAAATATATTATCGCATGAAAAACTACACAAATTAATTTACAATATAAACTTAAATCATACATCTGTTTTAAAATAAAAACCATTAAAAAATATATTCCATAATTCAGATATTTACAAAAGGAAAGCATGTCTCTTGGCCAACGGAATTAACCATCAACATATAAAATTAAAGTTTGCCTTTCAAGATTAAATATCCCATGCTTATCCTAAAAGTTTCGCCAAAAAATTCTATTAAATTAATCATGAAAGATCAGCATTCCAAATTCTATAAATAAAGTAATCATGATATTACACTATACAATTTTACAGTAATTTTGTTTTTATCTTGAAGTGAGAAGAACGTACCCTTGTTCTAAAATGTTATTTACTTTTTTGAAGTAAATAGTTATTTCCTGTAGCATATAGTTACTTTGTCATAAATCTCAAATTGTTTTTAAATCTATATTATTATTCACTTCTCTTTTTCTTCGTTTTCTTTTCTTTGCTTCTAATGAATATAAACTATTTGTAATAACATGACCAAGAAGAATTAAAAACTAGAGATGGTAAAATGAATGAAATCCTCGGTGGAATGACTTATAGTTAACTCAAAATATAAAGTTTTATTTAACTAAAATTTTGATATTAAATTGAGAAAATTTTTAGATTGGAACTCTTGGTTTAAAAACTACTTACAATTTAGTTTAGCAAATAGAAAATATTGTATTTGATCTTTATACGGAAATATTTCATTAATGTTCGGAGAAAACATTTGAATACGGATAAAGTAATTAAAAAATTTCTTTAACTAAAATGATTTAATATTTATTATTAAACTTCAAAGGACAGGTGTCACATAATAAATAAAAGAGTGATTACGTAAGAAATAAAACCTTACGAAAGTTATCTGACTTTTGGAGAAAGAATTTAAATAATTATGAAAGAATGACTTAGGATAATTCCTTAGTATTATAATACGATATTAGTATTATAATATGATATGGTTCCACCTAAAGTTAGGCCTGCTACACGAAATCTATGAGAGTATTTTATTTTGCACACATCCCAAAAAGTATTCAATATGTGGAAAACTAACATACAATTGACAAATTGGTAAGCCTTTGATTAGTTTATGGTAAATTGTTCATTTCGAAAACTGTTTATGTTCATTTTAAGACACGTCCACATTCTATTTATTTTCCTCTCTCTAGAAATATGTACTTTTAAGACACGTTCACAAGAGTTATTTTTATTTGAGTTTTGTTATGATGTTATTTTCTTTTATCTCATATCTATTTATTTTTAACTATTTTCTTTTAAAATTTAATTAATAGATAAACTATAAGAAACTAAAAAAATAGAAAAATACTAATAGACACTACAAGAAAATGTTTCAACAATAATCAATTTTAATAACTAATAATTTATATACTAATTCATAAAATAAATAAAAAAATTATTGATTACTAAAATAGTATTATAAATAAAAAAATAATAATTAATCTCTAAATTAATTTCTAAAATTTAATTCCCAAAATTTTAAGTATCAAAAGAAATAGGTCCCTAAACATTAATTATCAAGGTTTTTGTCATGAAGAAATTAGTTTTTAAATTATTTTTTAATTAATTAGTTACCAATTTGACTATTAATTATAATTTTTTATTGATAATAGTGACTATTTTAATAATTAATATTTTTTATTTTTTTAAATTAATATTTAAATTGATTATTATGGTAATTAACAACTTTTATCACTAAAATTAATGAGATTTTTTATATAACAAAATAAAAAAACACACTTTATTTCTTAATAGTAAAAACATACCATGTGATAGCTAGATGGGAATAAAAAATATTTTAAATACTCGATCAAATGCTTTTTTAAGTAAAAATTTAACTAAAAATATATAAATTAACAAGATTTTTAAAACATGAGTATTTTGTTTCTAAAAAATTAAGTATATCTAATTTAATTTTGTGAAAAGGTAATTACATATTATTTCTTGACAACTTTCTAAAAGGTATCTGTATAGTTTATTTCTCTTTACTACTTCATACCAAATAATTTCATTTTCATCTACTTCTTTTTCTTTTTCTTTTTCAATCATACAATTTCTTTCGCTTTAACCAAACAAAAGCGGGAAAAAAATACATAAATTAAAGCATCCCGAACTAAAAAGGTTTATTTACCTCATCCAACATTTGCTCAAAATCAAGTAAGTTCAACATTTTGGAATTAGGCACTTTTGTTTTAGTCATTTTTATTTGCAGTGTTTTGATTGTGACAAATAAAATTTTACAATGGAATAATATAATTTTTACATGTTGTTTATTGGAAATAATGCTTAACTTAAGTATAAATGAATAATATATAATTTAGTTTAAAAATGAAACACAATTTTTTAAAGTATTTTGAAAATGAAAAATATATTTAACCTTTGGAAAAATTTGACTTAATAACATTTTTGGTTTCTTATATATACCAATGATTTTCCTTTGAATAGTTTAATTTCAAGTAAGTATATTCTTTGTGATGGAGTATGAATGATTGTTGGTGTAGACAATGGAGATAAAAGGAATATATGTTTATTTTAATCACGGTGGAGATTATTGGGTTGACAAAAATATTACAACTTGAAAAGTACGATGTCACCTATAATAAATAATGAAGTGGGTGATAGTAGCAATATAATAGACTTAAAGTTCATGATGTTCTAACACCTTTGTCAAAAACACTTTAAGTTTGTATTTGATTTTTCTTATATTCTTAAAGTAAAATGTTGAGGTTTGGTTTAAATTATTACTTTGAAGAGTGCGAGTGTATTTGGGGTCAAAGGACGAGTAATCTATGTGTTGTAAAAAAATTTACATAATTTTATTCTCTAGTTATCATTAAACAACAATAGTGATTTTTTCTCCAATTTTGGAGTTTCCAGCTTATATTAATGTTGTTTGTTTTTGCCTTATTTCTTTACTAGTGGGGTAATTCTTCGGAGTAAAAACATTGATGTTCTTCATGACGTTTTTTTCTCACCAATTTCTCTCTGATTTTTTATTCAATGTGGTCCCTATATTTTTAAAAAAGACTTAATATGGTCCATTATGATAAATCAGCCTTAACGTCATTTAGAGGATGATGAAATGGCGTATGCTAATGCAACCATACACTTTTTTTTATGCGTTTATTGTCCAATCACAAAGGCAAAATGAATGGGGTTAACACTGATCCATAGAGCGAAAAGGCATGGGCACGTACTAACGAACCTTCTTATAGACATAGGGGAGCAATGGCTCCCCCAAATTTTTTTAATTAATTTATATATATATATATATATATATATATATATATATATATATATATATATATATATTTTAAATTATATATATATATATATATATATATATATATATATTATTTATATTAATTTTTAATCTTTTTTTTTTCTTAAAATATCATCCATAGTCTTTATCTTTATCTTTTTTCTTTTTGTATCTCCACCTCTTTCTCACCTCTCCCTTTTTATATCAATCTTCACTTTCAATTTCTCATCTTTTCAAAATAAAAATGCACCATGGTAAAATTAAGAAGTTAAGTAATATTTTAGACCGATCAATTTCTTCTTTTGAATAAGTTTATTTTTTACTTTTTTAAACAATTTATTTTCCTTTTACATGTGATAAATTTATCTACTGTGTACTACAAGGCGGTGATAAAATTATTTTTTCCTAAATAGGCGAGATGAGACAAATTTATATTAGAAAAATTATGATGAAGAGTCAAAAAAATGATTTTTTTTCAAAAGGAATGCTTATGATGAAGATGAAAAAAATGCATCTATATCAATTAAACTTGAGAAATTTCATGAGAATCCAATAATTAAAGACAACGAAAAATAATTCCCTAAAGTTTTTAGAGTTATATATAATGAATTTGAAAAAAATATAATTTGACACTGTTGAATATTTTGTCCAAGTTCCGCCACTTGGGGCATGGGACACTATAAAGAAGAGATGGCTAAGCTCAAACTCCAAAGGAAGCAAGTAAAATAAAATAGAGAGGAAGAAAGAATGCAAGCAACAAATGTAAGCATCTTAGTGTAGCGCGAAAGAACTGTATGCGCATAAATTAAATAAGGATGGCTGACTACATAGAAATATGAAAATGGAGTGAAAATAGTCTACACTACGCTTGGAAATGATCCCATTAAGTTTTTCTTAAAAAAAAAAATACAAGGACCACATTGAGTCAAATATAAATAGAGAAAAAACATTGAATAATTGTTACACATATAGGAACCAAAAAATGTTATTAAGCCAAAAAAATTTACAAGAATGAATAAGCCATGCTTACCAAGCACGACGAAAAAATAAAATTGTGTCCATTGAATAGAACTTTAGTTTTAACTTAAACACAACACAACAGTCTTGAATGCAAAAGATGTCTTTGTGGTGAAATTGTGAAACAGAGAAGTCATTCTCACTGAGTTGTGACAAGAGAAGATAACTTTATTTTTTTTATAAGAAATAGTACAATAGAGGCGTGACTTTAGTGAAAAGATAATATTTGGACCACTCCTCCTTTTCACTGAGTATAATAATGACAAATTCAGTGAATTATATATGTTGTCTTCTGATAATCATTGCCTCGTTATCGCTTGCATCATCGAAAATTATGACGAATTCTCAACATGGAGATCAAGTAACAAGCAAGAGAACTGTGTTAAGATTATAAAAGTTGGTGCGACTAAACCCTTAGTTTCACTTTTATCATTCTTGTAAGACCTTTAACTTTAGGAGTACATGGTGAATGTGATTATCAATCTCTCGCTCTGCGGCAACAACGAAGATTTGATCAATTCCTTAGGAGTAGTGATGTCTTTTAGAAGTATAGGAGATAAGAATGCCGACGACAAAGGAGAAATCAATATGCACACTATTATTACTCTTGAAAAGAGAGGAGAGCAAGGTTAGGATAGGAAGGGTGAGGACGATTCCACCTCTGGTGAAGCTGCTAGAAGGTTTGTGATTGTGTAGGAAGAAGAGTGCAACAACTGTGTTGCATTCTATGTATATTCAATGTATTTGATGAAGAACAAGGTGAGGACAATAAGATAGGACGTTATGATATAAGGGCACTAGTGGAGTTGATGGCATTGTAAGTGGTAAGGGTGGTGGAAATATATTTTCACTTAAGTCATGCCTCTCTTGAACGAATTATTTAAAATTAAATTATTTGCCTCACAATTTTGCTACCAAATTCATTTTTCACATCCAAAACTTCTTTTTGTGTTTAACTTGAAATGGAAGTTATGTTCAATAAATATAACTTTTTTTATATGTTGTTGTGTTTCATAAACACGGCCTATCCATTCTAGTAGATTTTTCGAATTTATTCATTCAAATAAATTGTGTCAAATTGTCCTAAAATGATAACAAACCCCAAATTCTCATTATCTTTGAGTTTTATGTCTTAAAAAAAAATAGTCTTCACACTTCTATTATTTAAATTTATACCTACAATAAAATTATATATAAATATAATAATAAATTAATAAATTTATTCATATACTTTATAATTAATTATTTAAATTTTCATCAAAGTAATATTCTCATAAAAAACAATTCATATATTTATACGATAATTTATAATTAGATAATAATATATTTTTAATATTATTAATACATAAATATTAAATTATTCAATATTTTTCACTCATAAATCATCCAATTTTTTTTTTTAAATTTCCGTTTTTACACTTCATACTTTTTTATTGTTTAGTTACCAAGGTGCAAAATGTTACTTCATTAAAACTTTAGAGAGGGGAGTATAATTTTAATTCATTTTATTTTTATCACATAACTACTTATGTTTATCATTTTTCTAACTTTTTTTATTTCTTTGTGTGGATAGATTAACACATTTTCTTAACTCAATAAACGTTCTTGATTTTAAATATTTAATTGCATTAAATTTACTTACCATTTATAATAACATTATTAATTTGGAAAAGTTAACTTTTAAAAAAAGTAATCACTCAAAATCTCTTATGGTGGTTATCTTATTCATATTAGATTTTACATTATTTTTAAGTTAAACGAACTTAGTAATCCTAGTATTTGATTGTTCAATGTAATTTCAATTTTTTAAAGTTTTCAATTTAGTCTTTTATTTTAATTAAAATAAATCAGTGTAGTTTTATTTGTTAGATTTGTATTAATATTGTTTAGGGATGATGACGTGACATTGTAAATCCAACATATCATATGACCAATATGGATCATAGCCTTTACATCATCAAAATCATCTTCTATCTATTCAATTGATTTTGTTCCACACTTTTTTCGAAACCTAACAATGGAGCTTGACTCTTGACCTATGTTGATTGAGATATTTTGTTATGCAGGACATGTAAATTTGGCTCTTGAGCAAATACCCAATTCATTAGAACTTCAACCACGAGGAAGAAAAAGACCAAGAAACGGTTGTAGAGTCCTTTAGACAAATAAATGATTGTGTAGCTAGCACATATAAAAGATTTTGAGAAGTGGCCTTTGTTCACATTCTAATTGAGTTCCATCTAGAGAAGAGAAGATACTTGTTAAGGTAAAGGATGCAATAATTTTTAATGTCCCAACCAATATCATTTTGGTGTGTAAGATATTGGGAAATTATTATAATTAGGATAAATATATCCACAGTAGTTTATTAATTATTTATTTTAAAAGATTTATTTAATAGATTTTCTAAGAGATAAGATTTGGTGAATAATTAGGCAATTAATAAGATATTAAACAAATTATCTACAAGATATATAGAATGGTTATAAGAGGTGTATAAACTAAATTCCATGAATATAGAAATATATAAGTTATTTTCTTTATTATTATTCCTTGAATTTTGTAGAAGGTAAAATTGGATTTTTGACTTAGAGTTTCACTATATATATAAGTAGTTGGGCAATGGTAAGACACTCAAATCAAGCATTGCAATAGTAGAGTTGAATAGAAATATGAGTTATTTCTTAAAGAGGAATGTGTAGGAAGAAACTTATGGTTATATAAATAATGTGCTGTATGTGTGGACTCTAGTTAAGAGTTGTGAGTATGATTCTTTGGCTTTTCAAGAGTGTTGTTTGGGTCTTGTTCAAAGCGAGCTTTCTAAGTGGTTATCCTTGAATGGATCCCTCTTGGTAGTAGCTCGAGTGAGTGGAGGGTTTTTAGAGTGTTGACACCAAAGGACGATTGAATTCCACTAGGCAGAGAACTCTTTGAGCTGTGTTTGGGTGTGTTTGAATGTGGATGATAGGTTCTTAGACTGGTTAGGTCAGAGACTATTGAATTCCTTTAGGCAAATAGCTTTTCAAACTAACATTTGATGTATGTAGGCTTAAGCTCTAAAGTGGTTAGTTAAAAGGACAATCCCTTTGGATAGGTAGCTCTATGAGCCCAAACTTTACTATGTTTTATTTTTAAAATATATTTTAAATGCACTAGATTTTAAATACAAAGTAAGTTTATTTTAAAAACTAAGATTTTACGTATTTTATGTTATCTCACCCTTCTGTTTTGTAATGTGATTTTCACTTACGATGATCATGATTTATCACGAGAGTAGATGATCGTACAAATATTGAGGATGATAAACAGTACTAGAGAGAGTAATCAATATTGATAGATGTTTGGGGCAGTCTTTTCATCTTATGTTTTTTCTTATTAATAAAGTTATAGTTATAAAACAATAATTTTCATTGAAATTCTAATAAATAAGAATACAATTTATTTTAATTATGTAATTTGTGTTAGTTATAAATGTTAGGAAAATGAAAATTTGAGATATTACATGGTTTGTTAAGCATAAGAGGTACCAAGTATATGGTACTTCACTAGCTTACCAAAAAGTTGGGAGAGAGAAAACCAAGCAACTTTAGTTAAAAAAGAAGAAGAAAGCGATATATGTTTGTTTTCACATTACTAAACCAAAGGACATATTTTAGTCTCAAAGTTCTTAGATTATACTGTTGGCTCGAATGTAAAATCAAATCTAAAAGGGAGTACAAATAAAAACTCTTTTACTCCCCTCAAATTAGATCAAAGAAATGATAGGTCTACCAATAACTCTATTAGCTCGAGAGCAAGAAAAGGAGGGAAGGACTAATTAGATTACTTAATTGATAAATCTTGAGATAATTATTGAATCAAAAACAACTTCAACTCCAATAGGTGCCTTTGATTTGAATGACTAACATTTGGAATATAGAATGAAAATGCATTCATTTTTCTAGGTATAGAAATTCCGTATGTTTTTTTCCTATCATACCACATTTAGATATGAAAAAATTATTTTGACATATTTAACACTAATTTGATACATGTATTCTCACTCTCCAATTAATAAAAATGGTGTCAAATAAGTATAAATGTGTCAATCTACCCGTGTCTTGTACATATTTACATTACCAAATCATCATTATCTTAAATGTTAATATGAATACAACATAAAGAATCAAGAATCAAGAATCAAGTTGACTTGTTGTTAAAATGAAAACTACATTAAAAACTTTAAAAGTATTAAAATTACATTAATAAAAGCAATCAAATATTAAAATAAAAACTAATTAAATTTATTCTTTCATTAAAGGATTAAAGACAAAACTCTTTAACTAATAATTATTGAATCAAGTATCTCTTAATTAAATGAGTTAGAAATAAAGTATTGATAACTTATTTTGAATATAAAATAAGTTATGTGGTAAGATAGATTTCTTCCGATAAGATTTTTTTACACACAAAACAAAAAAAATTGAATCTTTATTCCCTATTTGGAGGATAAAGTTATGTAAAACCTATGGTACCCTGCTGGTTCGTTACACCTTGTAGACAGGAAATGAGAGGCACGTTTGTCATTTTCCTTTTAACAGCTGTGAAAAACATACCAAAGAAAAAAGGTGGTCGGGGAACAGCTGGACTTCAAAAACGGCTCAAAAAATCTCACAAAAGGCAAACCTGCAATTTCTTTTCTCATTTTTTTTTTCATTTCAACAAACAAGAAAAAAAAAAACACACACACACATGATGACGTGTCCAAGATCTTCCTTGGGCCTTTTTCTTTTCGCCTCCAACCCTTTCTGTTCCTTACACACTCACAACAACGATCCCTCTCTTCATCCTTCTATGCACGTCCATTCATCTTTCTTCAACAGCCCCTTCGTCTTCTTCTCATTCCTCTACCAATCCACCATGTTCTTCACCCTTCTCTCTCTCTAATCATGCCTCTCTCAGGTACCTTCTTCTGCATCTCCCACCCTTCTCCTTCTTCTGTCAGAATCTCTCATTTGCCCCATTTCAGATTTTGATCCAAAATCCCTTTTTGATCACTTTGCTCGCCCTTTCACCTCGCTACTTCTGTTGGGTCGCCCTCTATTTCTCGTTTTGGAAATCTTCCCTGCTTTGATTAATTAACTAACAGTGTTCGTGTTGTTTATGACGCAAATAAATAAAAACATAAGTAAAATGTGTGTTATGTTCTTGGAATATCACATTGGGTTCTGGGAGGTGTGCTTTATGGAGTGGAAGTGATGGAGAGTCTCACGTGGGTTTTATCTGTGCTGGGTTTTTCTTAATTTTGATCTAAAAGTGAATTCCTTTTTGGTGAATGCATATAATAATAGTGGAGTAAAGAGTGGATGCACTAACTGATCCAATCATAAATCATCATGTATGGTGTGGTTTGTTAGTTTTACCATAAATACCTTAAAAGTAATGAGTTGACAGTGTGAGTTTTTTTACACTGATAATGTAACTTTTACAATGATTACCTCAAAATGCTACTGAGTGTTAATGCTTTTGAATGAATTGATGGGGATTCTAATGACTATATTGGTATTACTTATTGATTTGTGGTTGCACTTGCTGTGATATGTCAATATTTGAAGTAGAGGTCATTGATTTTTTGCTCGCTATTGCTTCTTCCTTGTTCAATAGATCCATTACTTTGAATTGTTGCGAAGGAAACATTACGACCATGCAGATTCATTACCGATGGTTTGATTCTGAGGCTAAAATACGGTTGTTATCTAATTGTATATCCAGTCCCTATTGCAATCAGTAAGCCACTTACAAGGTGTTATCAGCTTGCTGACCCTGGGGATTTTGGTCTGAGTGAATAGATAACTTGGTCTCAAGTTTGCAAGATGCCATATTATATTCAGAGACTTTATAGGCTATGCAATGCATCCTTTTCACCTGATGGACCTGTGTCGGAAGAGGTCATTGAGAAAGTTCGTGAGAAGTTAGGTATATTTCCTTTTGTACTTGTTTATCTTGCTTTTATATTCATTTTTATGGTCAACTTTTAGAATGCTTCATGCTATACAAAAAGAGGTAGTTCTGGATTATTGATTGTTCTATACTTTGTCAATAACTTCAAGCTTTCTTTGTTTCCCTCCCTTTTTCCTCTGGATCACTTTTCTCTATGTTTTCGTTAAAATCAGTTTGAGGCATGTCTTTTTGAAGGAGTTATAAGCTCAAGGTTAAATTTTGAGGGGGACCGCACTCTTAGCCTGCTTGCAATCCTTTTTTATTCCTTCTCCTTTTAAGGGTAGAATTTGGGTCACACTTTTATGTTTAGAGTTAGGATGAATTAAACCTGAAGCTTTGTGGTAATTCTAATTTTTATTTGTCACTACAAATTTACTTGCAGATTATCTGTTAATGGATAACGGAACAGAGTATCCTTTTGAAAAATATATTCTTCTGCTGATGAACTGTTACCATCAATTTTTGTTGTGTGAAATTTGTTTCACTTGTTAATTTAGATAATAGATTTGAGGAAAAGAAGGATTTATCATAAGTTGTATGTTCAAAGTGTGTATTTTCAATTATTTTCCTTCATCTTGAGAGTTGCTTACATGGGTGCATACAAAATTAACACATTACTACTAATACCTTTATGGTTTTCTATCTTAGTTCTTAGATTAGATGAATTTGATCCTGCAGCGCAATAATTTTTAGGTCTAACAGATATTTTATTGATAACCTTACATAATGTTTCTACAGAGAGAATCAAGCCGTCAGATGTAGGTCTTGAACAAGAAGCACAACTGGTTCGGAATTGGCCTGGTCCAGCACTTGAACGTAATGGGAGTCATCAATCCTTGCCACCTATAAAATATTTGCATTTGCATGAATGTGACTCCTTCTCTGTAAGTAAAGTCTCATAACTTCAGATCATGTTTATTCTGTTAAAATTTTTTATGAATTTGGGTCTTATATTTGCAATACTAACTAAAGTTTTATTTGCTTTCTCTTTTGCAGATAGGAATTTTTTGCATGCCCCCCTCATCTATCATTCCTCTCCATAATCATCCTGGAATGACAGTGTTGAGCAAGGTGTTATATGGCTCAATGCATGTTAAATCCTATGATTGGATTGATGCATCTGGCTCTAGTGATCAATCTGAAGGTCTAGTTTCTATAACTTCATGTATATTTTTGTTGTTCTGTTTATTTTTTAGTATTTTGTATTTACATGAAAGTGTGATTCATTGCCCTTCCTCCTTGCATTTAACTCTAACTCCAGCCTTGTTGAGGGAGAAGAGATGGTAGCATTGTACTAGGCATCACCAAAATAATCCAATTAGACAGCTAAGATAAAAACAGGAGTTAATAATTAGTTCAGAAATCAATACATGGCATATGGCCTTTCTTGATTTTATTTGGTATCATTTGGAGCTTAATGAAGAATATGTTGTGAATGATAGAAAATATATTATTCTCTCCACTAATTAAGCCAATTACAAATTATTCCCCTATGATTATGCTAATCAAATCTCTCTCTGTAATTAGGATTAGCAAATAGTCTGTAATTATGCATAGCATAATTACGTACTCTTTTTTTTTGTAAGAAGGAGAGATGATTTGAATGTATGTCTTATTATGCACTGGAGATGGTTATATATTAAAGTTACTTAAATTCCATCATAATTCCTTAATTTCCTAAACTTGTCTGGTTAATCCCCTAAAAGTTTTATCAAGACCAAGTTAAAATTATCTTATATTATTATCTAATTAAAACTGAAATTGTTCATTCCATATAAAATTCTACAAGAATATTGTGAATATTTTGAAGTTTGTACTTTAAAGTGAATATATGTATTCCCCATACATTTGTAACTTTACTTGGACCTCTAATTTTATTTAATGCAATTTAGATGGAACAAATCTATCCATTAAAATTTGGTCCTTCACAAAATTGAGTTGTTGGATATGAGGATTTAAAGTTTCCTTTTGAAGGAAATCACTAGCCTGTATTCTTATTCTTAAGGACGTACATGGGAGTAATCTATTCCTTAGGTCTTCACCAAGTAACCTTCCTTGGAAGAAGAATAAAGTTCTGAGTTTCTTTTTAGAAACTTGAAAAGTTTAAGCAATTTTCATATCTTCCGTTGTGTGAAGCAGGAGGTGCTTTCCGTTATACACCGTCTTTCCCTTGCATATGTAGAGAGTCTTTCCTGATTTCAGCCCATGACCTTTTGGTCACCGAGGCACAACTTTACCCACCCGATGAATCCCCAAAAACATTTTGTTAGGATTGAGTGCTTACCACTAGGTCAAAAGTTATAATCATTAGTCAGGACGCAACTCTTTTTACTTGAGAGCATAACAGTCTGTTACATTTGATTATGACTCAACCCATTTGACCTTTGCAACGGGACAATTGATGTCACATGCAACCATCGCCCCTCAGCAATTGTCTCCCAAGGAATCCAACACTTAGATTGTGACTCGGCCCACCTAGCCTCCGTCATGGGACAATTGTTCAACCCACAACACATTTACTATTAAAATTACATAAGGGTTATCTAAAGCCAATGCAATCATCGCTCCTCAGCAATTGTCTCCAAAGGAATCCCATACTTGGATTGTGACTCGGCCTACCTAGCCTCCGTCACGGGACAATTATGTAACCCGCAACACATTTACTATTAAAATTACATAAGGGTTATCTAAAGCCAATGTTATTATCATTATTATAACTAAACCATTTCTGCTATAGTCATGCTTTTGGTTTACGTGTAAATGTAATGATGATTCTCTGGACATATAATGACTTTATGAATCAGTTCTACAAATTTGTTGAAAGTAACATATGAAATGTTTCTTTTGCTCTACCACTGAAACTGTCTCGAAAAGTAAAAAAAAAAAGAGATAGAAGTTCATGCCTACATCTACTTCAGGATTAAATAGCAGACTACAGGGGTGGCTGTAGTGGCTATAGTAGTTCATTGTGACACTGCAGATATCAGGAATACTTGAATTACAGAGAATTCTCTACCATACCCAGTTATATGAGAGATCTTAATTCCCCACCCAATTTCTATTCCAAAACTAAAGATTGATTTTTTTCTGTTCTCCCTATTATATATACCAAGTCATCTCTTGTCTACCTAATTGATTGAGGTAACAGTTTTGTAATGAAGCTTAGTATAATCTTTGCTGTGAAGTTCTTCGTGCAAAGACTGGAAAAGCTTCAGTTCTACTCGATAACACCTACAATTTTTCTATCCGTTGTTACCACCATACTACTATCTCACTACTTTACAGGGTAGCCAGCAGTGATATTACCTACACAATTTCTTAGTGCAGAATTGCCATATCCCTATTATTGAATTCATATTATGATATCACCATTATGGCACTATCACTATTATGCCAACCAACGTGATGGGCAAGGACTGTGCTTCTGCAGTTCCACTGTTTCCCCGCTTGTTCTTTTGTCACATTATCAACTTGACCTCATTTTTGAATAATATTTTTAACGTATAGTTTATATTCTATAGAAACAATGATAATGGTGCCTTTTCTACTTCAAACACACTGAATATGCAAAGTGGTAATTGCAATGTTAACTTCACAGACAAGGCAGAGTTATATCATGAAGGCATATGAAACTGATCACAGTAAAATCAAACTAACTATTGATACAGTCATATATTATAACATTACAAGAAATCCATGATCTGCATTGCAGAGTACTATCCTTTTTTTTATTCTCCTGACACCAAAAGTTGTTAATCTGTGATTCACAGTTCGACCTGCAAAGCTTGTGAAAGATACTGATATGACAGCACCAACCCCCACAACAGTTCTTTACCCCACCAGTGGTGGAAACATCCATTGTTTTAGAGCTATAACTCCTTGTGCCATCTTTGACATATTGTCTCCCCCTTACTCTTCAGAGCATGCAAGACACTGCACCTACTTCCGGCGATCCCAACGGAGAGATCTCCCAGGTAATAATCCCCTTTATCTTCATCACCAACCTCTGCAAATTATGTTGTGTTAATCATATTGCATCATTGCCAACCTTCATTTCCACTGCAGTTAATATTGAGTTGGATGGAGTGACGGTTTCTGAAGTGACTTGGTTAGAAGAGTTTCAACCTCCTGATGACTTTGTGATCCGGAGAGGACTGTACAGGGGTCCAGTTATTAGAACTTGAAAAATTTTCTTCTTTGATGTGCCTTACACCAAAAGAAAATTGGCTTATCTTTAGAATACAACAAAGGGAACAGTGGAATGTGCAATATTTATATTCTTTGTCTATGTCTGTTGGGCACTGCAGTGTGTACATAATGATGCACTAGTGTAATCTATTTACAGACCTCAAAAGTAATCCAGTAGAATAGTTACGTGATGTTGAAATAGGTATTGTTAGTGGCCATGTCAAAATCTGTTTTCATGGAGAAGAGGGTTTTGTGATTTGGTCACTGATTATAGTAACATTGTGTTATGTGCAGGCTTCAAATAGTTGTAGCTTGTGGTATTTTAGGCCTTATGCTCAGTCCAAAAGAATAGCAAGTTCATAACAACTAAGCTACTAAGCCTACTTTGTAAGAGTTTGTTTGAATTTATTTTATAATTTTAATAATATTAATTACTTTTATAAGTGTTTGTGAGGATTTATAAAATAATTTATTTATTGTTAATTGGTTCTGTAAATTTTTATAAATTTATGTTAAAAATCACATCAACGATAATTTTCTTTTATTAGATGAAAATGTAAATTTGTTTTATATGGTTTTAACACAACCATTAAACTTTAAAGTTTATTGAAAATAAAAAAAGAGAATTGTCGTAAAATTTCAGAAAGTTTATGAAATTTTCGATCATATTTTTCTTGAAGTTCACTTTCTGAAAATAACACCTATATAATGAAACGGACAATTAAAATTGGTTGCTGATTATCTTTTATGGAAAAATAAATAAAAAAGTATACATTCATCATGTAAGTAAAAAGCCGAAAGGAATATATTCTTGGTTCGCTTATATAAAGGAAATGGGATGATATAAAACTGGGCTTGGGAAATTAAATTGGGGGCTTTTCCGTGCACCTCCAATAATTTGTCCTTTACCCCAAAAATATATATAATTTCATCTTTGTCCATAGTAAAAAGTGAAAAGTTAACTGTCTTTCTATGCATTCACCAGACCCCTCTATCCCCAATACACTCCTTGCACACTCCATTACCAACATTGCCAACACTCCATTGCCAAGTAATCCAATAGGTACTTTATGTGCACAATTTAATCCACATATCCATGTTTAATATCAATTGTGAAACTGGATTTCCGCAAAACAAATTTTTTGTCATTGAAATTGACCATTACGAATGTCAACATCCGCTTCAGGCGATTGAACTGTGGATATCGACATCCGTTTCATTTTTTTTTTGTTTTTCAACGTTGTGGATGTCGACATCCGCTTCATAAAAATCTGAAACGGATGTCGAGATCCGTTTCATGCACACATAACGTACTCTCTCATCCATTCAAACCTCACACACTTTAACTCACGTAACACAACCACACTCTCATGCATTCCTTTCTTTTCTTTCTTTTCTCATTACAAGTCACACATTCTTCTCTTCACTCACCACTCACACTAACCTCTCACTCCCTCATTCTTACGTGCATACACAACACCACACACCACACCAACAAACACACCTTCATCTCTTCACTCATTCACTCATGCACCCGCAGCCCACACTCACGCATCACACACACCTGGACTCACTTTTTCACGTTGCACACGCTCATCACACAACACTCATTCTCACTCACCACACACAACGACGCACACTTGCACCATGATTTTTCTTCTCATAGCAGCCCCCATTGCACACACCTCACTTTCTTCACTCACATTAACACATTGCAACACACTACACTCACTTGGACTCACCTCACATAACATGTAGCACGCACTCAACTCACACTCCTGCACCGCGCATGCATCTCAACACAGAACACCACACTTGCACCACCCGTCACGCTCATATTTTCACACTTGCACACACCACGCACATGCTAATATTTCACCACGCACCCGCTCATAACTCAGCACGCGTCACACCTACGCCCGCATCTCACATTCACACACCATGCACCACTAACTCATCTCAGATTCTTTAACATTCACGCAACACATAAAAAGCAAAAAAATTAAGTCGACATCCGTTTCACAATTTTTTGAAACTGAGATTGATATCTGCAACACAAAAAAAAAACAAAAAAAAAAATAGCGAAACAAACGTTGACCTCCGTTTCACAATTTTTTGGTTCAACAACAATACATCTGTTCAATACATCCTTCTAGTTTTCCTCAGTTCCATGCTGCAATTCAAACCCAAAGGAAAGCCCTTCACGGAGATCCTTGGAGATTTCCTTGGGCAAGGGATTTTCAACATGGACAGAGAGTTATGGCTTACACAATGCAGATTTGTGAGCCATGAATTCTCTAGCAAGTCCCTGAGGGAGTTTGGCATGCACACGCTGGAGAGGGAAGTGTGTGAGAGGCTTTTGCTGGTGCTTGAGGCGTTGTCCGATGAGAACAAGGTGGTTGACTTGCAGGAGTTGCTAGGGAGGTTCTCGTTCAATGTGATCTGCAAGTTCACATTGGGGAATAATAGGTGCTGCTTGGACCCTTCTGTTGGGGAGTTCACACGGATGTCTGCTTAGAAAAGCTGTTGGGGAGGTTAAGAGGCATGTGATGAGAGTGATTCAAGAGAGGAAGGAGAAGAGAGAGGAGAGTGAGGAAAATGGTGGTGTTGAAGATCTCTTGTCAAACTCTTAAAATCCAACAACACTAACACAACATGTCATGTGTGTTTCTTCTAAGCAACTTATTGATTCATATTTCTTCTCCAATCCGTCCAAAATTAGTTCATTCATTACGTTCAATCCATTCAAAAGTTGCTCTTTCATCCCTTTCTTCCCTTGTTTTAGTTTAGTTCGAAGTCATTTCTATTTTCAATAGGCTTATACTTAAAAGTTAGAAATTATTAACTTATAAATATTACTTATTTTTAGAAATGGGTTTATAAAATTATTATTTATACTAATTTATTAAATAAAAATAAATTTTTCAAAATTCTACATCCTAGTATTTTACAGAAGAGAAAAACTACAAAAGAGTTAATTTCTTTTGCGGGTTTCGGGATGGTCTGCAAACTCGAGGGCCAAACATTATGTGACAATGGGATAGAGAAATTAGACCACATTTCATATGGGGGACGGGTTAGCCTGGCTCACTTTTTGCAAGCCAAATTAACAACTATACTTCCATTGATTTAACAAATATTAACAAAATTATCACGTACCATTGAAAGTTCATGATTCTTTCTAAATGAATTCCTTGAATTTAGAAATCTAAGGACTTCAATCATATGTTTGATTCCTCAAATCATTATAATAAAGCCCTACTTTAAGTGCAAAACTTCATTTAATTAAACCATTAAAATCTATTCCAAGCATTCAAATAATTTAGATGATTTAATTCTACCTCATATTTCATCCAATCATGCAAGAACAAAACAAAATCTTTAATACTATATATATATATATATATATATATATATATATATATATATTTTGAATCAGAAGTTGTATAAAGAATTAGAAAAAAAAGGTTAAATCCACTCTCAATACAAAAGAGGTTAGCCACTCATGATAATGATAAGCTCTCTATTTATAATAACATGACATTGGGAGCAAAGCATTGGGGTTTGAATATTCTTTCTAGTTGATTTCAAGCCTTTATCCTCTTTTTTGATGAGTGCATATTTATGTCCTCATTTAATGTTTAATTTTAAATTTTATATTGAATTTTTGTGCTTAAAAGATTGTTTTAATTAGGATTTGTTATAATTAGGTTTTTTGAGCTTGTGAAATAAAAATGAATTTAAATTCACTTTTAAGTTTCATAAAATGTTTTTGGATATTATAACATTTGTTGATGCAGTTGAAGTTAAATTTTGGTTTATTCAAAGTGAAAATAAATCATTTTGAGCTAAAAAAAAGGACAAAATCAGTCTCAATAAAAGCTGCCAAGTGTTCACAAATCTGGCCAACCAACACATGTCATCTAGCACTTTCATACAATCTTAAATTTGTCCAATTAGTAACTGCCATGTGACCTTGATCATAACACACATATCTACTCCAACCAAGAAGAGACATGCAACATATATCCACCACTAAAAAATCTTTCCAATAATGCATTACCATGTCATCATCTACCGTAGGACCTATATTGAAACAACAATGTGAATGTAAAGCCAACAACACTCGCTGAAAAACATCAACAACAACGTGATGCTATAATTAGTTACGTTATTTCTTCATTCCATGGAGTGTTAAGCTGCTAGGAGGTTAGAATGCTATAATTGGTTTGTTCATTTTATTATTGTTGTGGTTTATATTTTTCTATGTCTTTTGTTTCTTAATCAAGTAAAAATAATGATTTTTACATTGTAGCAAGTTAACACGGTATTAAATCTACATAACATATGAATCATGAGTCCAAGGATTTTTAATTTTAATTGAGAATGTACTTTGATTAAATTCATAAACTTTCATGTAAATTAATAGGTTTTGGCCAATAATTGAGAATGTATTTTGCTTAAAGGTGAAAACTTTAACAAGAATTAATCAAGAATGTACTTTGATTAATTAACTTTTTACTTGATATTTTAGGTAAAAGAATAAACATGATTTTTCATACTAATATTTAATTGAGAATATACTTTAGTTAAATTTACTATGATTAATCTACAAAATTTTTGCTTTTAATTAAGAATGTACTTTGGTTAATAGTAAGAACGACAACAAATTAATTAAGAATTTACATTGACTAATTTGAAAATCTAAGATAATAATTCATTCAACCATAATCCTTAGATAACTAATGATGAATCCTATCTAAAAAATTAGTGAAATCAACCTATTCTCTCTATTATTGTTATCTCTTTTTTATCTTTTTAAAATTTTATTTCTCTTATTATTTTATTATTTAACCTTTTATTTCTTTTGTTTATCTTAATCCTCTTATATTTTTGTTATTTTATTTGACTAACCATTTTAATGTGTAGATTTTATAAGAACTAATTTATTAGGAATTAATTCTATGTTAATTGGGAGTCGACTTTGGGTTATATTTATCCATACTAATCTTTTGGTTACTTTCTTAACAACACTGAAGTTGTTATAAATAAATAATATTAATTTGATTGCTTCACGATAATGTTTTCAAATTTGGCACAATTTTATAAGAACACAATTAGAACTTTTATCATATTGGTTCTTATTTTATTTTTCCATTTTAATTTTGTTTTATCATATTTGATTTTATTATTAACATTTTTTCTATCTCTACAACTGTTTTTTTTTTTACTATTTGTTATTTTCTCTTGTTATCTTATTTGTATTTATTTTTATCACTAACATTTTCCTTTTCTCTATTTTTATTTTCTAACATTTATTTTATTTTATTTGGTTATTTTAATTCGGTAAACGTATTTTTTTCTCTTCACAAGTTTGTTTGAGGAATTTTGTTGTGAAGTTTGTGAAATTAGTTGTGGAACACTTTGGCTAAGGAAAAAAATGTACTTAAGTTGTTCATTGAGACACACCTCTCTTTCCTAAAAGTCTACTCAACAAACTTTCAACTTATTTCTTTTTAGAAAAAATCTTGCAAAAATGTAAGATAATTTTTTATATGAAAATAATCAACAGTCTAATTGTCAATTGAACTATGAATATTATCCACAACAACCATATGTTCCACATGTTTTTCAGTAACATGCACCACCACAACAAGTTGAAGCAACCAATGACCATCCTATAGGGAAGTTACGATACTAATGGATGAAGTTAGAGAGAAATTAGAGGCCATAAATGAAAGGTTGCGAGCTGATCAACGACGCAAAAATATTGAGCAAGAATGGTATGAAAATGATTAAGTATTATACAACATGATAGAGAATCAAGTAATAAAAATTTTGTAGAATTACTTTTAAGTGTTAATACCATCCTCCAATTTCATTTGAGATTTTCTACAACTGCACAATTTAAAATACTTTGTCATGATATAGAAGATACACTTCAAAAGTTGTCTATTAGAGCAAAGCAAATGTATGATGATTTATGTCTGTTAATGAATGGCAAAGCTAGGGAGGCCACTTTAGAAAAGATTATGAAAATGATGACTAAGCAGTACTCTGAAATAAAGCAAGTGATGAATACAACTCAAGAAACTCAACAACATATAAAGGAATTGAATTAGTATTTGTAGAATTTGATAGTTGATATGAACGACATCAAGATTCAAAGATCATATCAACAACCAACAGAATCACATCACGCTACTATATCTACTGATAGATACGATGATTCTCATACTAATATATCTACTGATGGACATATTGTTAGCACAAGTGATTTATTGCTAACATATTGGCTATAAGTTCTATTTTTTTTAGAGAGAATGAGGAAACTTACCATTTTGAGCGTGAAATCATTCTAAATTATGGGAAAAACTCTCTCTCTTTGGAACATACAGAATTGCAACTATTGGTGATTGATCTTTGATCTTTCTTAGAGAAATTTTGCTTGGTTTAGGAACTTGGATAAAGAGGTTTGGCTGGCTAGGGAGAGCCTTCATTGAGATTTGATCTTTCTCAAGTTTCTAGGTGTTGCCTGGTGGTTTTCTAGGTTTACAAGTGTGCTCTTGATGTGCTTATTGAGACTCTTGTGGGATTTAAGAGTCTTGGTTTGTATTTTTGTTTATTTTGAAAGTGTAATCTTGTGGATTGTGTAAATCTTTTGAAATAGTGCAAGTCAGGCTTATGTTGCCTTGACAAACTAGATGTAGCTCAGATTTGAGTTAACTAGTATAAAACTTTGTGGCCTTGTGCTTAACTTTATCCATTCTCTTTGATTTGTGTTAAAGTCTCAAGAATTTTGAATTGTACAATCTTTTAACAGTTCTTGAGCGTTTTGGCATGAATTGTACAATCTTTTATCTATATTGCTTATTTGAATCAATCTTTATAAGTCTTTCAAGATGTTTTTGAGTTAAGCTATAAATTTGAAATTCTGCAGAATTCTAAGTATTTGAATCGACTATTTTGATATTTTGATGTGTTGATTTACACTGCACTTTTAATTGTTTAATGAAATCAGCTTGTTGTTTATGTTTTTAATCGATTGAAAGTTTTGCAGTCTGTAACATCCCGTTAGGATATTACTGATTTAAATAAATAAACAACTAAATTCGTAAAGATGCCGCATTTATGTATAAACTTCATTTCCCAAAAACGTGGGAAATTTAAACTTTCATAAATGTATATAATGGAAACCAAAGTTCAAAATTACCAAATGTCATAATTCAAAATAAACGTCTCAAATGAGTTTACATTTCATTTCCAAAAGTAGAAAATACAAGTAATATAAAACACCCCGGATATCCCCTCTCCGTAGCTAAGCGTCACCAGCTCCACCTGCATCAACATCCTCTGCTCACGTGTACCGCGTACACGATCATCGCCAAACAGAAGCAGATAGAGTGAGCTTATGAAATCAAAGTTCAAAATTACCAAAATGTCATAATTCAAAATAAACGTCTCAAATGAGTTTACATTTCATTTCCAAATGTAGAAAATACAAGTAATATAAAACACCCCGGATATCCCCTCTTCGTAGCTAAGCGTCACCAGCTCCACCTGCATCAACATCCTCTGCTCACGTGTACCGCGTACACGATCATCACCAAACACAAGCAGATAGGGTGAGCTTATGAAATCAACATACATCATGACAATAATGAAATAACCAACCATATAGCTATAATTTCTACAAAGAACCAATACACAATCTCTTTCCCAATTCTCTAACGTTTGGCCACAACCAGACCATTCGTGTTCTACCTCTTTTAGTGATTAGCCCAAGATAATTTGCTACCAAACCTATCGGCCACAACCAATAGAGCACGTGCGGGAACCAATGCCACGAATCATACACCGCAACGCCAAGTGGAGTTCCCAATTACGAACATAGTTTGTAATGTCCCATACCAAACTCGTCAGCGATTCACTAAGGAGGGCAATCTATCTGGACCCATCCGTACTGGCCACAACCAGAACACTCACACCGGCAACACTCGCCAACTCGAGCTCAACTCAAGAGTTCCTCGTGTTCATCCGCCATCCCAAGCTCAACTCGAGGGATGCCATTCCGAGCTCAACTCGAGGAATGTACGTGCTTAACCCCTATCCTGAGCTCAACTCAAGGGATACATTATAAGCTCAACTCAAGGAACCCAGCAATCTTACCTTTGAGACATCACCAAAAGCCTAGTAGATCACCCTATAAAGTCCAATAACTAGGACTTACAACAGCCAAATTGCCTAGCGGGGGACACGTACCGCTAGGCGCTTATTCGCTTCCAGACCGCCTGGCGGGGGAGACGTACCACCAGGCGCCGAGCGCCTCGAAAAATCACAAAGTCTGGAACCACCGCCCGGCAGGACCGTCCACACTGCCAGGTGGACGCTGCTCTAGAGGTTAATGGTTATATCGCTATCGCCTGGCGGCCTAACCCCCACCGCCAGGCGCCATATCAATATCGCCTCTTTCACTATACTGGTCTGAATTTAGGCACCATTGCTTGCATCCATCACTTGTTACTTATTCACTAAATCTGAAGGTTATAATCCCAATCTATAGCAGTGCCCATGCTTATGCTTATGATCTATCTCATTTGACCCCAACATATTTGATTCTCCTATTCTACCATTTCCATAATTTGCAAATTCAGTACACATCTGTAAATCCACTGCAAGCTAGATTTCCCGCTATATTCTAGTTTAACAATTTGCTTCCCAACCCTCACACTTTTATATCAATAGGTCCATTGGTTTACATGGTTTCCAACTCAACCTTCCTACTAAATCCAGTGTAGACAGTCTATACCTGTAATCTTTACACTCTCCAAATTCTAAATTCCACAATACCCCCAGTTATTTCGCTCTCAAGTTATAAAGTCATGCTCCTTGCACTATCATCCTTACGCTAACATTTCCAACTCTCCGTGACCTGCATTCTCACTCTATTTCTAAATCCCAATAATTTCCAGCAGCTCTCGTGACGTTTAAATTTCTGATTTTTCCTGAGATGGCGCCTAGCGGCAAGACTCGTGCCACCAGTCGGTGCATAATGTTCTAGTAATTTTCCAAAACTCCTGCACCTGCCTTACTCTTTTCTTCCAGTATCTTCCTAATATAGATCATTCACACTCTTCTAATTATATAACAACCCCTAACCAAAATGAATGGACCGTTTCCACACCAGAAATACTCAATTAAATTCCCGCTAATGGATTTCCAAGACCCACAATCTGCACGTTCTTAAACCTTAAACATCTCTCCACTGTTCCATTAAATTTATTTCCCACACTCCCGGCCGCCAGGCGGTTCCTCTTCCAAGAACCCAGATTACGTACAATTGCATATGCCGCTTGGCGGCTATGAACAGCCCGCCAGGCGGTTTTTGGAAATTTTCCAGAAACACAAAAATTTAACCAGAAACGAACAGAAAGCAACAATACACATATATCCAACAATTCAAATACAAGTATAAAATTTCTAACGTGTAAACTCCCCTAACCTGGATCCTTTAGCTTAAACTTTAACAATTGGGAAGTTCTCCTTTGATCACCAAACCCTCCTTGGTTCCTCTCTATTCAGCCCTTGAAGTCTCACTCAAACCTCACAAAATTCTAGATTTTCGTGCTCTCTCTCTGGGTATATTTTCCAGCTTGCCAAACCTTCTCTATTAACCCACTTTTACCTTTTAAAGTGTGCCTAAAAACTAGGTGAATATCTTAGGACGAAAATTGGTTATTAAGTGATGTTTAATGTCATTTACCAACTCATTATGGCTATTTTCCAGCCACCCCTCATCTGCCATACTACTAGGGTTTTCCTTCAACCTTTCCATATTCAAGCCAAAGCCAAAAATACAAAAAAAAAAAAATAAAGTTTAATGTAAACTCAAACCCAAGTCCTCTCACACAAGTAAAGTACTTTCAACCACATGAGCTAGTACTCTTCCACGTCATCCCACTCATAATTTAATGTCATAATTAATTCTCCCACCCGTATTTATTAATTAATTAATTATTTAATTAATTAAATTCCACGGGTCTTACACAGTCCAGCAAGAATTGCATTCTCATATAGTGGTTAATCTTATTCAATTTAAAGGTGTTTTAAGTTTCCAAAAGTAACCTAAGTTTTATTAAGCCAGTTCAATCCCCCTTCTTGAAAAATTAACCATATCAATACTTACACATATAAATTTTACTAAAGGTATTATTGAACTTGTTAATGATGAAGCAATCGAGTCAACTACTTTAAGTGCAAATTTTTCTCACAATATGAGATTATAAGGATTACTAATGATCTAGTAAAGCATCTTAATGGAACTGATGATTCTCAAACTAAGTTAAGACAACCGCTTCAACATCAAGTTTGTTGATGTGAATAATGCAAATAAATTTTTAGTGGTTATCTTTGTTGAAATGGTAGTAGAGAAAGAAGAAAAGTTGCTCCAACACGAAAAGATGTTAGATTCACATTCTTTTGAAAACATTGTCGGTAAAAAAATTAAATTGCATACATATTTATTCTTTTTTTAGCATAAGTAGAAATTTTTTTACAAAACTTTCAATGTTATGATTTTTTATTTTTAATAAAAATAAAAATTTAAAAATTAATAAAATTGTACAAGGTGACTTGTACTTGATAAAATTAAAGAAATTAAATTTTGACATATGACCAGATTAAGTCAGAAGTCATAATTTTGTTTTTTTTCACCAAAATAAGTCCATCAAGGACAATTTTTTTTCTCACCAAAATGAGTCAGAAGTCATAATTACTTGATTAAATCTTTTGTGGGAGAGTTTTTAGCCTTGTTTGTTTTGAGCCTTAATGTAAAGGATTATCCGTCATGTGCCATTTCTATTTTTCTTGAGTGACTTGTTCGTGTTTTGTTTATACTCAAATATTTAACTAATTCATTTGTTTTGCATCCTAAGTCAATATGAATGGTTTGATATGATTGATGCATATTTTGTCAAATAAGCCCATGTGATATTAAGCCATTGATAAGCCCTTTGAGATCTTTTTTTTTTTGTGTTTTGAGCCTATTACAAAAACCTTAAAAATAAAAAGATATTTTTTTTCTTCCTTAGAAAAAAAGAAGCTAGTGAATTATGTTAAAATTGGTTGATGAATAAAGTGTGTGGATGAGTATCTCACCCACAAATTAATAAAAATGGTAAAAAGGAAGAAATGCAAAAAATGTAGAAAAAATAATTTCTTTCTCAAAAGAGCAACAAACGCAAAAGAGTTGTTTTGAAATTATGCTCTGTTATGTTCTCTATATTTTTATTTTAGAAACACAAAAATCCTAACAATTTTCCCTCCTTTGCCTTGGCTTTACTACAACCTCTAAAAAGTCCTCATGATCTTTGACTACATGTTTTTGTGAAAGTTTGTGAATATTAGTCTTGTTAAATATCAAGAGTGTTTACTTACATGGGTATTTTGAGTGAAAACACAAGGCAAAACACTTGAGTGGATTTTGGTGAGAAAATATACATTTTAAACTTGAGTGATATCTTTCATATTTGATTTTCTTCTAAATTACAAAGATTACCTCATGTGTGAAAAATAGAACTTTTTCATTTGTATATACATGATAACTTGATTTCTAGAAGATTGATTTATTTCTAGTTATTTTCATTCCTTTGATCTAGTGTTGATATGAAAAAAAAAACAGAATAAAGGTTTCAAATTATCCAGTTTTTCCCAAGAATGCAAAAGAATAAATGTGGAGGTGTGATGAGAGGATATTTATGCCCTCATTTAGCCTTTAATGTTGGATTTTTAATTGGTTCTTGTGCTATAGAAGATTGTTTTAATTAGGATTTTTTATGATTGGGTTTATTGAGCATGAGATACAAAAATATGTTAAAAATATATTTTTAGTTGCATAATTGTTCTTTGGATATTTTAAGGTGTGAAAATAAATTGATTAAAGTTTCGTGACATCATCATTAAAATATTAAATTGTTGAAATCACAAAAAGCCATTCATGAAGAAGTCGAGAAAAGCATGAAAAAGTGAATAAATTTGGATAAGTCAAGAAAAGTGAACATGTAACAAAAAATGGATCTTGTAGTTTTCTCTATCTTTTTCCACAAAAGGCTTTGATAATGCAAAGATATTTATGATAAAGGATAATTTGGGGCAAATATATCTTTAGATATTTTATTTGATATTTTTAAATAATTATTTTATTTAATTATATTAGCACATAATATTTGTCAAATCCTTTTTAAATAAGGTAAAATCTTCTTAAATCTTTCTAGATCTCCACAATAACCAAATATATCTTGAAGATATTGGATTATTTAGAAGATAATTGGAGGAGATTAAATTATCAAACAATAGATTTCAGCAATAGAAAAATCGAGTCTAAGTTCTATATAAAGAAACCAAGGGGAAGCAAAAAAAGGACTTCAGAGGTGAGGAACCCCTAGGGAGGCCTAATTTCGTCCTCTCTCTCATATTTCATGTTCTTCACCCTCTCTTTTTTCTATTTTTATGTTATTTCTACATTCCATGGAGTGTTAAGCCTCTTGGGTTGATTATGGATTTTAGGGTTAGAATGCAATAATTGGTTTGTTCTTTTGATTATTGTGGTGATTTATATTTTTCTATGTGTATTTTTTTTCTTAATGAAGTAAAAGTATGATTTTTATATTATAGCAAGTTAGCACAATGTTAAAGCTGCATAACATATCAATCATCTAAGTCTAAGCGTTTTTTACCAATAACTAAGAATGTACTTTGATTAAAGGTGAAAACTTTAACCAGAATTAATCAAGAATATACTTTGGTTAATTAGCTTTAGTATTGTTAATAAGTCAACCTAAATATTAGTATGGGTAAATATAGCCCAAAATTCATCTCCCAACGAACACAAAATTGATTTTTAATAAGTTGATTCTTATAAAATCTGTACAAAAGAGTTGGTCAAATAAAATGAAAATAATAAAAAAAGATAAACATAAATAAATTAAATAATAGAATACTTAATGATAAAAGGAACTAAAATTGGGAAAAGATAAAAAAGGATTAAAATATTCATGAAAACATGTTGATTCCACTATATTTTCAAAATAAGACTAAGACTCAGGTTCTGTAAAGACGATTTCTTGTGTAAGATTTTATATTCTTAATTAGTCTGTTGACCTTCTCACTTTTAAACAAAGTGATTTTTCAATTAAAAACAATAACTCTTAGATTCATCATAACAAATTTAACCAAAGTAACTTCTCAATTAAATATTATTGTGCCTCTTATATAAAATAAAAAGCTGATTAATTAAAGTAACTTCTTGACTAATTAAAGTTTTCACTTTTAATGAAAGTAATTCACTTCTAAACTATTGGCAAAAATATATTCAATCATATGAAAGTTTCTAACTTAAATCAAAATTAAATTTTCAATTAAAATTAAAATTCTTTGGATTCATATATGATTGTTATCCTAGGTAGATTTAACACAATGTTAACTTAGTATAATGTAAAATTCAATACTTTTACTTGATTAAGAGATAGAAAATATAGATAAATATAAATTAAAATAAGAATAAAAAAACAAAAAAGATTTATTCCATCTAATCTCAAAATTCACTAAAGAAATTAAGAGAATCAACTCCATAAATCGTAAAAGTAATACAAGATAGAAAAAAAAAGGAGAAAGACACTAAAGATGATGAAGAAATCGAAATCAGATTCCTTAATGTATTTTCCTAAATCTGTTTGTATAAACATTAGACTCGACTTTATTTTTAGATTTCATAACAATCCACTTTTAAAATAATAGTCATTAAAAAAAGTAGATCTGTCAAAACAGGTAACCCGGTCCGACCAGGCTCGACCCACCATGGGTTGATGATTTCGTGAGCCAACCCTGTTGGCAAAAAGAAGGAAGTCAAGTGATTTTGAATGATGATCAAGCACTAATGAAGACAAAGTGTTCAATTATGCAAATGTTATCTTGTAAAATAAAATAAGTGTATTGTAGAATAGTTTAAATTAAACTTAGAATCAACAGCATGGCATTCGTCTTTCTAGAAGGTTTCTTATTTTTAGAAAAACTACAGTGATAATCGATTATCACTATTGATAATCGATTATCTGTGCAAAACTTGTATTTTTCAAAAACCTACTGGAATAATCGATTATCTCCTGAAATAATCGATTATCCTGTTCAAAATTTGCTTTTCAGGAAACCTATTGGAATAATCGATTATCCTTAGTGATAATCGATTATCCTTGGCAGTTGAAACATAAAGATTCAGTTTTTAACTTAAATTTCGAAAACCTACTGGAATAATCGATTATCCTTAGTGATAATCGATTATCCTTGGCAGTTGGAACATAACAGCTCAATTCTTAACCTAATTTTCGAAAACTCTATTTAAGGAACTACAGTTCAACTTCAAAAATACCTTTTTAAGATTCAGAGTTCTTTGGCTGTGACTGCAAAGTGTGGCTCTGTGAGATTCTTAAAGAAAGCTTGAAAAACCTAGTGTGAGTGAGCGATAACTTTTTCTAAGTGAGTTCTTAGAAGATTGAGTGCTGTGCTGTTGCTAGGAAAGCTGGTCATCCTCTGTGAGATTCAGGGGGAGTTTTGTTCATCTCTTGTGGTTGTTCAAGAGAGGTGTTTTCTAATCTTTTCTCTCATATAATCTGTTGTAATTTTGATTATTATAGTGATTGAGTTAATCTCCTTGTTTAAGAGATTAACAACTGGACGTAGGGTCTTTTGATCCGAACCAGTATAAATATCAATGTGTATTCTCTTCTCTTAAACTCCTTATTTATCTACACTTGCATTTAAAGTAACTATTACTTTAAGTTAATTAATTAAATTTTGAGAAAAATTTTAAAACCTGTCAAGAATTTTAAAAATCCAATTCACCCCCCCTCTTGATTTTTGACCATTGTTTAGTCATTTCGCTGCGCGATACCAACAATTGGTATCAGAGCTTGCTTTGATAGTCATTCAAATTTTTCGAAAATGGTAGGGTCAAATCAAACTTTTGCTGAAGGTGCGTCTATCAATAGACCTCCACTTTTCACGGGTGAAAACTATCCTTTTTGGAAAGTCAGAATGAAAATATTTTTAGAATCAGTTGATAGGGGTATTTGGGATGCTGTTTTGAATGGACCATTTGTGCCTGTTAACGTTGTTAATGAAGTGCAGGAACCAAAGCCTTTTGCTTAATGGACTGCTGATGAAAACAGGCGAGCTCAATATGACGTTAAAACCAGAAACATTATATCATCTGCTCTAACTCTTGATGAGTTCTACAAAATTTCTGTTTGCACTAGTGCACGCGAGATGTGGGAAATCCTTCGAGTGACTCATGAAGGAACTGACGATGTTAAACGAGCTAGAAAGAACTCCTTGATACAAGAATATGAGATGTTTCGAATGCAGCAGGGAGAAACCATCTACGATGTGCAGAAGCGGTTCACTCACATTGTCAACCATCTCAATGGGTTAGGTAAAACATTTGATACTGATGAACTTAACATAAAAATTCTTAAATCTTTGAATAGGGCTTGGCAGCCAAAGGTGACGGCTATCACGGAGTCATAGAATCTTGCAACAATGACCATGGCTGCTCTGTTTGGAAAACTGAGAGAGCACGAGCTTGAGCTGGGAAGACTGAATGATGAAGAAGATCAAGGAAGAAAGAAAAATATTGCATTCAAAACCGAGGTTGTCAAAGGCAAAAAGCAAAAAGAGGAAGAAGATTCTGATGATGATGAGAATCTCAGTCTAATGATAAAGAAGTTCACAAAGGTCATGAAGTCCAAAGGAAGAAATCAATTCAAGAGTAATAAGAAGGAGAATCAAGGAAGCTCCTCAAACTTTAAATGCTATGGATGTGGAGAGACTGGTCATGTAAAAGCAGACTGCCCAAATTCAAAAAGGAGTGATGAAAAGAAAAGCAAGAAATATTATAAGAAAAAGGCATACATATCATGGGAAGATAATGCCTCAAGTTCATCCAACTCTGAAGGATCCGATGAGGAAGAGGCAAACTTTTGCTTAATGGCCAATAGTGATCACTCTGACAGTGAGGTAAGCTCCTCTGACAATGAAAATGATTATGATTCTCTTTATGATGCTTTTCAAGAATTGCTTGCTAAATCCAGTAAATTAGATATTGCTCACAAAAAATTAAAAAAGGATTTTAAAGAATTACAAGACAATCTTGAAAAATCTCTAGAAGAAGAAAATGTTTTGAAAAGTAAAATCTTAAGTTTAGAAAATAGAGAAATTGAGGCAGTTGAATGTGAATCTTGCAAAAGCTATATGTTTGAGTTAATGATTTTAGAAAAACAACTTAAAGATGCTTTAGAAAATAAATCTTTTGAAAAACATGCTTTTGAGAAGAAGAATCTAAGTAGAAATAAATATGTTCCTAAAAATAAAAGGACTCGCAGAGTGTGGGTAGAAAAAGGAACTGCTCACTATAGAAATACTTGTTTAGCTACTTGTTTTTATTGCATGAAAAAGGGGCATACATCAAATAAATGCAATATTAAACACTATGATGTTCCAAATGGGAAGTATACTTGGATTCCTATTGCTAGATAATTTTTATATCTCTCTAACCCCAAGGACCCAATAAAGTTAATGGGGACCTAAAGAAATTATTTTTTTCCTATTTTGTAGTTAACTTCCAAAGCTAGAAAATCATTGTGGTACTTTGACAGTGGATGCTCAAGACACATGACGGGTGATAAAAGGAAGATCAAGAATCTCAAAAGAAAGGATCAAGGATTTGTTACATATGGAGATAACAACAAAGGAAAAATAATTGGAATTGGAGATGTTGGTGGAGGAGATACCTTGGAGATCAAGGATGTGCTACTTGTAGAAGGACTGAAGCACAATCTTCTCAGTATTAGTCAACTATGCGACAAAGGTCTCAAAGTTATCTTTGAAAGTGATTACTGCACTATCCACCAAAAGGATTCAAATGAAATTGCTTTGAAAGGTATGAGACACAACAATATCTATTTAATTGATCTTGATTGTGCATCATCTAGTGATATAACATGTCTAGTTGCAAAAGAAGAAAATCCTTGGTTGTGGCATAAAAGGGCTGCTCATATTCACATGAAACAGTTGAATAAGTTGATGTCTAAGGAATTAGTGATCGGGTTACCAAAAATAAAATTTGAAAAAGATAAAATATGTGCTGCTTGTCAAAAAGGAAAACAAATAAAATCATCTTTTCATTCAAAAAATATTTTATCTACTTCAAAGCCTTTAGAGATGTTGCATATGGATTTATTTGGTCCCTCTAGGATTAAGAGTTATGGAGGAAATTATTATGCTCTTGTTATTGTGGATGACTACTCTAGGTTTACTTGGACCTTCTTTCTTACCTTAAAAAGTGAAGCCTTTAAAGCATTTAAAAAATTTGCAAAATTAGTTCAGAATGAAAAAGATTTGAAAATTAAGATTATAAGAAGTGATCATGGCGGGGAATTTCAAAATGAGTCATTTGAAAAATTTTTGTGATAAAAATGGAATTTTGCATAATTTCTCTGCACCTAGGACACCTCAACAGAATGGAGTTGTAGAGAGGAAAAATAGATCCTTAGAGGAACTAGCTAGAACAATGCTAAATGAATATAATGTTCCTAAATATTTTTGGGCTGATGTTGTGAGTACTGCATGTTATGTTTTAAATAGAATGCTTATTAGGCCTATTTTAAAAATTACTCCTTATGAATTATTTAAAGGTAGGAAGCCAAATATTGCTCATCTTAAAATTTTTGGATGCACGTGTTTTGTTTTAAATAATGGGAAAGAAAATTTAGGAAAATTTGATTCTAAAGCTGATGAAGCAATATTTCTAGGATATTCTCTTACTAGTAAAGCATATAGAGTCTCTAATCGAAGAACTTTGAATGTTGAAGAATCCATGCATGTTGTCTTTGATGAAGTTGTAGACCTTGAGGTGAACCCTCTTGAGTCAAATAAGCAAATTACAGGTGATGAAAAATATATTCAGGAGGCCCTTGATGAGATGTATTTAAATGAGAATCCACCTTATCAATCTGAAGATCTTGAAAAATGCTGGAAGTCACCAAGAGGACTATCTCTAGACAACATCATTGGTGATATTTCAAAAGGGGTAATCACCAGAAATATGAACAATTTTTGTATGAATGTTGCTTTTGTCTCGCAGATTGAACCAAAGAATGTTCAAGAAGCTCTTCAAGATGATCAATGGTGCATTGCAATGCAAGAAGAGCTCAATCAATTTGAAAGAAATAAAGTATGGGAGTTGATTCCAAGAGATGAATCACTTCAAGTGATTGGAACAAGATGGGTTTTCAGAAATAAGATGGATGAAGATGGAAATATTACTAAGAACAAAGCTAGGCTTGTGGCAAAGGGATATCGACAAGAAGAAGGTATAGACTATGATGAAACATACGCCCCTGTTGCAAGGTTAGAAGCTATACGCTTACTTCTTGCTTATGCCTCTATTATGAAATTTAAATTATATCAAATGGATGTCAAAAGTGCTTTCCTAAATGGTTTTATCAAAGAAGATGTGTACGTTGAACAACCACCAGGTTTTGAGGATTACAAATTTCCAAATCATATTTATAAATTGAAAAAGGCACTTTACGGTTTGAAACAAGCACCTAGATCTTGGTATGAACGCTTAAGCACATTTTTGCTCGAAAATGATTTTGAAAGAGGTAAAATAGGCTCAACTTTGTTTATTAAAAGAGTAGATAAACACATTTTATTGGTTCAAGTGTATGTTGACGATATAATTTTTGGATCAACTGATAAATCTCTTTGTGAAGGTTTTTGCAAGCATAATGCAGGGTGAGTTTGAAATGTCAATGATGGGAGAATTAAACTTCTTCCTTGGTTTGCAAATTAAACAAATGGATGAAGGGACATTCATATCTCAATCTAAATATTGTAAGGAAATACTTAAAAAAATTGAAATGGATAGTGCTAAAGCAGCAAGTACTCCTATGGCAACTTCCTGCTATTTGGATAAAGATGAATCAGGTATTGAGGTAAATCAAACCATGTTTAGAGGTATGATAGGATCTCTTTTATATCTTACTGCAAGTAGACCTGATATTATGCAATATGTATGCGTTTGTGCTAGATATCAAGCTAATCCTAAGGAATCACATCTTATAGCAGTAAAAAGAATCTTAAAATATCTTAAAGGAACTATATCTTTTGGACTTTGGTATCCTTCTGGGGCATCACTTAGTTTAATAGGGTACTCTGATGCTGATTATGGTGGCTGTAAAATAGATAGAAAAAGTACTAGTGGTACTTGTCATCTCTTAGGAAGCTCATTAGTTTCTTGGCACTCCAAAAAACAAGCCTGTGTGGCTTTGTCAACTACAGAGGCTGAATACATTGTTGTTGGCAATTGTTGTGCTCAAATCCTATGGATGAAGCAACAATTAGAGGATTACAGTATCTATCTAAATCATATACCTTTAAAATGCGACAATACTAGTGCCATAAACTTAACTAAGAATCCCATAATGCATTCTAGGACAAAACACATAGAAATTAGACACCACTTCTTAAGGGATCACATAAGTAAAGGAAACTGTGTGATAAACAATGTAGACACCAAGCATCAATTGGCAGACATCTTCACAAAGCCTTTAGCCAAAGACAGATTTTATGAGCTTAAGAGAGATTTAGGAATATTAGAAGTCTCTTGAAAGAGCAATAATCTTCATTTTTCATATTTTCGTAAATCAACGCTCAATAATCGATTATCATGAGTGATAATCGATTATCTTCTCCCAAAATAAGTTCTAAACTCCTGGAATAATCGATTATCAAGCAGAATAATCGATTATCATGACCTTGACCAAAATAATCAAAATCGTTCTGGAATAATCGATTATTACTTACAATAATCGATTATCTGCTCATACAACTCATTTCTGGAAATCATATTATGAAACAATAATCGATTATCACTCAGGATAATCGATTATTGCACGACGTTATGTAAAAATTTTCGAAAAAATAGCTGTTGTAATGGCTAGATTTGCTTTGATTTTCGCATTTTAGCCGTTGGGAGCCTACTCTTTATAAATTATGAGTCCAAATTTCAACTATTCAAGCAGAAACAAACTCCTCTCATCATTTACCCCCTTTTTCTTTTCAAACAAAACCCTAAACGTGTCATCCTTTGCTCTTGCAATCAGCACCATGGCAGAATCATCTCGCAGAAAGATCCCAACACGTAGACGAACTGCTCCACGTCCAACTCAACCTTCCATCAGATCAGCATCCATTGAAGGTTGGATCTCTGATGAAGATCGAAGAGATGAATTCGTTCAGATTTGGAAAAACAAAGCACTCATCTCTCCCAAGTACATTACTCTTCGAAAATTCACAACTGCAGGTTTTGAGTTTCCTACTCTCTTTAATTTTCAAGGCATCAGACCATTTGTGGAAATGCATGGAAACTACTATCCTGATCTTGTACGAGTGTTCTACTATAATCTCAAGATCAGAGATGAAGTTGCTTTATCAAAGGTGAAGGGAGTGGACATTATCATCGACAATGATATTTGGGAAAATGTGGCTAAATTTCTCATCAATGATGCTGCAGAATCAATTCTCCATGGGATTGATGGCTTCAATCGAATCTTGGCCTATCAATCTTTCTTACGCAACCCAGCACAGGATGTTGGGAGACAATTATTGGCTGGAGGACTAAAAATGGATGAAAGACTCATCCATTACTTAATTGTCTGGATTTTGTGTCCTAGAGGAACCAATCATGCTCAGTGCTCAGAGGCTGATCTTCTCATCATGTATGCGATTCTAAATCATGTTCCGATAAAATGGTCTAGTTTAATCCTAGACACTATGCTCAAAGCAAAGAGGTACCCACAATATCCTCTCCCATATTCCCTCTTAATTTCAAGGATTTGCGAATACAAAGGAGTTGATACCACCGGGGAGCTTTGTCAAAGTACCTTACGTGCAAATGAAATTGCTGAAAGTTCTCTCAAACAGCTAAAACTTGTTCCTCTTGGTGATACTTATGTCCATCGAGATGATATGCCCAACTATGACGCTGAAGATGAAGAACTTCCTCCTACTGATCCCATACCTCCTGCTACACAAAATGTTGGCTCTTCAAGTGGTGTTGGCTTATCTTTCTCCATAGAAGACAACATAGCCAACATGAACAAACGACTAGAAGAATTATTTCTTCTATCTAACTCTCGTCATGAAGAATTTGTCGGACTCATTAGGGGGATTGATACTAGAATTTCCAACTTAGAACATAGGTTTGATGAGGAATTCACTCATGATGATGACATGAGTGCAGAATTTTAGGGGGAGAATTTCTAAAAAAAAAAATGTTTTACCACTGCTTGTAGTCTCTTTTCATTTCTGAATCAATAAATGATTAAGTATCATTTCATTATTTCAAGCATTATTTCATTTTGGGGGAGCTCTACCCTTTTCTCATATGATCAAAAAGGGGGAGAATAAGTTTAAATGATAAAGACATATTATTTTATTTTAACCATTCTCTTTGCAAGTCTCTAAATTGCAGGTAGCAACAAGTCCTTAAACATATTTTTTGATCATCATCAAAAAGGGGGAGATTGTTGGCAAAAAGAAGGAAGTCAAGTGATTTTGAATGATGATCAAGCACTAATGAAGACAAAGTGTTCAATTATGCAAATGTTATCTTGTAAAATAAAATAAGTGTATTGTAGAATAGTTTAAATTAAACTTAGAATCAGCAGCATGGCATTCGTCTTTCTAGAAGGTTTCTTATTTTTAGAAAAACTACAGTGATAATCGATTATCACTATTGATAATCGATTATCTGTGCAAAACTTGTATTTTTCAAAAACCTACTGGAATAATCGATTATCTCCTGAAATAATCGATTATCCTGTTCAAAATTTGCTTTTCAGGAAACCTATTGGAATAATCGATTATCCTTAGTGATAATCGATTATCCTTGGCAGTTGAATCATAAAGATTCATTTTTTAACTTAAATTTCGAAAACCTACTGGAATAATCGATTATCCTTAGTGATAATCGATTATCCTTGGTAGTTGGAACATAACGGCTCAATTCTTAACCTAATTTTCGAAAACTCTATTTAAGGAACTACAGTTCAACTTCAAAAGTACCTTTTTAAGATTCAGAGTTCTTTGGCTGTGACTGCAAAGTGTGGCTCTGTGAGATTCTTAAAGAAAGCTTGAAAAACCTAGTGTAAGTGAGCGATAACTTTTTCTAAGTGAGTTCTTAGAAGATTGAGTGTTGTGCTGTTGCTAGGAAAGCTGGTCATCCTCTGTGAGATTCAGGGGGAGTTTTGTTCATCTCTTGTGGTTGTTCAAGAGAGGTGTTTTCTAATCTTTTCTCTCATATAATCTGTTGTAATTTTGATTATTATAGTGATTGAGTTAATCTCCTTGTTTAAGAGATTAACAACTGGACGTAGGGTCTTTTGATCCAAACCAGTATAAATATCAGTGTGTATTCTCTTCTCTTAAACTCCTTATTTATTTGCACTTGCATTTAAAGTAACTATTACTTTAAGTTAATTAATTAAATTTTGAGAAAAATTTTAAAACCTGTCAAGAATTTTAAAAATCCAATTCACCCCCCCCCTCTTGATTTTTGACCATTGTTTAGTCATTCCGCTGCGCGATACCAACAAACCCAACCCGGCTCACTTTTTAGCTAGCCAAAAAAATTCGAACCCGGTGTGGCCCATCACGGGTTCGGGTTGGCTCACGGGTTCACTTAATTAAAAAAAATATTATTTTTTTATTTTTTTTCAATCAAAACTAAATTGTAATTTTAATTAAAATCTAAATAAACTTTAATACAATCCAAATACAAATAAAAATAAAAAAAATACAAATTATTTATGTGTTGGATAAAAAAATAACTTAACATGACCTAAATGTAAAGCCCAACTTAGTAAAAAAAAAAATAAAAACACTTGTGTTACCCTTTAATCTGCGGGTAGGTGAGCCAACGAGGCTCATCACGGGTTCAACCTAGATGAGCCGGGTTCTAAATGAGTCAGGTCAAAAATCAACCCGTATTGAAATTTGTAAAAAAATTTCAACCCAACCTGAACCGAACCCGTGGTGAGCCGAGTTGGCTCACGGGTTCCAACCCATTTTGACAGCTGTAAAAAAAATATTTTTAAAGAAAAAGATATGAAGAGTGAAATAGTGGATGGAAGGTAAACATGAAAATTAGTTCAGTGTAAAAATATTATATTCCTTATATTATTATAATTAAGAAATAAGAGACTAAGAT
This sequence comes from Vigna unguiculata, assembly GCF_037176805.1. Classification (NCBI taxonomy): domain Eukaryota; kingdom Viridiplantae; phylum Streptophyta; class Magnoliopsida; order Fabales; family Fabaceae; genus Vigna; species Vigna unguiculata. The sequence goes on from NC_140802.1 coordinate 32,417,113, forward strand.
TCATCCTATTTTAACCGAATTATGTTGTGATATATAAAAGCCCCAAGATCTTTAAGATTTTCTATAAAAGTGTCTTTTTGTTAGCTTCTTTCTACATTTTCATAAACTTCTTGCACTTCATATATATATATATATATATATATATATATATATATATATATATATATATATATATATATATATATATATATATATATAATTAAAAAAAAATTATTTTATTTCATTTGAATTGTATAATTTTGAAGTCAAAAATAAATTCAGAAAAATACAAATCTAAAAAAGGTTAAAAAAATATTTAAATTACATAATTCTAGAACTATTTTTAATATGACATCGAATAATTTAAAAATAATTTTAACTTTCATAGTGAACACTCTAAAAAGCAAAATCGAAATTTTGTTTCCATATGATAAAAAAGAAATATATGAAATTACATAAAAAGTCTCTTTTAAAATCTTTTAGAATGCGAAAAATCTTGTTAAATATTTTTAAATTTCTATAATAAATACTTTTTAAAGATATTAAATTTAATTAAAAGATAATTGAAAAAATTATCTTATAGAAAAGAATACTACAGTATGACAAAGATTTCTGTAAGCAAATTAACAAAGAGAAAGAAAAGACATTGATACAGAGTACATCATCAAATTCCTACAAAGTTGTCTGATACAAAAGCACACCTTTAAGGTCTCTAATGGATGGATATCAAAACCTTAAAGCTGCAATTCATAATGATATATTTTCTAAAGACAGTGAATTCGTGCAAGTACAGTCTACTATGCATTTTGCATGTAGCTAGCTTCTAAAATCCTCCGCCTCCGCCTCCGCCTCCACCATCACCGCCACCGCCACCGCCACCACCATCACCGCCACCGCCACCGTCACCGCCACCACCATCACCTCCAACGTCAGCTCCTCCGTCGCCACCTTCTCCAGCACCGCCGCCGCCGCGACGACGGTCACCCTTGGTAGATTTGTCGTCGTCTCCACAAGCAAATATGATGATTGAAATAACTGAAAGGGAGGCAATAATCATGAGAAACAAAAATATAGGGGCAGAGTGAAGCACCAAAACTTCTCCTTCATTTGCATCACCACCATTAACAACAACAAACTTTCTAGCCATATATTTCTTCTCGCTAATGCCAAAGGTATTTATTATATTTTGCAGTATAAGTCTGAATGTATTTAAACAGATACAGTTAAATGAGGCGGCGGCTAAGACAGAAAAGGAAATGCAAATGTGAAGAATAACACATACACATTATCCCTCTATCTATATATTGGAGGTGGACATTAATGTAATTTTCAGAAACTATAGCTAAATAACTACGAGTTTATTTCAATTTATTTTAAAATATTATTTACTTTTAAAAGTATGTTTGAGAATTTACAAAAGATAATTTTATGCGTAGACACCTATTTTTTTTATGGAAAATTATACTATGATTCTCAATTTTTGACTTTCACCATTTATTTTTTGATGTGACTTATTGTGAATCATTAATTCTTTTTAAAAAAAAATATTGGTACATTAATCAATGATTCACACCGAACCATGTGAGAGAATAAAAGATGAGAGTCAAAAAATAGGAGTCATAGTATTATTGTCTTTTTTTTTTTATTCCAAAAGGTTCAGGTTTGCTTTCACCATGTTTTTATTCTTTAAATATTGGGAGCTTTTATTTGTTTTTTTATGCCTTTATATTGTATTTTTTATTTTATTTTGTACTAATATAAATAGGGTTGTACTACAAAACTTGTTTTTACACATTTTTTTTTTTGGTTTGAAAAATTATATTGAATACTCATTTGGGAGCCGTTTTTACCGAGTCTTTCGGTGACTTTCCTTTCTTCATAATATATTTTGGTTAGTTAGTGTTGGGAATAGTTCAAGTGTGAGTCAAAAAATTTTACATTGGATAGAATAGACAAAGTTAAACATTATATACCCATAACAACATTGTCTTAAGGTTTTGGTGTAAAAGTGGTGTCAAATGCCTTATATGTGTTAGACTAATGTCATATAACCATATAGAATCACAATCTCTCAATGTTTATAACCATAGCCCATATGAGGTAAAATATATAACCTAGTGGTATCAGAGCCGATGGTTCGGAGTGACTGACTACATAACCATAACCATAACACAAAAAAGGGGTCACTGAAGTGATTGATCGCATAACCATAACCAAAAAGGGGTCACCGAAGTGACTGACCGCATAACCATAACCAAAAGGGGTCACTGAAGTGACTGATCGCATAACCATAATCAAAAAGGAGTCATCATACACCTAAAGGGAAATATACCATATTAAAAAAAATAAAATAAGGGACTCACTGTTGAGGGAAGATAGTTAGTTTCTCTTTACGAATTTTATTTCTAGGTACGTGAATCACTTTTACTTCGCCCTCTCTTCAATAGGTATGTGAATCACTATTTCTTGTGTTGAGGGAAATTTTTTAGTTAACTAACATGAAAAGAATCTCACATTTTTGTAGAGACCAAGCGATAAGTAAGACAGTAGAAAAACATGTCATAGTACAAGTGTATGAGTTAGACGAACCTGTGTGTAAACCAGAAAAAGAGGATCGGGAAGAAAAGTTTCGGTTTGTCTATACCACTTTCAGCAATGGAGGGTTTCTCCCTGCACCTCCAAAGCTTTCTCTAGTACTCCCAAAAAGAATTTTGATTTCACCTTTGCCCTTATAGTAAAAATTAAAACGTAAAAAGTAACCATTCTCTCTCCTCTATTTATGACATGATCCAACCAACCCTATACCCCCAATATTTACGGATGTCGACATCCGGTTTAGATTTATGAGTTGCAGATGTCAACATCCGCAATACTATTTTTCATAAAAATTATTTTTAAATTTTTTAAAATTAAATCAGTTTCATATAATTGAAAATAAATTAACCAAATATTATATTAATGTTTATACATGTTATAGTGTGGTTATTACATCATATGGATCAAGAATCAAAGTCAAAAAAAATTCAAAATATAAATATAAAATAAAGATATAAAAAAAATAAGTTGCGATTTCGATATCCGCAATACAAAAATGACATTCATTTCAACATTGTTGCGGATGTCGACATTCGTAATACAAAAATGACATTCGTTTCAACATTATTGAGGATGTCGATATCCACAATACAATTTTTTATAAAAATCATTTTTAATTTCTTTTAAATTAAATCAGTTTCATATAATTGAAAATAATTTAACTAACTATTATAGTAATGTTTGTTATAGTGTGGTTAGTGCATCAAATAGATCAAGAATCAAAGTAAAAAAAAAAATTAAAATGAAAATTAAAAATAAAAAAATAGGTTTCCGCAATACAAAAATAATATTCATTTTAACATGGTTGTGAACGTCGATATCCACGTAAGTGAGATTATTATGGTCACAAATTTTGACACTTGAAAGTACTAGAGAAAGCTTTGGAGATGTAGAAAGAAGTTGCATCGAACACGTTACGGTTTAAAGTTCCACTGAGCCTTTTGAGAACGAAGTCCTCACAACGAAGCCTCAAGTGGCGCAATACAATAGTATCTATCCCCACACACACCCCAATCACGAGAATATAGAAAGAAATAGAAAGAGATGGAACTATAATCGAGAAAGAAAGAATGTGTTGTGTGTTTTTATGTGTTGTCTATGTAATAATATAATACTAATATTATTATAATTCCGTTATTTAGTAATTTAATTTCATTGCAGGTATAAAAGCATGTGGTAATTATAATTTAGTTAAATTTAATTTAATTAGAGAATATCAGTAATTTCATATTAATTTTTTCACATATTTTGTATTTCATTAGAATTATATTTATAGTCCATGCATTTCAATTACAAAATTTAATAAACCAAGATTAATAATATTAATAACAATAATAATAATTAATATTAATAAATCCAATATTTATAAATTAATTTTATTTTTTCAATTTATTTTTTTATTATTAATAACAAATTAAATTTTATTTTAATATAATTTTCACTACTTACATTTAAATTTATATCACATTTTTTTCACAAGGGTAAATTGATAATCATCTATTTTTAACAATTAAAACATTTCTTTATTCTATTACACTAATCACATTATTAACAAACTCTAAAAAACAATTTCCTAGGGGACAAAATGTACCCTAAGGGAAATATTTTTTACTAAGGTCGAGATGTATTAGATTCACACTAGGTTCCACTCTTCTACCTTATCTTTGAGTCTATTGGTTGTTGGCCAGTTCTACTTCTTTTTGTCGAGATGTTCTCTTCTAGTAAGGGCGTAGAGTGTCTGCAAAGATATTACAATGCTTAAGTTAATTACTACGCAAATATAAATGATTGCAATAAATGAGATCCTCGTGAACAATGCTACTTATACTACCTGGATAGGGACTATTGGCCCTGGATTATGCTATTTTAGGCCATTTTAGGGTTTCGTTAATCACGCTTATTCCTTTAATTATTCTGTGATCCTGCTCTTTTGCCTAGGTGACTCCATACTACAATAATGACATACACGTTCGTCCTTCTTTCTAATTTGGGACGTCCTCTATTGAGTTGTAAGGGTTTATTCCCTATACTTATAGATTGTAGGGACATATTCGACCCTATACTTACACTTTCCAATCCTTTCATCAATCCTTTCAAACAACACCACAATCTCCTCTCTACCAACTCATTTTCCCTCAAATTCTTTCCCCAATCCAAACACTGTCTAAAAAGATATTCGCAAAAATGTTGCTAATGTATATAAATGTTATACATATTATATATTATGCTATATTTGAAATATTTATTAATAATTAGGATTAACTATGTTTTTTGTTCTTCAACTAGTAAACAAATTTAGTTTTAGTCTCTCTTTCAATGTTTCGAGTAATAAGGTCCCTATCCGTTCAAAATTCCTGGAATGAGTTTTCAATGGCTAACAACGTTACTATTTTCTTTGACATGACAAATAGTGATCCATGTCAACATTTCATTTGGGACACATGACAAATTATTTTATGGAAAAATGAATTAATTTTCCACTTGATCTTCTTCTTATTTCTCAAGCTAGGGCTTTTCCCCCAAATCTCCACTAGAGGCTTCTTCTCTAACATCCACCCAGATTGAAGGTCTTCTTCTCCAACATCCACCCAAATTGCATCCACAAGAGGCGTTCCCCTTTTTCTTCTACAATCGCGCACAAATGGGTATGACAAGGTACTTCTTCTTCATTCGTGCATCCTCCATTTGTCTAGAGATGTCATAGATGACGACAACTGAAATTGAAAGCCTCAGCTACCCAACACAAACATCGTTGTTTCTCATTGTTGCCACTCAAATCTTTTTCCTGTTGACCAAAAAAATAGGTGAACATCTTACTTCAATAAAAAAAATTTATGATGATGACTTTTAAAGAAATCTGGAAGACTTAATGATGATTCATAGAAAAATGTTGAAAACTTATAGACTTACTCGTAGCGAACTAAGCTTGATAGGATAATTATACAATTAAATGAGTTCTTATTAAAAAGGTGAACCATTATAAAATATTTGTGTTTCTTCTTCCTTCATATATATATATATATATATATATATATATATATATATATATATATATATATATATATATATATATATATATATATATATGGCATTATCGTATATGCGTGTTGGTTAAGTGAAAGAAGACTTATTCATTGGTGCATGTTGACCTTTTGGATCGATGTGGAAAGGAAAATAATATATTAGGAAGTTGTAAATAGCTACTATCATCTTGAGTTGTAAATTTCTAGATATTTCTCCATTTGCAGTTTCAACCACACCTTCAGATATTTGTTGAAAATGACCTTTAGAATTGAAGTACAAATTTTTTATACGTATTGAAATGTATTTATTAGGATGTAATATATAAGACGTCAGTCTAAATAGACTATTTTTAAATGATCGATTCATTTATTTTAGTCACTTTACATTAATTTTTCTTACGCCCAAACCCATTGGCTATCATTTGCCATGGTAGAAGGTGATTTTAATAAATACTTTTTTGAAATTGAGAATAATTGAGATTAAATAATTTAATTTAGAATTTCTCATTATTTTAAAATAAATAGAAAAATGGTCTATTTAAACTGTGGGAATATCAAATAATTTTAAATATTAAATTATTTTTTTAAAGACAATAATGTTTTAATTAAATATAATCAAATTATATTAAATTTTTATTGTTAGTTTTAAATTTATTATAAAGTACATACATAATGTATCTATATAAATTGTACAACATCTCATCGTTTAAGATTTCGCATTGAATAATACAATTCAATTCACTCACTAGTTTTATTTTTAATTTGTTAATATAAAGTCAATGAATGAAGCCCCAGCAATAGTTAACAAAATAATTTCTGAGTATTAATTACGGATACAAATATTTTTATTTTCCTTTAATTTAATTGATTTTTTTAATCTCATCATATAAAAATTATAATAATTAAAATAATGTTAAATTTTGAATTAAAATAAATTATGAGTTATTATATATATATATATATATATATATATATATATATATATATATATATATATATATATATATATATATATATATATATATATATATATATAGTCTTTGGGTGTCAAAATTTTGATTGAATTATTTTTTTGTTTTTTTTAATTAAAAATGTTTAGTTGATCCTCTAATATTTTTAAGTATCAATTTGTCCCGATTTTTTAAAAATTAATGCAACTTAATCTTTTATGTTAAATTTTTTGAAGTGGAACAAATATTTTTGATCAAAATTGATACTGAGATTATGTCAATTATACCAATAAAAAAAATCATCATTATTTAAAACTTTAATTACGATGAAAAAACCTTAGTATTATTCAAAAAATTTAACGAGAAAAAGACAAAATTGTATCATTGTTTCAAAAATTGAAACCAAATTAAAACTAAAAAAAAAAGAATTAACTTGATATTTTAAGAATCTAACGAAGAGTATATTTTTCCAATCAATATCCTCATGAATGTACCCGAAAACTTAATTGTCAACTTTATTTGTTTTCTGAAGCTTGATTCACAAGTTTCTCTTAATCAGATTGGAATTCCTTAACCTATCTTAATGATCTTAGAGACTCTTCCACAACAGAACATAATTTGCTTAAAATAAGGATGGATCTCAGTTTCTTATTTCTTAATTGTTTTCAAACACTAATACATAAGTAACTCTTAATATATTCAACATTAAAAACTTTCATAGATACTAATGTATTGGAAAATGAGTTTTTCACAAAAAGCTTTTAGATAAATATGACAAACATTTTATAAATAGAATTAACATAAATTAATATTTTATTTTTTAATCAAAATAAAATAAATAAGTAATTTGTCAAATTTTATTTAAGTATTATTTTTCGTATATATTATTTCTGGTAAAAAGAGAAAGTAAAGATATGGTACATAAGTAAAAACAAATTTCTACAATGCTGTCTATAAAAAGACAAGTTCAGGGTCATATATATATATATATATATATATATATATATATATATATATATATATATATATATATATATATAAAAAGCTGCACTTCGTAATGATATTTATGTTGTAAGACGAAGTAGATGAGGCGGTGACGAAGAACTAAAACAAGAGACCGTGACCAGCGTGTCTGCAATGCACTTTGCATATGGATAGCTTCTAAAATCCTCCGCCACTATTATTCCACCGCGACCTCAACATCCACCGCCGACACCGCCAGTTAAGGGTGGTTAAAAAATTTAATTTTCTTGATTTAATATACTTTTGCTCAGATCTAATTTATTTAAAATCCATTTTATTCAAAATTCAATTCATTTAAAATTCATTTTAATGTATCTGGATCTCAATCTAATCTACATTTTATATATTTTATGGATTAAATATTCATTCTATAAATCAAGATTTTCAAATATGGATAATCCAAAAAATCCAATCCAAATTTTCAATTTAAATTTTTAGTTGGGTTAGACTAAAGGTTGAGATGGACTAGGCTAAATTCAGACTTAGACGTAGAGATGGCAAATAAATTCACCCCCGTGGGTATTGCCCGAATCTGTCCCCGTTTTGACGGAGAATCCCCGCATTGACTGGGTATGAGTATGGGTACGAGAAATCCCCGACTTTTTCAATTGGGTATGGGGATAATTATGGGGATGTACATATCCCCGCCATAATATCCGTCCCCGCCATATCTCCGTCATCGTTTAAATTATTAAAATATTCGCAATTAATTAAGTAACCATATATATATATATATATATATATATTTCAATTTTTTATTTCTTCTAGTTATTTGGTTTGTAATGAAACTCATTCACATCTCCAATATATTTTTCATCTTATCATAATATTTATGTAATTATGTTAATATATATATATATATATATATATATATATATATATATATTTCAATTTTTTATTTCTTCTAGTTATTTGGTTTGTCATGAAACTCATTCACAACTCCAATATATTTTTCATCTTATCATAATATTTATGTAATTATGTTAATATATATATATATATATATATATATATATTTCAATTTTTTATTTCTTCTAGTTATTTGGTTTGTCATGAAACTCATTCACATCTCCAATATATTTTTCATCTTATCATAATATTTATGTAATTGTGTTAAAATGATGTATGTCAATTAAATTTTTTTTTATGTCTCATATTTGAATATTTCTATTATTTTTTAATATTTTTATTTATTGTATATTTTCTTTTCACATGAGTATGTTTAATACTCTCAATTTAAGTGTTTAATAACATAAACCTTTCATTTACTAGGTAATATAAAAAAAATTACTTATTTTTATTAATTTTTGTTTCATTTGAAGAACTTTTTTATTTCGCTAAAACAATTATTTCTCAACCATTGATTATATATGTTGATATTTGAAAAGTGTTCTTAGATGTCTAAGGTATTTTTCATCTTATCATACCCTTAATTATACATTCGTTTTCCTTTATGCAATTTCTTTCAATAGTTTCTCAAATTGTTTCTAAGACATACATTTATTAATTTTTTAATATTTTTATTTGTTATTTATTTTCATCATGTAAAATACTATTTCAGTATATTTGATCCAATTATTTTTTATTTTCTAACTCGTTATATCAATTATACTGTAATTTTTCACTATAATTGTATAAATAATTTTTATTTACTACAATATCAAAATTTAATGTAATTGTCATGAATATTTTTTTATTATTATGTTTATTATTTGTTATTTGCGTCATTTTGAGTAAGTGATGTATTATCATTTTTATTAGTGTATAAAAAAATAGATTCATTAGAATTTAAAAAATTGAAGTAAACAAACATTTAAAATATATTTTAATTTGAATATTGTTTTCCTTTAAATTTTTTTAAAAATATTTTTAAATTTTATCAACTAGGTTTCATTAATGTTTGCAGTTTGCAAATTTAATAAATGTTTTAGTTCTCATAAAATTTTATTTGGTATTCTAATCTAAAATTTAAACAATTATAATTTATTTCAAAGTATTTGATATCAAAAAAGCAATCATCATGCTAATATTGAATATTTGATAATATTATATTTCCTTTACTATAATTTTTTATTATTTTATAAAAATTAATTAAAATTTATATTAAAGTAGTAAGGAAACGAGTACGGGTATGGGTACGAGATTATACCCGTTACCCGGCGGGGATGGAGATGGGATAAAACTTTGATACCCGTTGAGTTTGGGAAAGGGGATGGGGATGAATTTTTTTTACGGGGATGGGTATGGGATAGCGAAACTCGTCCCTGTCTTGTCCCGTTGCCATCCCTACTCAGATAGGCCTTGCTTGATGACCTCTACGGATCCGGCAGGACTGACGACCTTGAACGGCTGGACGGGCCCGACGACCAGAACAGACTTTGCAGGCCTAAAGACATGAACGGGCTAGGCGAGCCCGACAAACCGAACGAGTTGATCGGGCCCAACGCCTCGAAAAAGTTGGGTGAGCTCGATGACCTGAACGGGCCAGGTGGGCCCGAAGACCCGAACGAATCAAGCGGACATAATGACCCAAACGGGACAAGCGAGCCTGAATACCCGAATGAGCTAGGTGGGCCCAAAGACTCGAACGAGTCAAGCGGGCACAAAGACCTAAACAGGCCAAGCAGGCCCGATAACCCAAACGAGTCAAGTGAGCCTGAAGACCATCATGGGTTAGGCGGTCCCAATGACCTGAACGGGTCAGGCGGGCCCGAAAACCTAAACGGGCCAAACGGACCCGATGACCCGAATGGGCTAGGTGGGCCCAAAGACCTGAACAGACCAGGTGGGCTTGATGACCCGAACGGGTCAGGCGGTTTCGAAGACCTGAATAGGCCAAGCGGGCTAGAAGACTCAAATGGGCTGGAATGGGTCGGCCTAATGACTCGGACGGGTCGTGTCCGACGACCTGTACGAACAGGGCAGACCCGATGTCCTTGATGGACCGAGCGGGCCCGACGACCCCGACAGGTTGAGTCGACCCGACGACCTAAACAGGCTAAGTTAACCCAACGACTCGGATGGATTGTGCCAAAAATGTCGTACGGACCGGGCAGGCCCGATGCTAGAAGGGGCCAGGCAGGCCCAAAGACCTGGATGAGCTAGGTCGGACCGACCTAACGATTCAAGCAGGTCGTGCTCGACAACCTATACGGACTGAGCAAGCTCGAGACCTCGATGGCCCTTGCGAGCCGATGACCCGGACAGGTTGAGTGGTGTTGGCCTTAAAGACATAAGTTTTAGAAAATTCAATTTAAATTTCTTTTATAAAAAATGGATTCTGGATTTTGAACTTGATCCAAATATTTGGATTAGATTTAAATCTTGATCCAAATATTTGGATATGGATTTTAAAAAAATCCAAACTTGTTTTATTGAAAAAATGGATTTGGGTTGAAAATCTAATCCAATTATTTAGATCTAAAATGGATGAGGATTAGATCATTAAAAATCCAATCCATGTCCACCCCTACCACCAGCGTTATCTCCACATACAGCACCGCCACCATATCCACATACAACACCGCCACCTCCAGATCCACCGCCGCCCCCTTCAAATCTTTCGCCGCCCCCTTCAAATCTTCTGCCGCCATGGCTACGCTTGGTAGTTGTGTTGTCTTCTCCACATGCAAATATGATGATTGAAATGATAGAAAGAGAGGCAATAATCATTAGAAACAAAAATATGGGTGGAAAGTGAAGCACCAAACCTTCTTCACCTTCATTTGCATCACCACCACCATCAACAAGAAGAGAGTGTCTACCCATGTATTTCTTCTCACCAATTTCAAAAGTGTTTATTATATTTTGCAGTATAAGTTTGAATGTGTATAAATAGATATAGTTTAACGGGGTGGTGGTTAATACCAATGTTTAATATACACTGTTGTTAGTCTAATTATGACAGAAAAGGAAAACCTAATATGAAGAATAACACATACACATTGCATCTTTGTCTATATATTATAGGTGGATAATGTTATCAGGTGTTACAAAAGTCAATGGACATTAATTATGTGCATGAAGTTAAGGGTCTTGTTTAGATATTATGTGCAATAATGCAGTTCAAATTCTGTCCTACACATGCTATAAGGAGGTTGAAGTTCTTTCAACCAATTGGTTTATTTATTTACTTTATGTTTTATTCCTTTTCATTGACATAAACTCTAAGACATATCCGGATTTTCTTATATTTTAGTGTTGTGAGCGTTTGAGTCTCGGTTTACGGGATGTTTGGCCTTTTTGTTCCACGAATGTTGCCTTCCCGTATTTCCATAAGGTAAATGTGTTGTTTTTTTTCACCACTTGCGCCGGTTGATAACTCACTTTTAGGAGTATTTTTGTCATTAAAAAAAGTTAACTTCTGTAGTTGTGGAAAAAGAAAGAGATTATTTGGAATTTGGCTTATTGATAAACATTAGGGTAATTGAAAAGCACCGTCGCAGCCGCAGGTTACTTTTAGCTCTGCTCAATTTCAAGTGTGGCCAGGCAGTGTGCAAGTGGCTGAATTGCGAGTGGTTGTACATTTCATGCAGGGGTGCAGTGCAGAGCTGGTTTCAAAATCAGGTTAGCTTACTTAGGAAGAAGGCACTAGTGCATAATTCCCATTTTACCTGGTCTTATATGTCTCGGTTGGCCAGGAATCGAAGCATATAATGGCGCGGTGGCATTTTTGCAATTAGAGCCAAGTTTTAGGCCTCGGTTCTCCAAATACCCGAAGCCAAAGAGGGGTATAGGTCGCGGTTCGCTCAAAATCGGTGCCAAAGAGGGGTATAGGCCTCAGTCCAGTAAGACCTGAAGCCAAAAAGTGGCTGGAAGTCAGGGTATAGGCCTCGCTCCAAGGAGACCCGGTGCCAAAAGGGGGTCAATGGCTTCGGTTCCTCTAACAACCGAAGCCATAGGGTTTATTTAGGGTTTGAAATTCGCGAACCCTTCTTCCTCCCCGCACCAGCACCTCCATAGGGTTCCTCTCTCTGTCGCTCTCTCTCTCGCGCGCGCTCTCTCTCTCGCACGGTCTCATTTTTTTTCCGACAATTGTAGTTCGAGCTCCACCGTTGCAGTGTCGTTCCAGCATTCTTCCGGCGACATTCCGACAACACCAACATCGTTTTGGAAGCGTCCCGACGATGGCAGTAAGTCTTCTCACACTCTCATCCTGGTTGATAATTTCTTGTGGGTTTTACCTAATAACTATGTAATTTATTCTCTTGGAATTTTTGTATGAATTTCATTTGCAATATAGAGAGTACACACTTTGCTTATGCAAGCATAATGCTGCATAGTGATCCTCCGCTGTACCATTGTATAGCAAAGGAGTCTTTGGCAGAGGGGTACATTAGTTTTAGACCCACTTTACAGTGAGTGTAGTCAGGAATTTAGTTCTTTAATAAAGTCAAATCCATGTCTCTTGTTAATTCTGCAGTCCAGTTGGCCTTAAAGTTCTTAGATCTAGAGAATGACACAAGATTCAATTAAGAAAAAGGGTTGTGGGAGACCACAAGACTCGATAAATTTGACCAATAGGGATCTTTAAACCCATCTAGAGGATTTGTGAGAGTAGTTAGAGGAACCACATTGATAGTTGGATGTGACAGGGAAAATCTCAAGACCTGGGGACATTGATGATTCTGGTGCAGAAGCTGTGCGATAGAAATCCTGTGGTGGGTATGGGACTGGAACGTGGGGATTATGCATGAGCTTATAGGGAGAAACCACTGCAAAAATTTGAATTAAAAGAAAAATATTTATCACTTATGACCTCGGTCCTAACTGACCCGAGGCAGAAAGCTGTGTATATGGCACCGGTTTCAAAACAAACGAGGCATAAAACTAGGTCTATGTTTTCGAGTGATAACTGAGGCCAAAAGGTGTACCTTTTGGCCTCGCCCCAATATGCCTCGGTTCCAGACCCAAGGCAAAATGTGGAAAATAACCGAGGTAAAAAGCCCTTACTGCACTGGTGAGGATTGGTAGGTATGGCTTCTTATTCTTCGGGGTTTTATATCCTTAGGGTTGCTTACAAGACCAGGGAAAGCCGTAAAGTCGTATTCATCGCAATCTTCTTCAAATATATGGACATAAAAAATGTAAATTTGTCCACGTTCTTAATAATGTTTGTAGTATTTTTCTTTATCACAATTACCTTCTCTTAACATGAAGGAAGATATTATCTCGGTACAGATTGTTGAAGAAGTTTATCTTACTAATTTGGAGAAGTGCAAAAGTCATTTGTGTAGACGTATTTTATTAACAAAATGAGATAAACCTCCCACACATTTAGATCTTTGTAAGAAACTTGATGTGGTCGAAAAACAATTGGGTTAATGGAAAACAATTCCTTTTGGCAAATTGCTCTATGAATTTGCTTTATCTTCACTCGAGCAAATGATTTCGACGATTGGAGTTTGGAATTTGTATCCCATAATCCTTAGTGTTTTTGCTTGAGGCTCATGAAAAGCCAATGTTGGGTGCACATACATGGTCTTCCATTGGAATATTGACAATCGAAGGCGATTTTCTCAATTTTGTGTAGCATTAACACACCCTTATCTTTACATGATTACTCTAAGAATAAGTCTCATAGTTTCTTTGCACATATCTTGGTTGATGTTGATTTGTTATCAAATTTGCCTAATCAAATTTTGGTGGAAAGGCCAAGATTTGCATTTATTGCTGATGTGAAGTATGAGAAATTTCTTCTTGTTCAAATTGTAAAATGATTGGTCGTGATTTATTTAATTGTAAACCGTTACAACAAGATGTCAAGGTAATTTTTGGTAGGGAGAAAACAGTTAGCGCAAAAATACAACGACTTTATATCGTCCTAAGGTGGTTGGCGCCCAGGATGGGAATAAGGGCTCTCTATGTTTGATTTTAAAGCCTTTGGAGGTTGTTGGTTGAGGAGCCTATCATGGAGCTTGTGGTGGAACCTATGGTGGAGCATGTGGTGGAACCTATGATGGAGCCTATGGTTAAGCCTACGGTGGAGGTTGTGGTGGATCTTGTTATTCCTGCAACATATCTTCTTCATCTGCTTTCTTATGCCTTTTATCTTGCAGCACTGGATTAGTTTCATCAAATATAACATGCACAAACTCTTCAATAATCATTAGCCTTTTGTTATAAACCTTATATGCGTGGCTATTTATAGTATAACCAAAAAAGATGCCTTTATCCGCTTTTGAGCCAAATTTGCCAAGTTGCTCATTGCCATTATTTAAGATAAAACATTTGCAATCAAATACTTTTAGGTGATTTAGAGCAGGCCTTCTACCTTTGAAAAGCTCATAAGGTGTTTTCTTTAAAATTGGTCTTATCAACACTTAAAACATAAGAAGTTGTGTTAACTACATCAATCTGAAAGTACTTAGACAATGAGGTTTCATTTAACATAGTTCTAGCTAGTTCCTCAAGTGATCTTTTCTTTCTCTCAACCACTCCATTTTGTTGTGGAGTTCTAGGAGCTGAAAAGTTATGTTTAATACCATATTTTTCACAAAAGTGTTCAAACTTTTCATTTTTAAACTCTCCACCATGATCGCTCCTTAGGGAAACTGTTGTAGAACCTTTTTCATTTTCTAAAACCTTGGTAAGTTTCTTAAAAGCATGAAAGGTGTCATTCTTAGCAGCTATAAATAGTGCCCATGTAAATCTAGAGAAATCATCAACAATAACCAATGCATAGAAGTTTTCATCAAGACTCATGGTTCTAAAAGGACCAAATAAATCTATAGGAAGATTTTCTAGGGGTCTTTAAGTTGAAACAAAATTTTAAGGTTTAAAAGAAACCTTGGTTTGCTTTCCCTTTTGGCATGCTTCAAATATTCTATCCTTCTCAAACTTAAGTTTTAGCAAACCTTTAACCAATTGTTTTCTATTTAGTCGATTCAAATGATGCATATGTATGCGACAAAGCCTTCTATGCCATAACCAAGTATCATCCTCTTTTGTAAGCAAACAGTGAATGCTAAATGATGCATGATACAAATTAAGCAAGTATATATTGTTGACTCTTTTTCCTAACAACACAATGCTACCACATGCATCATAGATAAGGCAATGGTTGGTTCAAACTCAACTTTAAAACCTTTTTCGCAAAGTTGACTTATAGTTATCAAATTGT
The DNA here is from genome assembly GCF_037176805.1 of Vigna unguiculata. Classification (NCBI taxonomy): domain Eukaryota; kingdom Viridiplantae; phylum Streptophyta; class Magnoliopsida; order Fabales; family Fabaceae; genus Vigna; species Vigna unguiculata. The sequence goes on from NC_140802.1 coordinate 32,432,805, forward strand.
GCTTTACCCCTTCAACTAAAGCACGTTATGGATGTTGAATGAGGCTTCATTGCTTATGGCTCCACTTTGTTCTTGCCACCATAAGTCACAAAGCCTTCATCCTTTAGCTCCAACTTTGCAAACTTGGACTTGTCACCCGTCATATACCTTGAGCAGCCACTATCTAGGTACCATAGGTCTTTCTTTTCATGTTTTATGACCTGCAAAACAAAATAGCATTACATGGTACCCTTTGATAGTTTGGGTCCAACATGGTTATACCTTTCTAGATCCTTTTGGGATCCATTTCATAAGCCCTCTTGGAACATCATATTTCCTAGCATAACAGTTCTTAAGCACATGACCTTTCTTCATACAATAGTTGCAAGAGATGAATGGCATAGCATTTGGCTCACTTTTGGAAAAGAAACTAGAGAACTTCTTGACTTTCTTTTCAAGGATAGGATTACAACCATGTCTAGCCTTCCCAGAATCACAATTTTGAAAGCCAAGAACAACTTCTAGGTTTGCTTGTCCTCTTGTGAACTTTGCACAAGTTTTTAAAAGATATTTCACTTGATTTTTCAAAAAAGTGCAGTTTTCACAAAATGTTCGAAATTTGTTTTTAAATTGGTTGTTTCTGATTCCAGTTGACTAACTCTATTTTCCAGTAATCTTTTTAATCCTTTTAATCGATTTTTCATGACAACAATTTTGTTAACCTCACTATGCAACTCTTCAAAGTCATGCAACAATTGGTAATATTCATTTTTATCTTTTGATGACAAGGTACTCACATGGCTTGATGAGAATGATTCATATCCAGCCATGAGGCATAGGTTTGCTTCCTCACTTCCTTGTTGAGATGAAGTACTTGTTGAAACATCATTGTTCTCCCAAGCTATGTAGGCATGTCTTTCCTTGGCCCTTTTCACCTTTTTCCTATCATCAAACTTCTCCTTCTCTTTCTTAATGCTAGGACATTCAATCTTCACATGTCCTTGCTTTCCACAATTATAACATGAGAAATTTGAAGTATTACTTGAATAATTTCGTTTAGAAATGTACCTCCTTTGATTACCTTTAATGCTCTTCCTCTTGAGATACTTTTTGAATCTCTTGACTAGTAGATTCAAGTTCTCATTATCACTTGATTTAGTTATCTCTTCCTCGATTTCATCACTTCTCTTTGCGCTAGCCTTAAAGGCTATGGCTTTCACCTTTTTCTCACTTGATTCAACCTGACTTAGCCTTTGCATCTCAATTTCATGCTCCCTTAGTTTTCCAAATAGTGTAACTATAGTGATCATGGATAAATCCTTTGATTCAGATATGGCAGTCACCTTTGGTTGCCAACTTCTATCAAGGTTCTTTAGCACTTTGATGTTTAGCTCCTTTTTGTCAAATTATTTGCCTAAACCCATGAGGTGGTTGATAATGTGAGTGAAAATCTTTTGTACTTCAGTTGTGGACTCTCCTTGTTGCATGTTAAACAACTCATACTCTTGTACCAAGGCATGCTTCCTTGCTCTCTTAACATCATTTGTTCCCTAAAAAACTCATCCATGTTCAAAGATGACGTGAGGATGTTCTTTGCATTGCAATCATATTGAGTTTTTCTCCTTTCTTCCTTTGTCCATTAAGTCCAAGGTTTGTCCACCTCCTCATTGTCAACAACACCTGCAATAATTTAGAAGTGTATAGTCCATTCTAATTTTCCAAAACTGATAGATTATACCACTAAACATAGGTGGCCTATGAATTGAAGCACCTTTTGTAAAAGGAAGCTTGTTTTCAGCCATCTCAAAATATTTTTGATCAAACTTGAATAACTTTCAAGAACCTTGCTCTAGATACCAATTATTAGATTGAAATGGTGATTTAAGCTAAGAAGGATGGGTTGAATTGGCTGTTTAAAACATTTTCAAAAGCTGAAAACCTCTTTTAATTTAATCAAATAGACCACACAATTTGAATGCAAAAGTTGCATAACAATACACTTTCAATTGGTCAAAAAATAAAACAACAGACTAATTTATTCTTGAGCCTATGAATCAGTTGATTAAAATTTCAAATGAATCGGCTAAAATCCTGAGAAATTATGCAGAATACAAAATTCGCATATTTAAATCAAATAACAAACTTTTACACACAAGACTTGTTCTAATCATTATTCCTAATAGGTATGCATCATTAGATTACACATAAACATATCAAAACTCAACAAAGAATGATTTACTTAGTTTTCTTGAGTTTTTAAAGTGAATAAAAGTGAGTGATGAAAGGAAGAGAATGACACAATTGTTTTTATATTAGTTCACTCAATCACATAGCTACATCTAGTTTAGCAGGACAACTTGAGCCTAGTTTCCACTATATTCACAAGTTTTACAAATCACACACCAAGATACTCTTTTGAACAAAGAAACACACAAGATTTTTGACTCACAAAAATCTAGCCTAACACCCTGCAAGAATCACACTTATAGACCTGAAACCACACTAGGTAAACAACTAAAGGCATAAGAACTACAAAACCTGATGGTTGCTCTCCCTAGCCAACCATACACGAGTTCTTCAAGCTAATCCCAAGCCAAAATGCCTCCAAGCTAAACCAAGATCTTCAATCTCCACCTTGTAGTTGTATAATGCAGAGAGTGTTTTCCAATGATGAATAACAGGTTTTTGCACTCAAAAACTCTAAATCGCGCCTTTGCTCTCGAAAACATAGCTTATGTAGTCTAGTTTAAGTGAAATCAATCGGTTGAATTTTCTGTACAATCAGTTGATTTCACTTGACTTAAGTGAAATCAGACGATTGAAAAATAATTCAACTGATTGAATACATTCATACCATAAACTATATACAATAAGCCTTTTAACCTGTTAAAACCCATTTAAAAAGGAGACACACACTAATAAGACATCTTACCTATGTCATATAGCCTACCAACATGATATAACATGTAATCATTACATTTAACACATTATTTCCAAATTTAATACACTAGAAACATAATCTTCAAGAGGATCTTCATCGATCTTCATAAACCACATATGATCTTCATGTACTTGGCTTTGTCAAATCTTTGCTTCAAGCTTGCTTGTGCCAACAATCTCCCTCTGATTTGATGAAGCCAACACCTTCGAGTTGAATTGAAGAGCTAAGATCCATAAAGAAACCTAAAAAAGCTTTTGCATACAAGATACCAATATAGAAACACACATCCAAGCAAAAACACAAAATCATACATACATATAACATATGCATATGCTCCCCCTATCACTAATAATGTGATTTAGATTCAAATTTATAGATCAATTTGCTATATTAGATGGTTTCGACAGATTTAATTTCAGGTTTTCCAACTTTAACCCAATTTTACTCATCAAATTAAAGATAATACACATATCATTTTGGAAAGAGTAAAATTTTCATTAATGCATCAAACATATATACTATCAAAGCAACTAATAGTGGATACAAACACTACAGAAACGAAACAGAAATGAAAATTACAATATAAAGCTAAGACTAATATGATTAGTCGATTGAAATTAAAAAACTAATATGATTTTATATTATGATTTTTATAATAATATGGAAGAAGTGTCCTTTAGTTAATGCTACTTTGGGATAAAATAGCGTTTGTCAACTCTTGCCATAAAACTAATATGATTTTAAATTAATTTTAATTGAATAATATGGAATCAGCGTCCCGAAACCAAAGGTAGGAGAGAGAAATGTTAGCTAGTTGATGCCTATCGTGGTATATCATTTTGTGTCGCTTTTGTGTCTTGTTGGTTGACTCTAATAGTGTTGTAGTGAATGTTTATGCTATTTTTTCTTTGCTAATTGGATGTCTTCTTGTTATTAGCATAAGTGACCTTAGTGTATGAATTTGATGAAGCAAGTGCATGAGATCTTGTGTGATTGATGAAGACACTAGTGCATAATGGGTTTTTTACAGCGCCCTATATGCCTCGGTTCACTTCCAAACGAGGCATATGAAGACGCGGTGGCACTTTTGTAATTTTTTCAAACTTTTATGCCTCGGTTGTATTTAGAACCGAGGCATAAACCCCCTAAAATTTTTATTTTTTCCGCTACATTGATATTTTTAAATTGGTGGCAGACTTTTATGTCTCGGGTCAATTCTAACCGAGGTAGATAAATGTTTATGCCTCGGGTCTATTTTAACCGAGGCATATTTGATTGCTTTTCAAGTGGAATACGCCTCGGGTCACATCTAACCGAGGCATATAGATGTTTATGCCTCGGTTTAAAATCAACTGAGGCAATAAGCCTTCTTAGGGTTTAAAATAAATCGTGCCACTGTTCATCTTCTTCGCGTGGAGCAGCATCCATTTTTCTCTCTTTCATTTCCGAACGCCATTGTTCCAGATCGCAAAGGTTCCTTCTTCCACGTAGTAGCAGTTTCGTCTCTCCACCACCGGTCCGCCGTTGAACGAGCCTCCTCCGTCACGCGAGCCTCCTCCATTGTTGTCATCGCAGAGGTTGCAAAACCGCCTCCATTGTCGTCATTCAATCTCGCTTGTAGGTATGTGCTTCTCCTTTTTCAAATCGTAAGACTCTTCTATGGGTTTCGAACGTCGATGTGTGTGTCGAAGTCGCGATTTAGCTCACGATGGTTAGTCGTGGGATGTTTCCGTTCAGATATGATAGTGAAGAAAGGGTGTTCTGCATCGCTGCCGAGATGAATGAAGGCGTCGTGAAGTTGTTCCGACGTGATGCGGTGGTCGAAGATGGTGGTCATGACACATTGGCGGCATTTAGGGTTTGAATGGTGGCTAGGGTTTCTGATTTGGGAGAAGGTTGAAGATGATGATGTGGCACACTGTGATTGGTGTAGGTGTGTGTACAAGGATCATGGCTATGTGTGATGCTGTTATTGGGTCAGAAAATACTATTTTTTTTTTAAATCTGCGATGCACATTAGGCCTCGGTTCCCTCTAGAACCGAGGCAGTAACCCTTGCATATGCCTCGGTTCATAACCGAGGCATAAACATGTCTCTTTTTACCTCGCCAGCATATGCCTCGGGTGTAAAACCGAAGCGAAAAAGTCAAAATAACCGCGACATAATCTCTTTTCTGCACTAGTGAGAACTTATGAGATTCATTGATGATCAAGCTTGATGTTTGTTGCATTTGGAGTTAACATGAAGATCACACAGCTTGAAGTTTGCATTATATTTGTAATTCTAATTGAGGGATTGAAGCATAACTTGATAAGTATAAGCCAAATTTGTGAAAAAGGATTTAAAGTTGTTTTTGAACCTAGTCATTGTCTCATCTTTGATGCATGTGGTAGCATAATATTAATAGAGAAAAGAGTCAATAACATTTACTTGTTTGATCTGCATCATGTATCAAATAGCATACAATGTTTTCTTACAAACGAGGATGACACATGATTATGACATAGAAGGCTTTGCCACATTCATATGCAACATTTGAATCAATTAAATGGAAACAACTGGTTGAAGGTCTACAAAAACTCAAGTTTGAGAAGGATAGAGTATGTGAAGCTTGCAAAAAAGGAAAGCAAACTAAGGTCTCTTTTAACCTAAAAATTGTGTTTTAACTGAACGACCTTTGGAATTGCTTCACTTGGATCTATTTGGACCTTGAGTCTTGGTGGAAACTTCTATGCATTAGTAATATTAGATGACTATTCTAGATTCACATGGATATTATTTTTAGCAGCCAAGAATGATAAATTTCATGGTTTTAAGAGGCTTGCCAAGGTTTTAGAAAATGAAAAAAGTTTAAAAATTGTTTCTATAAGGAGTGATCATGGTGGAAAATTTCAAAATGAAAAGTTTGAACATTTTCGGGAAAAACATGGTATTAAACACAACTTTTTAGCCCCTAGAGCTCCACAAAAAAATGGAGTAGTTGAAAGAAAGAATAGATCATTTGAAGAACTTGCTTTGACCATGTTAAATGACACTTCATTGCCAAAATATTTTTGGACTGATGCAGTCAACACAACTAGCTATGTTTTAAATGATGTGTTTTTCAAAGGTAAAAGGACTGTTTTGACTCACCTAAAAGTGTCTGACTGTAAATGTTTCATTTTAAATAATGGCAAAGAACAACTTGGCAAGTTTGAGGCTAAAACGGATGAAGGTATATTTCTAGGTTATGCTACACATAGTCATGCATATAAAGTATAAAACAAAAGGATAATAGTTGTTGAAGAGTCTATGCATGTGGTATTTGTGAAACTAACCCTAAATGAAAAAAGCAAGTGTCAAAGAATGCAGATGATGAAGATATACTGTTAGAGAAGAAATCTATAATAGTAAATGAGTCAACTGAAAGGGAAACAATATTCACTGAAACAACAATTAACAACAACCTACCCAAGGAATTGATTGCTCCTAAAGGCTTATCAAAGGACAATATTATTGGTGACATTAATCAAGGAGTATCCACTAGACACAAAATTTCTTATTGTGATCATGTTGCATTTGTTTCACAAATTGAACCTATGGTTGTGAACGATGCTTTCAATGATAGTAATTATTGTAGCTATGCAAGATGAACTCAACCAATTTACCAAAAATTATGTGTGGTCTCTAGTACCTAAAAGTGATTATATGGATGTAATTGGTACTAAATGGGTGTTTAGAAATAAAATGGATGAAGATGGAAATATAGTTATAAATAAGGCTAGGTTAGTGGCTAAATGGTATAATCAAGACGAAGACATTGATTTTGATTAAACTTATGCACATGTAGCTAGGTTAGAAGTTGTGAGATTTCTATTAGTATATGCTTACATGTGTAACTTTAAATTGTCTCAAATGGATGTGAAAAGTGCATTCTTGAAAGGTTTCATAAATGAAGAAGTGTATGTATCATAATCTCCTGGCTTTAAAGATCACCTCTATCCTAATCATGTTTTAAATTGAAAAAGCTCTTGTACAGTTTGAAACAAGCACCACGATAGTGCTATGAAAGGCTAAGCAATTTTCTTTATCAAAAGAATATGCTAAAGGTGTTGTTTATAAAACACTCTTCATTAGAAAATAAGAAAGAGATGTCATACTTGTTCAAGTATATATTGATGATATTATCTTTGGTTCAAATAATAACTATGTGTGAAATGTTTGTTGTAGCTATGCATGGTGAATTTAAAATATTTATGATGGGTGACCTAATCTACTTTCCAGGGTTGCAAGTTAAACAACCCGAACAAGAGAATTTTTAAGTCAGTTAAAATACTATTTTGATCTGCGAAAAAAGTTTGAAATGGAAAATTGCAAAGAAACTAAATGAATGGATTTGGAAGATTGAAATTTCTTAGCACGAAAACACTGAAATGAATTTGGAAAACTCTCTCTCTTTGGATTACACAATATACAACTCGTGATTGAAGATCTTTGAATCTTTGAGCAAAAGTTTTGGTTGTGTTGAAGCATTGAAGAACATGTTTTGGATGGCTGGCATCATCTATGATTTGTTGTTCTTGTGCTTCTATGTGTTTCCTAGTGTGATTTGAGGTCTACAAGTGGGGTTTTGCGATGTAGGGTTTAAGGATTTTGTGGGATTCAATAATCTTGGTGTTTTTTCTTAATTCAAAAGTGTAATTCTTGAGGGATTTTGTAATTCTTTTCATATAGTGCATGATCAGGCTTAGGTTGTCTTCATAAACTGGATGTAGCTCAGATATTGAGTGAACCAGTATAAAAATCAATGTGTGATCCTCTCATATCTTCTTCTTCATTTAAATCTCAAGAAAACTTATTAAACCAATCTTTGTAAGGTTTTCGTGTGCTTTTATGTAATCTGGTAATATAACTAAGGTCGATATATCAATTGGAAACAATCTTGTATAATAAAGGATGTTGTTTGAGTGAATTTGGTGTATTTCATGTTTCTGCAAAATTTCTCAAAATATTAGTTGGTTGATTTTATATTTCAATCTGTTCAATGATACTACATGAACAAATTCATCTATTGTTTCTATTTCTATATCGATTGAAATGTATGGTCTTACAACAATACAATTCGATTTGTTTGTCAATTTAATTTGAAATAAAAGGGTTTTTACAAGTTTTAATTGAGCATGAGTTTTTGTACTCAACCAATTCAATCCACCTTCTTGGCTAAGAAAAACCTTTTAATCCTACACTTGTAGTGTGTAACTTTTTACCTTTTGTATAAAATTATTTAATAAATATTCGAAATAGTAAATTGGTGGGTACAGGTGCAGGTAAGGTATACCCATTCCCTAATAAAGATGAAGATGAACCAAAAATTTCATATTTGTTAGGTGTAGAGATGAATTTTTACTCTAGGGATGAGATAGTTAACCTACACCCGTCTTGTTCTATTGCAATCCCTAGTACTAACCCTTTTGATACAATTTATGTTGGCTTATGAATTTATCATAGCAATTTTATTAAATAATTCATTATGTTTTCGATATGAATTTTGCTATTTATAAAATCTATGAGTAATTGTCATTGTTGGGCCTTCTTCTTCCTCCTCCTCTTCCTATTGTTTTTTTTTTTCTTTTTTTTCCTTCTTCTTCCTCCTCTTCTCGTTGTGTCTCTGCCTTCGTTGCTACCACCACAATCGTTAGTGACGTCTTTGAATCCGCCCCCCTTCTTCTCATTTTTCTCCTACTCATTTTCTTGCTTTTCCTCTCCTTTTCTTTTCATACTCCTCCTCATACAACTTGAACCGCCACCATCATCGAGCCAACACCTCTGCCACCTCTTCCTCTTCCTTTTTTCTCATCATCCTTTTCCTCCTGCTCCTCCTCCTCCTATTTTTCTTTTCACTCATCTCCCCTTAATATTTACAAAAAAAAAATTATCTGACGTGATGATTAATTGCCATTATCATGCTTTTATTTTATTTATTTTTATATCTTATTGTTATTTAATTTTTGGATTTTATTTGATGTTTTAGATTTTATTCAATAAAAGTGGAAAAGATAAATGTGTGGATTCTATTTTGCAAATATGTGAAAATCTCGGAAATTTGGGAAGATTATCAACAAAATGAGTGGAATATTGAATAGTCAAAGATTATTTAACAATATCATATATCTAAAAAGTTGGTTACTCAAATAACAAGTCAAAATAATTGAAGGAATAATTCAAGGATATGGAATCTCCAAAGAGTAAAATATATATATCAAGGATTATCTCTTACAATTTATTCAAGTACCAAATCAAGTCCAGAATTTTAGGTAAAATAAGATACACTTGGAGCAGGGAC